>NC_140068.1:78133497-78733497 GCF_964194135.1 Talpa europaea
ATTACCCCCTGCTAATGAACTTGCAGTTATGGAAAATACAACTGTTGTAGAAGAGAAGAAGAAAAAAGTGGTGATTAGGAGGGGTGAGGGTAGGATTACCCAGCAGGAAGAGAGGGGTGGTGAAAGGTGAGAGATAAAGAAAACAGTTACACACTTGAAAGAGAGTTCTAGATAAGAAAAGTAGGCGGGAAAAGGCTTTTAAAAGTGAAGACACCAAGATAAAGGGTTTATTGTAAGATGGAAGAAGAGAGATATCAATAGAATGCACGTTTTAAGAAGAGAAAAAAAAAACTTTTAAATATAGAAAGTAACTGGGAAATGAAGCTAGACAGGAGATCCAGGACAAGAGGGAACTTCAGAAATACACATCTTGTCTGAAGATAACCCCTTCATGCCTCCCCACAGTCATTGAAAAGTTCAGAGTGTAGGAATATTCCAGACCTGAACATAACCTGTGTAAGCATGAAGGACACCTGTTACGTGAGCACAGTTCACTACATTTTTTAATTGAATTTTAAAGAGATAATGTGGTCCATGTTATATTTTAATCCAAGAAAATACTGCAAAGGAGAGTGAAGAGAACAGTCTGATAAACAGGTGCCATTTTGAGGAATATATGCTTATTCAGTTTGTGATACAGTAGCATTTTTGTATAAGAAATTGCATTTTTAAATTTAGAATTCACATCCAATATCTAAGACAATTGTCCTAAATCAACTAATCTCTACATTTGGGAAGATTAGGGACTACTTTGTTTTACTTATTGCTGTAGTAGTTGCTGAACAAATTGTATTTAGTGTATAAATGGGTGCAATAGGTTTTCTGAATACAAATATTGTATATTTAAATATCAATTTATTACAAACTATGGGATTCTTAGGAACAATCAATGAAAAATCAAAGGTCTTATTCTAATTTGGAAACTATGATTCTTAAACACTTTTGTTATGTGTGTAGTGGTTTAGATGTAGCCAAGAGTATTTGTTTTGGATGACATATTAATCAGTATTAAAAATAACTGATGTCTGGGCTCCTCAATTATTTGAATTTAATTGATCTTTGGGTGGGCCAGCCAGTAGTATTTCTTGAGAATCTTTGTGTAAGATAGATTATATATGCTTACTGTTTTAATATTAATCATTATATCCATTACTCCCATTATTAGTTACTTCTTTTCACTGTATTATATCTTATTATATCATATCCTCTCATGTTGTAAAATATCATGGGTCAGGGTAGCATATACACACGTTTTTGTTGTTATTGTTACTGATGGACAATTTCTGTGATATAGTTGGGCTGATTTGTTAAGTTCTAAATTTATCCTAACATTTGGATGAGGGTTCAGTAACATGTTGTCTTTTTCCCAGGGAAAAATGCTATGGACACATAGAATCACCTAATTAAAGCATTATAGGTATTGATAAGTGTGCTATTCAGGCAGTTTTGTATGAAGTAATGTAATTTTTAAATTTCCTTCAGATTGTCTCCTTTGGAACATATGGTTAGGGACACTTACATCCTCATTTTCCACTGAGGATTAACTTGCTTTTCATGTGAATTACTGGGATAATTTGGCAATTCTGCCTGTCATCAAACTGTAATATTCATACAGATTTTGACTTGGTCAATATGTTGGTAAGATACTTGTTGAGTCAGAATCTGAAAAAAAGTGTAGAGTATAAAAAGTATGAGCTTAAAAAATACTAATTTCATCCTCTTTAATTTTCCTTGCCAAGTACCTTTTCTCATCCTCCAGACATTTTCAGACCTTCCCTCTTCTGCATTTGTGTGTCTACTGTATATAATTGTATGAGACTTAGCAGGTGTGGTGTTTGTTGCTAATGTTTTATAAATAGTGTTTACTGGGCCTCCCCGGTGGTGGCGTGGTGCAGCGGTTGAGCGCTGGGCTGCAAAGCTGCCCGCAGTCTTTGCAGTGCGGGTTTGACCCCTGGCCTCTGGCGAGGGTCTTACATGGCACGAAGACCTCTCCTGCCACCCGCTGCTCCCCTCAGCAGTGTGTTTTGTTGGTCTGCCTGTTCTGCTCTCTGCTCTGGCTCTGGTGAACTCTCTCACCCTCCAGTGCTTCTGACTGTACCCAGTGCTTGTATAATAAATAAATCTAAAAAAAAAAAAAAAACCCATTAAAAAAAAGTGTTTACGTTCACAGATTCTTGCATTGTAACGTAGACCCTTAAAAACAGCACCAACAAAACAAACCAAAAAAGTATTTATAGCACAAGAGATTGAGGTATTCACTCTTAGGAATTGAAGTTGCTCCTTTAGGTTAGGGGCCCCTTTAATTCAACAGGTAGCCACCTAATCAGCTTTCCTTGTAAGGATAGACTGAGGTGTTTTGTAATGTGATTCATTACATGATGCTTTTCCTTCTGGCTTATTATGACTATCTAGTATTGATGGAAGTTTGTACTTTGATCCATAACTGTGGGATAAGATACTTAATAAGCCTGTTTTCTTTTGAAAGGAACCTTTAGTAGGCCAGGGGAAACTACCTATAAAGAGATAAACACATTTGTAAACTAGTGAGCTATTGAATCCTTGTAACCATGCAGCAGCTTTAAGAATATTCCTGCATTATTCATCTTTGTTTTTAAAAAAGTTGTTCAGCAAATATTAATTGAGTTGCTAATATATGCTGTTTGGCATTGGTGAACAAAATTAACTCATCCCCTACTTTCATGTAGTTCTCATTCTACCTAACTTCACAAGGAAAATAGTAAAAATCTCCCTTGAGCAATAACCACATTTAAATAATAATTTTATGACATCAAATCAATAGATATGATATCATATTGACTGTAAACTGTTACTACAAAAACCTTGTTTGAAATTTCTTGTATCCAAAGCTATATAGCTAGCACATAGTAGTCACATCATAGCCTTCCAATAAACATTTGTTAAATGATTGAATAATTTCAAATGCTGGATTATTGTGAATGTCTGAAAATTATAAAGTGTTCTACAAATGAAGATATTCCATAGTTCCCTATTTAACTGCTTAATGGTCAACCTATCGGTTTTAAATAGTCTATTAATTTGTATGATGGATCTAATAATTTGAGTGACTAAATACTCAGGTATCAGCTAATTAGAATCTTTATGTCATATCTTTAGACTGACACTTCATTAAGAGTTCAATTTTTAATTTGTAATTGTTGGTTTATTCTTTCTTTTTAACTGTTTGAATACCTTCTCTCTTGAAATAGTGTAAAACAATGTTAGGAACATGTAATAATACAAAGCATATTGGAAGAAATCCTCTGTTCATTTAAAAATATTTAATAGATATCACCAAACTTTTCCAAAGTTTTTGGTGACTGTAATTTATTATATGCTTCCAACATTTCCTTAAATATCAATCACAGACAAAAAGTGTAGGCTCTCTATGATTACAATTGATTACAATCCCTTTCAGGTTAACTGCAGGCAAATCTAAGTCAGATGGTGGTGTTGTAGCACCGCTCTGCCTGCTTTTGGACCATTCTTACTCAGACCATATTTCCTATTTATGTATATACTATGTTTTTAGCTCAATAAACGTGTAAACTGATGGCAATTCAATATCAAGATGCTGCTCTGTTCTGCACTTGTCCTGTATTCACCCAGAAATTTCTGAAGGGGAGGTCTTCCTTGAATTCTGCCACTGCTGCAAGCTTCTTCAACTCCCTAAGGGCTCTCTTTTCCCCTTTTTTTCTTACTCCCTCCAACACATTCTAAGATACCTTCTCTTTAAGAATTTCATGATCATGCCTGTTCTGCTCTCTACCCTCTGGTGAATCCTCTCACCCCCAGCACCTCTGGCTTGCACCTCAGTTCTTGAATGCATAAATAAATCATTAAAAAAAAAGAATTTCATGTTCATATGAAAATAATTTTGGATTGTTCTTTAAAAGTGAGGGGTAATTTAGGAACACTGATATTTAGATTGGGGATCTGTCTTATACTACAGACATAATTTTCAATTAAGAGAAAACAATATAACAGCAACAAAACCATAAATAAAATAAAAATATCCTTCCAAACCAAAGCAGATTTATGAATGTTTCAACTTTCTTTTGTGCAAATTTCCTTTGAAAGGAGAGGAAAAAAATGAATCTGTTTATTTTCCATAGTCATTTTTTTCATACTCGTCATCTAAATGTGTCAAATTTTAAAGAAGGAAAGAAAAAAATGAACAGAAAGAATGACAGTGGAGAGCTACTTCTTGTATGAATTCTATTGTTTGTATTCCCCACCAAAAGGTCATTTATATGAATGTATAACCCCAGAAAAATACTAGATTGTGAGAGGTGGGTTTTTGATCCAGGTTCCTCTTAGAATATACTGCTCTTGAGGAATAATTTTTGTTATGCCCTATGTATTCCCCTGTCCCAACTTTTTCAGTCTATACTTTTTCACTGTGTTCAATGACTTAAACACAACTTTTAAGTACATGCTCTGAATTTGGGCTGTTTTGCCTTGCAGTTGCAAAATACTTTATCTTTTAAATTGTTCTCACATACTTTGCTACAATTCTACCTGGGAATCCAAACTATGTGATAAAATACATTTACATGTAATTGAAAATGAATGTGACTTTGCTTTTTGGTGGTTAGCATTTCCCCTTTATTCCTGGTAGATTTTTTTCTTCTTTATTTTCTTTCTCTCATTGCACATGTTGATCCTTTTGAAAAATGAATGTTTGCCAAATCCAGTCTGAGTTGGAAGGAAAAGTGGGGGAGGGTGGATGCTAAAAATTCTGACCAAGAATACTAGCAGCTGATTCCCAATATAAAGGTATGCTATATGCCTGTTTAAGCAATTAAACCACAATTATGCTGATTGATATTATAAATCATGCTTTGGGAAAATGAATTTTTGAGGCTCGTGACACCTAGACTCATTTTTATTTTTCACTTGGATCTTAGGAAGAAAAAATCAGCACATATGGAAGATAATAAGAGTTGTTTCTTCCTCTAGTGTGGCCAATTTTTACTTGTAACTCTATGCTGTTCCCTAGAGACTTGAAGAAAATTCATAACCTTGATAATTTATTTTAAAATGCAGAGGAAAACTGTAATATGCTTTATCTGACATATGTTTTCTAAATGTAGAGACGTATTTTGTCTCCAAGTAATTGATTTGAATCCTTACCAATGACCAACAGCTCTTAGTTTGAAATAAACAATTTCAAGAACTTTAGTGGATTAAACTATTTCTTATCAAAATGCTTATTCTTCATTTATTTCTGACCTACACTACTGCTCTTCACGTAATACCTATTTTATGGACATGTTCACTGTATGTCAGTATTGGGTCTGCTACTGTGGTATCTGACTTGGCTATTAAAGAATATTCAGTAGGGAAATATGAAATAGCATTCATCACATTTTAGTGTAGTGAATTTGTAGAAGAAAAATGATGCAAACCTTTTCAGTGTTTCGCCTTCTCCAATAAACAGAAGATTGTGGAAATATCACTTTGCTTTACAGACTCAAAAAAAAACAGTTAAAAAGAAATAAGAAACCACATACCTCCAGATAGTTTAAAAAAAAAATCACAATTTCATAATAGTTCTAACATTTGCTTGATAAATCTACACTGGTATCAGAATGCTATTCCAGACAATGAAAGTACTGTGAGCCCTAAGGTTAAGTGAGAGCTTGTAAGGAAAATCATAGCTGCACAAAAACATTGTAGGCTTCCAAATTTTAAAGGCATTAAACATTAAGGATAAACACGTACTTTGCTCATTTCCTCGGATTAAGCACGGTGTTTTAGAAAGGTGTGCACTTTCCCCATTATATCCATCAAATTTTAGGAACTCAAATTTCAATCTGCATGTAGTCATGAGGAATATTTGACTAGTGTTTATTTACATGGGTTAAAAGAAATCAAAGCACTGACTACAACTTATGGGAAATACCTGATTTGTATGTCTGTTTACATTTCAACTGAAATGACTTAAGAATTGTGACACTGTATCTGAGGGTATTTGTATTTCAACTGCACTGATTTAATAAGAAATAGGAATGTGCACTTTTGCTTACAATTTTGATATTTAAAGACTCTTCAAACTGGGTTATCTAATCACCATTATTGAATTATCATATCTACTTCTTTGAGGGTTAGAATATATTTATTGATGATACTTTATTTTCTTCTGAAAAGATTTGACTGTCAGTAGGGAAGGACAAATTAACCTCAATTCACAACTCATTTTATTTTTTAAGAAGTAAACTTTAATAACTTATAAAAACTAGAAGTAAATATAGAACTGAGACATAGCATGATAATTTGACCACAACCTGAGACTTAATATAGAAGTATACTAAGTGAAAGATCTGAAAGAGTACTATATAAAATTGGTGTCAAAATTTTCAGTCTGCTGCTTGAAATTTGGTTTTTTTCCCCCCTTAGAACTTATATGCCCTGTGCATCACTGTACTATGTTAGATGTGTGTCTATAATATTGTGAAAATGGAGGCTTTTCTGGTAGCCAAAGGGTTAAGTTCTTTTTGCTTTACCAGTTTCAAATTACAATGAGAAGCCTCTTCTTTCCCAGCAGGGTTGTGCTTACATTACTCTTTAGATCTCCCTTGAAGAGGGCTGGTATATTTGTGCCTGCTGGAGGTGGAATTAACAGTGAGAAGGAGAAGGGGATTGAATGGATTTATAGGAAGGTTTTCAAGTAAATTCAGGGAAACACATTTACTTGAATAGTACAACCTTGAATCTTATTTTACACTAAGACGACACAAAAGATGTTAAAGTTATCACCAAGCTGCCGGACAAATATATATTCCAACACCAAGGTACAGATCAGCATAGATCTGTGATTCAGAAATCAGGATTTGTCTTGGAAGGAGCTCAAGGGTTGAGAAGAACTCAAGAGCAAGTGAAGATAACTTTGGGATCTACAGTTTCTCAGAAGATCAACTTTTGTTCATTCAGATACCAAAGGCCTGATTGTCATAAATTCATATAGGAATGCATAGGTCATCTGATCAAATAATATTAGACGTCTTCTGCTACATCAATGCAGCAAAAACTCTTAACAACTGTGGATAAGTGGAAATCCGAGTTTCGGCTTTCTTAGAAATAACTACTCTTGACACATTCCAAAATATTTAAAATAGGGCAGGAAAAACAGTAAGGATGTTGTGTTCAGAACTGTCACTGTCATGAAGAATAGGTGAATTTATTTTTTCAGCTACTGGGAAATTGTACCTCCTTGCAACTTAGATTTTTTTTTTTTAAGAGAACAAGAAGGACTAAAAATATCAACTTTTGCTTTTGGACAAAAATGCCTCTGACTGTATTTTTACTTAGGGGTATTGTGGGTTTCCTCTGGAGCTGCTGGGTTCTAGTGGGTTATGCAAAAGGAGGTTTGGGAGACAATCATGTTCACTCCAGTTTTATTTATAGAAGACTACGGAACCATGAAAGACGGGAAATACAGAGGGAAATTCTCTCTATCTTGGGTTTACCTCACAGACCCAGACCATTTTCACCTGGAAAACAAGCATCCTCAGCACCCCTCTTTATGCTGGACCTGTACAACGCCATGGCCAATGAAGAAAATCCCGAAGAGTCGGAGTATTCGGTGAGGGCATCACTGGCAGGAGAAACAAGAGGGGCAAGAAAGGGATACCCAGCCTCTCCCAATGGCTATCCTCGTCGCATACAGTTATCTCGAACGGCTCCCCTGACCACCCAGAGTCCTCCTCTTGCCAGCCTACATGATACCAACTTTCTGAATGATGCTGACATGGTCATGAGCTTTGTCAATTTAGGTATGTTGTTCATTTATTTGTTAATCTACGTGACTCCAAAGTGGAGGCTTTCCTAATGGTAAAGTAGCTGCCTGGTAGGTGGTCGTGTTTATTTAAAGTCGTTTTCTATAACTCTACTCTCCAGCTTCTGTTTTCTTTCTTTCACTGATGTAAGATTTTGCCTTAGACTATATGTGTGTGTGTGTGTGTGTGTGTGTGTGTGTATATATATATAACATATATATGCATACAAAAAACTAAAATTAAACACTTATGGTTTGGGTAAAGTGGGTTTTCTCAGATCTTGTTAAAATTTCAACCTTGCTTAAATATGTGAATAAAAAGGCAGTAATTTTAAAAAGTAAAACTCGTGAGAATAACTATACTATAGGCAAAAATATTAATAATAAAAGAGAAGCAGGTATTTTTAGATGGGAAAGTAAAAGTGACATTCTGAACTATTTTTTTGTCAGTAACCTAAAAACATATAAGTATATATACTACTTAAAAACTCAGAGGAGTTCACTGCTATGAAAATATTAATGACAAGTTAAGATTAAGTAATGTTGCAAAAGACTTCTATCAGAATTTCATGGAGAGAGATTGAAATTTTGTAAAATTATTTTAGAAAAGATTTCAATTGAGTATTTAACTGTAATAATATAATTCATACCTATTTATACTTTTTCACATGCAAGAGAACTGTAAAATAAGATTTGATGGTCTTTATAGATACAAAATTTTCCTTTTTAGTTGAGATTAAAAAATTAATTGACAAATTCTTTAATTGGCAACATCAATAGAAAATGAATTTTAAAATTATGCTTTAGTCAATCCTGCAACTTTCATGTAGTCTTTAAATATTGACAATATCAAGTGTTAAATTAGTGTCCAGTATTTCATCTCATTGTAATAAGTTTACCAATTTAAAATGATTTTATGAGGGCTGTAATTTTCTTTAAATATTTTAGTAGGACTGAAGGTGAAAATTTACTATCTTGAGACATTAAAGGGAAAACATAATTTATTTTTGAAGACTGCTAATTTTATCAACAAATGTAAACTTAAAAGAATTGAGAACATTTTACTGTAAGAACTTTCAAATTTTTGTTTTAAAAATAGTCTGCTTTGTCTTTAAAAATTGACATAAATTATTATACACTTAGTTAAAAACTTCCTTATATAATATCTCAAAGAAAATATTCTTTGAAAAGTCTAGCAACAAGTTCTAATAAAACATGGATGTTACTATAATATATAGTGCTTAATATTGTCTGCTCATTTGCAATCCTAGCATGAAGGATAAGGTGATTAATAAATCATATGTTTCATGTTGCTAGAGACAAAGTTCTCATTATTAAGTTTTGTAAGTCATCCCTGGTTGCCCTAATCAGGTGTCTTGGAGGCCTTTTATTCTATATATAAATTACAGGTTTCACTTGGAACTTTTAAGCCATTAGAATATAGCTTAATTCTAAATTACTTTGTACTTTTCTCTAACGTAAGTGTCTTGCAAATGTGACGTATGGTACATTTTACCCTGTAGTAGTTTCTAAAGTATTATTCAGTAATTTATATCAGTGTCCGTATTTTAATTAAAAAAAGATTCACATATTCATAAAAAAATCACTGAAAAAAATCAGTCCAAGTTTTCTGTGATCTTCCAGAGAAAAATGTTATGATGTATGTTTTAAAAAATAATAACTTAGACTGGCATCTGTCCTAGTAATAGCTTTTATTATAATTGAATGTTTTGATAGTACACAAGAGTATTTGTTTTTTAAAAAAGAATGAAGTATGCTTTTGAAACTGTACATAATTAAATTTTATAAATCTACATAAAATAATAAAAACAATAGTGAACTTCTATGTAGTGATTTCTAGAACTGTTTTTATCTTTAAAAAATACATCTATTTCAATTAAATCAATGACATTTTGGTTATATTGTTTAGATTATAATAGCAAAGCAGTTTTATAACTATACCATGAAATACAATTATTCATTTTACTCTAGAGAAACAATATTGGATATTGGAAATTAAGAAAATATTTATTTCTTTTTATTATGCTGCACTGCTGTAGTGATTTATTCTCAATAATAAATTATAATCTCTTTTCTTTTTAAAATTGTTCTAAGCTATATGTCTCACAAGAAATTACTGACAAATTGACTCTGATACTGAGTTTTTCCTGCCAGTCTCTGAGGAAAATTGAACCACAATTTTATTTTATTATTCTTAGCTCATGTTCCTTAACATATGAAAATCTTGCAACCAATCACTACCTAGTAAGAGGCTTTAACTTCTGTACTTCTTCCATAATGAAATAGGTGAAAGAATACTTTTAAAAAGGTAGAAGTATAATGCCATTATTAACTGCACTAAGAATATCCATGTACCTTAATTGTCATCCTTAACAAATATTTGCAACTTGTTTCAAGTTCTGTTAAGACTCATCGGATTGTATTTTTCTTTTTTTTTTTTTTTTAGTGTCTTAAAAGATGTATTTCGTAAGGACCAAGGGCAAATGATCAAATTAGCAATAGGCAAGGGATTTGTATTGTGGAAATCACCTGGATATTTAAATATGTGAAAAGAATCTGCTGACATTTTCTATAAGATGAATTACATAAAAAGGATCTACTAGCATCCTTTTTATTAAAGTTTGCATTTGTCATTTTCGAATGAGATAGTGGATTTTCTACAATTTCATTCAGGAAGTCATTTTTCCAGAGAAGTTTTGATCATCAAGAGGAAACAATTGAAACTGAATCATATATATATGGGTGTGTG
This sequence comes from Talpa europaea, assembly GCF_964194135.1. NCBI lineage: Eukaryota > Metazoa > Chordata > Mammalia > Eulipotyphla > Talpidae > Talpa > Talpa europaea. The sequence continues at coordinate 78,144,066 of NC_140068.1, forward strand.
TGTGTGTGTGTGTGTATAAATTTTCAAATGAAATGATCTTTTTTTGGTAGTGTAGTTCTTTAATAATAAAAAAACCCTTAACTTTTAAAATTTAATCCTCCTTGCTTGATGATGTCAGAATGTTGGTGCAATGCTATGAGAGGTATTAAGATTTGATCGAAATGAATTTTACCTTCATCAGTGATAATTGGAATTTATTGAAAGAGAATATAAAATACAAATTAATTGCCTTAAGGTCACTGTAAATCACTATGAAAGCAGACACATCAGTCTTGATCTCTAATTATTTTATTGATTTTTTTTCTCTTTGAAGAAACAAATAATTGTGTGAAGAGTAACTTTCTACTTGGTTGTATTCATTATTCTGGGGCCAGCTTTTGTCATCCTCATAGTATCTAGCTTTCCCAGGTTGATTTCTCTGTTTTGTCCTTAATTTTGTTGTCTATCATAGAATTTTTGTGAGATAATACCACATTTTTTTGTTAGTAACAGCGCTGTTCTGGTAATTTTTTTCTTCATAACCATTACTTTTTCAAAAGTGTTAAGGGTTAGTTTATGTATCAAATGCCTTTAAAAATGAAAGAAATAGTTAAATAATTTGCTTGCAATATGTAAGTATATTTCCTATTTATATAAAGACAAACATACAGTGCATTCCTGAAATCTTTTAGTTTGAAGTCCACTTTTATTTGATTACTTGGTGATATAATTAAAATGATGTAACATTGGAGCTATTTTAGAGGAAATTACAAAAACCAGTCAACACTAGAACTTTTAGACTATTCTTTTTCTGCATGTATTTCTCTGATAAAAATGAACTTTGGGTCTATTAATGGTTTTTGACTTGCTCATTGGATGGTTTGGAGTCAAATACTTAGATATATTTTAAGAATATGTATTTCTCAAGCATAAAAGCATATACATGTGATGCTTTTTCATATTTTATAAAATCATATTTAGCATTTTAAATATGAAATAGGTAAAAAACGCTCTCAAAACTTTAAACTTTTCTCCTCTTACTTGGCCAAGTTATTAAACTCTCCTGGTGCTGGGAATAAAAAAAATGCTTGTGTCCTCAGTTGAAAGATTTGAAAGACATCAATGATATTTGTTATTATTTTTGGCGGACTCAAAGTGCCCAGTGGAGAGGAATTTATATACAGACCTGCCTAAAGATGCCTATCTATGTAGTCTCTCCAACAAGGTTATTAACACTTCTGTAACATAAACACACCCATAAACACATCCACAATTTTCTTCTTTTTCTTTTTGGGAGAGTAGAGGGGATGGAATGGGAGGAAAGATGATTAAAAGCCATGATAATATTCATGGATTATGTCTGGAAACACAAATGCTAATATTGGGTAAAACAACATTGCTTGAAACGTTTAACCTTTGAAGAGAAGAGTTCTGAGAGTGGAGAATTTTATCTCTCGTCTTCAACAGCCTTTGTCTTTCATAAATTGACCAAAGGGATTCTTGTTTTCCTTTCAGGCTATTTTATTATCAAATGATGGCCATGGCCACAAAGGTAGTTATTGTCATGGTTTAATTAAAAGATTTTGGCACATCTCAAAGATCCCTCACAACTAGACAGTTTTAAAAGTTTAGTAAGAAGTGACAGTTGGAAATAAGAAGGTATGATAATACACGCTTGGGACTGCCTCACTCACCATCTCCAGCTCTTTCCCTTTCATTGCATTTATTTAAAATACAGCCTCCCTCTCTCTTTGCCTCTCCCCCCACCCCACATTTTTTGGCCTTTCCTCTTTAGTTCCATGGTCTTTCTAGCCCCAGGCTCTCTTGGCACCCTTCTCCTTACTGCCCCCACCCTTCCTGGGGTCTGCCTTTGGTGAGCATTTCTTCATAGCCAGAGGCTTAGATTAGCTGAAAATCAATTAGTTACAGCTTGATCATTTAGGTACAGTCTCCTGTTTTCCCTCTAGTAGAGAAGGAAAAGGTTATGATGTGCCAATTGCAGTCTCCACCCATCAGGAGAAAAGCTCCCCAGGGCATCAGAGCTGCTCTGGCTGTTGCCATCCCCTGTAATTCTTTCCTCACCATCCCTTTCTTCTTTGCTTCTTCACCTCTCCCAGAGGATCCTATTGACAGAGTTTAATTGTCTTTTGCCTTTACTTTTTTATAACATAATTAAAATTTAAAAGGGAAGTTTAAGGGAAAGAAAAAATGCAAAATTGAGCAAAAACAGGGCTAATCAAAAATGCAATTCTCTTTTAGTTTATAAAAAGCTTTCACTTATATTGTTTTTAATACTCATGTCACCTCTGCGAAGAAAGTGTTTTCCTTTTTAAGTGGAAAAGAGATGATGAGAGAGGATAAAGAGATGAAGAGTAACAGTTGGAGGCAGAGAACAATGAGGAAGAGACAGAAAGAAAATATTTTCTGCAAAGCCCTTGGTAGAAGGAAAATGAATTAAATGGGACATCAGAGACTAGTTTTGAGGTTGTGCAGGTGGAAGATGTGTTGGGAAATCCTCAGTCTACCTCACACTGACACAGCAGCTAATTCAACATCCCCAACCACATCAGCTCCAGGGGGGAAAGCCTTTCATCCTTACACACTAAAATACCGAAGTGGGGAAAAGGGAGTGGACTCTCAGTGTGTGTGTACAAGGAGCATACAGACGGGCTACTCACATTTACAGTCATAAATAATGTAGTAGCTCAGCTTGAAAAAACCACAGGTTAAAGGAAGAGGCTTCCCTGACGCACAGAGAGGGGTTGAGATCAGAGGAGCCACTGAAAGGGTTGGAGTGAAACAATGAAGTCCTTGTTCTAAGTAATATTTATGAGTGCTTCTTTGCACCTTAAGTTCATATTTTATTGGCTGGGCGGTGGGGTTTCCCCATTTGCTCATCTCTTAAAATAGTACCCTTGGCTAAGATAGTCTTTAAAACATACCAGTGAGCCCTACAACTGGCTCATTTATTGGGAGGGAAAAAGAATCTGTTGTGATTTTGATGTCAGATTGGGGTGTGCAAGCTCTAGTCATGGATCTTAACATTATGACACTAAGATGAAAATAATCGTGAGTGTTCACCTACCTTTTTCAGATATTTGCAAGAGTCCACATAACCAAGTAATAAACCCTCATATAAATGAGCTTTGTCTAAATGGTTGTGGTAAAAATTATAATCTAGAAAAGTAGGAACAAAAACTATTAAAATGTAGAAAGTTTAAAATGATAAAAATATCATTAGTACATCAAGAAAGAGGAATATTTAATTAAAAGAAAACAAGAACAAACCTCTATCACCAAAGAGTGTATACCTTCTACCTACTTACAAGGCAGGAATTACATAAACTTTACATACGTTTAGAAACCAAAACTTTGCATAATGGTAAATAGTTTCAATGCTATAGAAATTAACTAGGGTTAAGTGCTATTTTGTAATTTCTAAGGTGTTGAGGATCCCTGTCTTCATAAAGTTGTGTCCTTTCTCTTTTCAAAGCAATGTAGTGTCAGTCCCTTTATTAAAAGAAGCAACTCTAATTTAGAAGTGACTGAATATAGTTAAATTATTTATCATAGTAATTTCTTTGTGGAATTAAATAACTTTTATTGTTCTTGTTTAACATGTTTCCTGGGATTGTTAGGAATAAAGAAAATAGTTGAAAAGGTCATTTAGATTTTATTCAAGACTATGAGACACATCAAAATAAATTATTAATATTTACAAAGTCCCTTATTCTATGCTGTCATATGAGAAATTGAATATTATTTCTTGTGCACCGTCTTTTTGTCCCATTACAACTTTGTGATCAGCTTCCCTTAATAGAAGACACAGTCATTTCCATACTCATAAGTTCATGCGATATCACCACTAATGTGGTTTTAAGGTATAATTACACATCAAGCCTAATTGCTTTCCTTTTTGCGCCTCCATGACAGAAGAGAGTAACACAAAGACCAAATGCCTGCTTTGGAATCCCTTATTCTATGCGTTCTAGTAGTATGAGTTAGGGCAAGTTACGTAAATTCTCTCTGACTCTGGTTCCTTTTATGAATGTGTAGATGATAATAGCATATTCCTCAGTGGTGTTGAAAAGATTAAATGAGTTCATGGCACACACTTTTAAGAACAGTATTTGGAATATTATGAGAACTCAACAGATGTCTATTACTGTTATTAGACTTACATGTGTATCCAACAGATGAGTTGTATTTGCAGGAGCTGCTTAATAATTTGTGGAACCCGATGCAAAATGAAAATGTGGAGTCTCTTGCTCAAAATTTATTAAATATTCCAAGGTGATGGCAGCAGAGTATTAGACCAAGTGTGGGGCTCTTGTGAGTACAGGCCCTGTGTCACTGCATGGGTCACATGACCACGAAGCTGCCCCTGTATGTCTGATGACATGTTATGATGGCAGGAAGCACATCCTATTCATCCTTTTATGAACTCAGAGATGTATAATCATCAACATGCTCAAACTGAATCTTTTTTTTTAAAAGATCTATTTATTTTTATACAAGAACTAGGGTACAGGTCAGAGGCACAGGAGGGTGAGAGGATTCACCAGAGACAGAGCGGGGAGCCAGAACAGGCAGACAGACAGAAACCACTGCTGAGGGGAGCAGCGGGCGAGACAGGAGAGGTCTGCCACGCCATGTGGGAATCTCCCTGGCCAGCTGGGAATTGAACCCATGTTGCAGAGGCTGAGGACAGCTCGACAGCGCAGTGCTCAACCTGCTGCACCACCGGGGAGGCCCCTCAAATTGAATCATTTGAGGAGAGTTTAATTAATGCCCTTATAAGATATGCAGGGCTATTTTGCAAAGCAGGGGATATTGCGGCATCTGGATCAGTGAGGGAGTCTTTACTACTCCTGGTCAGGAAACAGTTATCAGAAAACTCAGAGGAGAGCTCTCTGGGGAAGGTACGCTGACAGCAATGGTGGCCTTGGGAGAGAAATGCCAGAAAGCCAACCCCTGTCAGTAGGAAGGGAGACCAAGGATTAAGTACCCAGACCATGTATTTCTATCACATTTCCATTATCTGATCCTCACTGAAAGCCAGAGGATCACAGTTTGTTGGGATAAATCACGCAAGTCAGACTCGATGCAGAAAGTAGAGAAATGTGAAGAGTGAATATTGAGGTACAAAATGAAGATATTTGGCACAGAGGGATAAATATTGGGTGGTTAGTCAACAAGAATTCTAGAATCACTTCAATTTCTGTGCAAGTTATTCATGTATTTGTTAACCTTTGTCATAATTTATGGTAAAATTCAAAAGATAATCATAATTTGGTAAGAAAGTTTATTAGTTAACAATTTAGTGAAAGAAAGTGAAAACTCCAAGCCTGGTGTGCTGAAAAATATGCTTAAATTGTATATGGATCATTCATTTCATTTGATATATTAAATCTGGTTTCTAGCAAATTGAAATTAAACACATAAAGTGCAGAAATCACACTCTCAGTACAAATAGTAGCCTGCAATTATCAGTCTAAACATTCAAAATAGAAAGCAACAGAGTATTTGCAAATATGTTGAGCAAATATGAGTAGCAATGTATTTTTTCTTCTATTTAGTCTGAACTCCTTTGTCATTCTTCTTAAAATGATGCATGCCTATATGTGAAAACTTTTTGAACTCTGAGTGGAATCATACGCTATTCTCTACAGTTAATGTTGCTGGCACAAAAAATAGGATGAGGTAAATTGGGACTATTGTCTTTCTTTTTACTACCTTTACTCATCTGTGGCAGAATTTCTGTGACTCCCAGAGGCAGAATTTAGTGGAAGAGCAGGTATGTCTGTTACTCAGTTCTCATAAATAACCAACCACTGAGCATTGAGGCCATATTCATCCCCCTGCCTTTTAATCACAGACAAGCACTGAGTTGAACAGCTCTCTCAAGTATTTTCTATATTCACTTTCCAAGATGCTAAGGATGGCAGTTTTAAACAGATTTTTATTGCTCTTTTTATCAAAAGCAGAGAAAGAGAGAGTTCGACTTGAAAATTGTGTCAGTTCCTATCCAAGTAACCTTGATACAGACATTGAATATTTAGTGGTTATCAATTAAATAGGCTTATGCTTAATGTTTTGTGGCCATTTTCTTTGCTTAGAGTGAGGAGAGATTATTTGTTTGGTTTTTTTTTTTTTGAAGATTTATTTATTTATGCATACAAGAACTGGGGTACAGGCCAGAGGTGAGTGGACTCACCAGAGACAGAGTGGGGAACAGAACAGGCAGATAGACTAATATACACTGCTGAGGGGAGCAGCGGGCGAGTCAGGAGAGGTCTGCAGCACCATGTGGGTAGCTCCCTGGCTGGGGAGTGAACTCATGCTGCAGAGGCTGCGGGGGCAGCTTCACAGCTATTTGGTTCTTAACTCTCAGTAGCGTTTGAGTAGAAAAGCCCTGCAGTCAGTTTGACTTGAACACCAGCTTTGCATCCAGCTGCATAACTTCCAGCAAACTATTCCACTTCACTGGAACAGTTTCTTTATCTAGAAAGTGGACATTGTGATGCAACATTCTAGTTAGGACTTAATAAGGTAAGATTGTAGGCCTTTATGCCTACATGAGAAAAGTACTCATTTATAGTCCTAGACATGTAAACACTTCTAGAGTTAAATCTATGGAGTCCAAATGTTAGAGAAGCTCTGCAGCCAGTTCATTAGATTTTGTCATAGAAAAGCCTTGCTGAGATTGTGAAACACTATGAGCATGACATTTTCTCAATCCAAAAGAAAATGAACCCTTGAATTTCACTGGCTCTGCCTGCAAGTTGGACTGTTGATGGAGTGTGTTCCCGAACATCAGTGTGTCCTGGAAAAGGTCAGTCCCAACACAGTCTTCAGGTGACTGTGGGGCTTCCCTTTGAGCACCCAAAGCCAACATTTTGGGGGATGTACTGCTGAAAAGTGCTTTTCATATTCCCGTTGGTCAGATACCTAGAATGAACCCCATGGTTTTACTTTAGTTCCAGGTATTACCTGTTCCATTTCCTTGCTTATTATGGAGAAGGGGAAACTGATTGCAGGCCAAAGTAATAAAATACAATTAGAAAATATTTGGTTGTGAAGAGAGACAGGCACACTCTAAAAGACCCTTTGAAAGAAGGGGAAATAGTCTTCAAGTTTTAATGCTTATGTTCATAAGCCAACTTGTTTTCTTTTAGTTTTAATTTTGAAAAAAGTGGATTCATGATGAAAATCTTGGTAAATAAACTCCTGAACTCTAAATAGGAAAGTTGCTCTCTTCAAATTCTCACTCCTGGAGCTGTCTGTAACTCAAATTATGTTTAAATTTATGATTTTCTAATTTTTAGCTATTCTCATTACTACTTGTATCATTAGAATCATATTATTTCTCTTTGACACCATTCAGCCTTAAGTATTTTCTAGACTCTTTGGGCTTTTTTATGTTTAAGATAACAGAAATTTTTATTAACTTTATTTTCTGTTATATATTTAAAAATTTTTTTAAAGATTTATTCATGCATATAAGAACTGGGGTACAGGCCAGAGGTGCAGGGGGTGAGAGGATTCACCAGAGACAGAGAAGGGGAAGAGAACAGACAGACTGACTGAAATAAACTGCTGAGGGGAGCAGTGGGTGAGACAGGAGAGGTCTGCTGTAACATGTGGGTATCTCACCGGCCGGCCACCATTGAACCTGTGCTGCAGAGGCTGTGGACAGTTTCACAGCACTGTGCTCAACTGCCTGTGCCACTCGGGGGGGGCCCTTTCTGTTATAATTTGAAACCAGATAAGAATTTATGCATTTGATCTAAAAAAAAGCACATAAAAATTACACATTAACTGTAGGCATCTTTTATTTTTACCAATCATATTATAAAAATCTCTGCATTGAATTTTGATATATAATATTTTGAGTGGTAAAATAGGAATTTCTTGTTTTTCATTATTCATGCTGAAAGAGAAGTCAGTAAATGATCTTAATTTTCAACTGTAATGAGTAAAAGTTCTGAAATGATATGGATTCCAATATGCATATTGACATAGTCAAATCAACATTTCAAATTTTTATCTTCTATACTGCCATGTCAAAAGTGGTTATTAGTGTATACTTATTCACTTTGAGAAAGAATTTCTCAAAGTGATAAATTTGTTATTAAATAACTTTATAATTTTTTGTGCCTTTAAGTAATACATTTGAAGTACATGTGGCCTCCCTGGTGGTGCAAGGGGTTAAGCACAGCACTTGAAGCTATCAGCAGCCTCTGCAGCACTAGTTTGATCCCCAGAGCTAACTCATATGGCCAGTAGACCTCTCCTGTCTAGCCTGCTGCTCCCCTCAGCAGTGTATTTCAATCAGTCTGCCTGTTCTGTTCCCCACTCTGTCTCTGGTGAATCCTCTCACCCCCTGCACCTCTGGCCTGTTCCCCAGTTCTTCTATGCATAAATAAATAAATCTTTAAAAAAATAAAGTATTTCACAGTCTCAGGTATATATGATTTTAATTATAGTATATTTATAGCAGTAGTAATGAAAGTAACAAAAACAACAATATAATTCTTGTGGCAGGCACTGGACTAAGTAATTTGTATACATTGTTACAGTTAATCTTTATCTCAACTACGGTTAGATAAGTATTTTTCTATTCCTATTTTAGTGATATGAAAATTGAGGCTTAACAAAGGTAATACCTTACGAAAGTTATCAATGCCTAAGAAGTAACAGTGTCAGTACTGGAACCATGAATTCTTTGGCTACAAATTTTCTGTACTTTGTCACTACTTTTCAGCTTGGTAACCCAATCGAAAAATATAAACATCAGTGCATCTTTTAAGAACGATAACAATGTTTTATACTTTATGGGTACTGTGTGGTTTCATCGACATTACTGTGGCATCTAGTAGTTAAAGGAGTCGATATCCCAATTGCCTGTCTATAGAGACTGAAGTAGATGGTTCATTCAGTCATTTGACAAATATAAAGTAATTATCTACTGTTGTGAGAGGCATAGTGCTGAATCCTGTGCCTACTTCCAGCCAAGATCTCAGGGCAAGATTCTTGTGCCAGAATTTTTTGCTTAATGTCACATATTTTAAAGAAATCACACTATTTTAAAGAAATCATACTAAACTAATATTTTCAAAAAATTTATTTATTTATGCATACAAGAACTGCAGTACAGGCCAGAAGTGTGGGGATGAGAGGATTCACTAGAGACAGAGCGGGGAACAGAACAGGCAGATCGACTGAAATACACTGCTGAGGAGGGCAGCGGGCTAGTCAGGAGAGGTCGGCTGCGCCATGTGGGTTTTTCTCTGCTTGGGGATTGAACTCGTGCTGCTGTGGCTGCAGACAGCTTCATAGGTTGTGTCTTAACCCCTTGAGCCACCATGGAGGCCCTAATATGTTTTTTTTTGCTATTTAAATAACCAGGCAGAATTAACTCCTGCATATAGGGAAAATATTTTTTAAACCTCAATCCCTTTAAAGAAATTCAAAGCATACAAGACTCCCGTCACCAGCAAACAGAACCAAAGGACGACTTTTAGTTCAAAAGCCATGGAGAAAGATAGAGCCAAGATTTAACATAGCTTGGTGACTCTGTCAGAAACTTCCTCTTATACCTGCAGGACTCTACTGATTTGAAGGCTTCAGTGATTTTTAAAGGAAGTGGCTAAAAAAAAAAAAAAGTTTAACATTTTGCACAGGATGCTTATTGCACATTCCAAAGCATAAGTGTAGCTTACCCACTCATTATTTATTTGTGTTGGACTCAGGAAATAAGGGTAAAAGGTCCTACAGTTTTTCAAAATTAAGTTGTTGGATCTGTCCAGATCTTGACCTCTGACCCTAACTTAACTTCTTCACTTGTGTGCTAATAAGGTTGTGTTCAGTGTTTACTTTGTTACTGTACACATTGAAAGTGATGTGGATTAGGTTATAATAAGAGTCAATGGAGACATATTTTATAATGTGGAAAATAGCAGAATTGTAAGAATTAGTATAAAGTCCTCTTTGATATATTGCCTCACATCTGGACATTAGGCCATCAGGCAATTATTGCTTCAAGTTGATTGTTGAAAAAGTGTTATGTTGTAGAACTGATTTATTCTTACTAACAATTTGCTGTGATTGTGAAATGAGTGTTGCAGCAAAATATGGATCTGTGATATACCATCGCAGTTATCGGTGTTTAAAAATCATTTCATTTCAATGAAACATCAGATCATCAAAGTTAAATAATTAAAGTAGAATTAAAAAATGTTTTCTGCTCTATTGGAAATTTACTATTATAGCTAGCATGTATTCTGTGCTTATGAGTAAAAGACAGGGTGCTTATAGCATTTCAAGTGCTAACTCATTTAATTCTCACAAAAAGAGCCTATTTTACAGATGAGGAAAGTAAAACCCTGAAAGAGTAAGTTGTTTGTCCAAATTCCTCCATTTTGTAAGAAGAGGAACTGTATTTAGAGTTCAAGTTGTTCACTGCTATGCTATGTTATCCCTATAAATGCCATTGAGAGACTGTTGATGGGGCATTGTTTGAACTCTTTATAAAGCCTGTGTATTTTGCCAACATGTTGTGGGGTGGATTTGTAATATTTTTACTTCATTAGTAATGCTTTGAGTTTTGGGAAATATCTCTAATGACAAATTTACCAAGAGTCTTATCCGTGGAGCTGAGCTCCTACATAAGACTTTGGGAAGGACTGAGGTTCTGTGGCCATTGGAAGGAAGCAAATGCAAAATCATAAGACAGAGGGAAAGAAGCACTTTACAGACATCAAGGGTACTGTCTCTTGTGCCATGCGACCTTACCGGTAACAAGGGATGTAACAAGGGATGAAAGGTGCTCTATGCTGATTCTACCTTTGAAAGAGACTTGGCATGAACAGGAGTAACATTGGGCAAAATAGGAGACAGGCAGAGTATCAAAGTTGCAAGCAGTAATAGGCCTCAAATGCAGTGGTTGGAGATTGGAATAAATTAATAGGGAGTTCATTGGGATGCTGGATAACTGCCAATCTGCTGGCCAATATAGAGGGCCACACAAGCAGGGCTGGCCTGCAGCTAAATATGAGTGCCTTGCTCATGATTTTCTGACCCAGTCTTGGATTGGCCAGGGAGTCTCATGAGAAATATACTAAAGTGGAAGTGTGGGCAGCAGGACCATCTATAGCCTACAAGCTAAAAAATCCTGTTGCTGCAAATAGAAACTCTGGCAGATAGCCTCTGCTTCATCCCGTTTGTTAGTGGTTGAAATCTGTGTGTTCCATATAACACTGAACACTCCACATTTAAAGGACTCTTCATTTGTAGCAGCTGCAGCCCTCATCTCTTGCAGGTGTAAAGTTTGTTTCTTTTCACATAGCTTACTCATTACCCTTTCACCACACAAAAATTAAGTATATTATTTCTGCTCTATAGGTATCTTATAAATTAAAAGTTAAGACCTTGGGATAATTAATTTTTTAAAGAAATGCTCTGTGCCACTAACACACAGGAAAGGAGTATTTTCTTTTAGAAAAATATTTATCCCAAGGCCTTAGCCTTTAATTCATAAGATATCTGTAGAACAGAAATAATTAATTAAAAAAACTTCTGGGACAACAACATTTCTCAAAAGAAAATAATAAAGCACTGGAGGATAACTCAGTTTTTTTTTAAAGATTTATTTATTTATGCATACAAAGGCTGGGGTACAGACCAGAGATGCAGGGGTGCAGAGACAGAGTGGGAAACAGAACAGGGAGACTGACAAATATAATGCTGAATGGAGCAGTGAGTGAGGCAGGAGAGGTTTGCTGCGCCATGGGGGTAGCACCCTAGCCCACCCAGGATTGAACTCATGCTATAGAGGCTGTGAATAGCTTTACAGTGCTGTGTTTAACCCCTTGCACCACCAGAGAGGCCCGAGGACAGTTTTAACTCCCCTTAGCTCTCAATGCATGGGAAATCATAAAAGGAATTTAAAAAAGTAGGTATCACTGTTAATATGTCAGATTTTAGTTAAATGCCTGAGGTCTAATCTCTGATTTGAAAAGCAGGCCAAGAGGTAGCTGCAGAGTAAAACTGAGTTTTTAGGATATTATCTGCTGTTTTTAAAAACTTTGTTTTCTTTATCTTTCTCTTTCCCCCTTTACGTAATTTATCCTCTTAGTCTATCTAGACTGATTGTAACATAAGGAGAAGTGAAAAGGATCTCAATATCTGGTTTCTTACTATTCAGAGTGAAGTGTACTTAGGAAGTCAGATAATAAAGTCATTACTGACGATTAGGAAAAAAATATTTAATTTTAATTTGACTAGCTTCATTAATATACAAATTATAATATATGCTTAATTATAGTTATTTAAATCTCTTGGGTGTTTTTATCATTTATGTTTTTTTAATCAAAATTGTCAGTATTTCCTAAAGTGTATTTCATTGAAAGCACCTGTACATCTTTGTAAGAGGTGTTATCTGAAATTTTGTAGTCAAGTAAATTCAAACTATGCAGAGAAACAGTAATTAAGCAGGTTATTATAGTTCCAAGATGAGAATTTTCAGTAACTTTATTATGCTAATGAGCATTGTGAATGTATATGGATGACATTGTTTCTTTTGCACCTTGGACTCTGGAATGCTCCTAACAGTATAATGGCCCCTCGTATTACAGGGTATTCAATATGAGAAACAGGGAGAAATACTATTATATAAAAGCTATTTGGGAGATATGGCAAACAGAGCATAATTTAATTTGTTGATGCTATAGTCAGTTCATATGCAAATTTAATATGAGGCAGAAAAAAGTTATAATTCTATTATCTAACCCAACCATTGTAGATACTTTTATATATTTCCTTCCATACCTTTTTCAATGTACTTATCCATAGACTTGAGCAATATTATGCAAAGTTGTGTATTTACTTTTAGTTTTTTGTATATCATATTCCTTGTTAATTCATTTGCTCTTATGAGCATAATTTAATAACAATATTTCAGTAAACTAATTATACTTACATTAACTTTTTTAGTTGGTATATAATTTTTCCACTTTTACTATGTATATTCTGTCACAATGGATATTTTTCTGTATACTATAAACATTTTGGATAATTTCTGATCATTTTGAAAATGAATTATCAGAGCAAATGGTATGATACATTTTAGTCTTCCGAAAAATATTACTAAACTACATTTCAGTAATTTTTTTTCAATTTCCGTTTACCCCAATTGTATACTTTTTTTTACATTTTATTTTTGATAGAAGATCTGGAGTGTAGGCCAGAGGTGCAGGGGGTAAGAGGATTCACCAGAGACAGAGTGGGGATCATAACAGGCAGACTGACTGAAATACACTGCTAAGAGGAGCAGCAGGTGAAACAGGAGTGGTCTGCTACGCCTTATGTGGGTTAGCTCCCTGGCCAGGGATGGATCTCAGGCCATTGTGGTGATAGTGCTGAGACTTAACCCCTAGGGCACCAGGAAGGCCCTTACACCAATCGTAAATACTACTTTTATTTTATCAGACTGAAAACTGAATTAAATATGATATATTTCTTGGTAATGAAAAATTATTCTTAAATTAGTGTTTCTAATATTGATCTTTCATATGTTTATTGAACTTTCATATTTTCTCTTTGGGAAGTTCTAGATTGACAATGTTGCTCATTTTTCTATTTGCCATATTTCATGGTCACTTTATTCTTAGAAATTCCTTCTGTGAATGGGTAGTTAATAACTATTGATATTCACCTTTAAAAAATTTTATACTTTGACACCTAACTTTATATCTAATGCCGTTTGTATATAATAGTTGTTTGAAAAAAATTCCAGATATTTATGGGTTTGTAAAAATTCCACCTAGAGTCCATTTTGGAAATAATTACGCAAAAGAAAATTATAAATGAATTGCTGGAATAAAAATTAAGAATAATGGACTTTATAGTCTTCAAGGAGCTACAGTCTGAGTTGAAATCAGCTGAACAAATGTGCTTCGTCTAAGTGACCTTGTAGCCAAATGATCTTTTATTATTTATTTCTAAAACATGCAAATGCACATCACCTATGAAAAATGGGTGTAGCAGATGTGTAGTAAGTACCTTATTGTACTAACTAAGGTGGCATTTTCGGATTGGCAGGAGAGTATACTAAGTAAATGTACATATTATTTTTAATTGACTAGTAATTACTGATATTTACCCACAAATCTTGTTTGATTTTTTTAGTCTAAGCTTTTATAACAGAATCCTAATATGTTTTGAAATCACTTTTTACCATCAGCAAATATGTAAATGATGACATTTATGTGGGATATTTACAACCCACTTTCATCAGTGCCTTCTAGGTTGATAGCTGTATCTGAGGTTATGGAAGAATACCAAGGCATGCTCATATATATGCATATTTTTTGGCTAAATATCATCTCTAAAATATATTTTGTTTTATACATGTTTATTATCTTATAAACTTCTCTTAGCTTTTACAAATTTTCAATCATAGTGTCTTAAGTTTCGATACTTTATTATAGTGTATTGTTATAAAAGACATTTAAGTAACAAAAATCCAAATTTAAGTTTAATAATGTGCTAACTGCAAAAGTAGCTGAAGTGAAAAATCTAGTAATTGGATAAATTCAGAATCAAAGAATAAGGTAGAGCAGGACCGGGAAAGCTGAAAAAAATCAGGGGTTAGATTTTTTTTATTAGCAAATTTAGGATTCAAGGGAAAAATGAATGATATGGAACAGAACAAGTCACTGTGATCATGAACCAAATAAAACTTAGCAAAGTTCCAGCATTGCCAACTCTTTATGTGGAAAGTAATAAAGTAAAAGTCATAAAACAAAAAGATATTATAAGTAAAAATTAATAGAAAAAAAGCTGTAGTATGAAACTTACCATACAAAGAGCTGCACAATATGGTGTGCAGGTACCTGTGCTTGCACATGCACCAATATAAGCAATGATGTGCTTGAGTAATACAGTTAATAGTTAAATTGACTTATTTTAAGGATTGTGCTTTAAAACTTGTATCAAATTATTTAGAGAATATGAGAATATATTTTTTGGGAAGACTCTAGAATGTTCAATAAATCACTAGATGATATATACAATTTAAGCATTATATGTATATGTTTAAACATAGTATAAGCATTAAAAATAATATGAAGTTATGGATAACTATGTACATATAAACACAAGAAGCCAAGTCCATCATCATCAGTCATTAGGGAAATTATGATTAAAATCACAATAAGATACTATTAAATATCATAAAAATTACTAAAATGGAAAAGGAAGAAAAAACAAGACTCATTATACAAAGTGCTTGCAAAGATTTGAAGATCTCACAGATTGCTGGTATTGATGCAAAATACTACAACCACTTTGAAAATATTTTATCTGTTTGTAATATAATAAGCATACACTTGCCATTTGTGTCCCAGAAATGTCTAGGTATTTACCCTAGAGAGATGAAACCTAAAGTTCACACAAAAACCTGAACATGAATGTTTATAAAAGTTCAGTTCATAATTTTCCAGAAATTGAAAGAACTTAAATATCCTTCCATGATTGTATGGTTGAAGTGTTATATTCACTCCATGGAATTCTATTGATACATGCAAAAACACATATTAACCTAAAATACATTTTTAAATGTAAAATACCAGATGCCAAGTACTACATATTGTATGATTTCATTTATATGAATTTTAGGTGAAGCAACTATAGAGTTGGGGAACACATGAGTGTCTGCTATGGGGGTTAAGCATAGGCAAGTGATTGCATACCTAGGGGTTGCAGAACAGTGATTGAACTATTCTGTGTCCTGATGTGGGTGGTGGTCATAGGATTCTGTTTTCGTCAAAATTCACAGGACCAATAGCATATTTTATTTGTAAAAATGAATTACAAAGAAGCAGACACTTTATATCCCATATTTGAAATGAAAATGTTTATAAAATATTGGCTAGCTCTGTTTTCAAAATAAATCTCTTGACTAAACTGAGAGGAATGTCTTTAAGGAATAAAAAATACCATATATGAAAAATGATTAAAATATGAGTATTTGACAAAATTGTACTTTTTGATAAATTCAAGCTTTCAGAACTTTTGCATAAAAGAAATAAAAGAATGTAAAGTAGAAAGTTAAATATTAATTTCAATACAACCCCCCCCCCTTTAAATGCTGAAAGAATAACACAGTAAAAACAATTTTCTGAATTAGGGAAAAAAAAAAAACAGACTTAAGTCATCTATGAACTGTTAATTTGGAAGAGCAAGTAATAAACAAGCTTCTGTTAAATGTACTCAAAACAGGAAGAACACAAATAAATTAAAAGGCATGACATATAAAGATAGATTTAATGCCTTTGTAGATTACTATATTAACTATGCTAATAAGGTGAACATCTTAATGAGGTGACTCAGGAATGAGAAATATGAATAGGTAAACAGCATTATAATTATTAAAAAAAACTTTTTTTTTCAAGTTTTGGTGATTCATCATGGGGAAGGGGGAAGGGAGTGAAAAAAAAATAACAGAAAAGCATTAAACTGTTCCAGAATGCTAAAGAAATGTTTACATAGTAATTTTTTATAAATTGCATAACTTGCGTAGGAAAAAGAGAGAGGTCTTTATTTTGCATGGCAGAAACTTTAATTAAATTTGCTTGCAAATTAAAATCAAGAATCCAAAGGCAACATTTTAAAATACTTACAAATTGAAATTAAGAGTAATTTTTAAAGTCATTCATTTACCAATTGAGTTTGATTCTGGAAATGAAAGGATGATTTCTGTCAATTCAATAAATTACATGATCTTAATTGATGCAATGCCTAGGACATTAGACACTCAGATCATTTTAACACGTACCTCCTCTATATGACAAATTATTTTCAATAAGAATCATGAGGTGAATCATGTAAAATAAAACCAGAAAGGAAATATAATATTTTTTAATTGAGTGATCTGTTTATTCATTCATCCATCCACATATGCAAATATGTATGTCAACAAAATAAAAATTAAAAGGATAAGAGGCACTGGAGTGATACTTTTATATTATATTAATTTCCTTTATTTAAAGGAAAATAAAAAATATTGACCAATACCATCATATTGGTCAAATATAAAGAAATGACATTGGGGTTTCTATTTCCAAGCATTCTACAAATTTGTCAATGGTTACATTAAAAGCTATCATTTCATATTTATGGTCAGTAGCAGTATAACAAGATTTTTTTTTTCAGTGTGGCCAGATTTGTCAATCTTTCTTCACTTCTAATTGAACAAAGAATTATTTTTACCAATTTTAATTTTTAGAAGTTTCTTTCACATGTAGCAACAAGTACACCCATATATTGTATACCATATATACATGTTTTACATACACATGCACATATATTGTACATATATACACACATATATACATATACATATATATTTCATATACACATACACATATATACATAAAAGTAATTATTGTATATAAGAATAAATTTGTTAGCGATTCATAAAAATCCTGTTTTACCACTGCTGATATTGTATTACCATCCACCTTTATTTCTGTAAGTGTATCTAACCGCTTTGAAAAGTTTTCATATTTGGAAATTTTCTGCTAAGATATCCTAATCACAAAATTTAGAATAGACGTTTGTTGTATTTGGTAAAACCTGAAATTCACAGTGATTTGGAATTTTTCAAACTGGTGCTATTTGTGCCTCTCTCGGTCATGCAGTACTGTATATATCCTTGCATTTAAGCAGTAGAGTTGTTATAAACAATGATACCTTAAATGATAGTAAAGAGAAAAGTGGAATTGAACTTTGATCTTAATTCCCATGTGTACTGGAGTCAACTGAATAGCCAGCAGTATTCCACATTAACTTCCATAGAATACAATGTTTATTAGAATGATAAATAATAAGTGTGTTAATTTGAAGTTTACATATGTTATATAAAAATACAACATGAACAACAGAAATGTTTTCATTATCAATCAATGCAAAATTTTTCCTGAGAATAGTATTTTATCACTGACACTCCTTAGAAATCCTGAGGCCTAATGATAATTAAGAAGAGTGATCTATAGTTAGTTTTATCATTGTCTTTAATGACTCCTTTTTTTCTTGAACCCAGAGTGTACTGCTCTAACTGCTTACTTTTACTACAGCAGTAATCTTAATAGAATATTAATGGCATACAATAAAATTCAATTTCTAATTGTGTGTGGGGGGAGAGAGGTCTAGAACTAGAAAAAGAAAGAATTTTAATCATGTGGTAAGTCCATCACAAAAAAAACCCAACAAATATTTTAACTCTGGAGACCTGTCTATTAAAAAAAAAAAAAAAAAAAAAAAGGACAAACAACAAAACCACAGTAGCAAGATCAAAAAGTGTGCTACTTAGCACCAACAATAATTAAGATACGTCTGAAAGTTCTGAAAGTCTAACTCTCCCCAGTTAACATTATTGCTTACTTGGGGAATCTAATGAAAAGGTACTAAAATAAATTGGTTTGGCTAAATGAGCAGACATAAAACTGAAATTAAAAACACACAGATTTTTGAATATCAAAAACAACACGCAGAAACTATAATGAAAAAGCCAGCACCAACGTAAGGATGTAAAAACTTTAACAAGAATATTTATGACCTTTGTAGCTAAAACTTTACATAAATGAAAAAGGTATACAATTCAGAGGCAAATAATTTCCTGAATTAGAAGAGCTGTCAAACATCATTTGTAGATTGGTATAGGATTTCCATCATTCCAAATGAACTTTTAATTGGATCTTTATTAAATCTTTACAAAATACACTAAAATTAATCTTGGAATAAATTAATAGGAAGTTTAGGAATTTTTCTAACAAATGTTAATATACAATGTAAAGTCCTACCAAATGTTATAACAAATACAATGCTAACTGTAGAGGTAGTATAATATTCGTATGTAACAGGGATAGCTTAAGAGAGAAATTCTAGCATATATAGTAATTTAATATACAGTAAATGCATACTTATAAATCAAAAGGGAATAATTGAAAGTTTAATTAGTTAAAATTAGTTAACTAATTCATTTGTTAATGTTTATTTTTGAGAAATAAACATAGCAGTGGTTATTTTGAAGCCTGCGTTGGGGGAAAAAGTTTACTAATAATAGAAATGGAAAAGGATAGCTAGATTTAACTATATTGCAAATTTCTCCATCTAAGAAAAGGGGAACAATTAAAAGATCAATAGCCAATCAGAAAATATATTTGGAATACATATAAAAGAAGTTGACGGAAGTACTAACACTTTATTAGATAAAAGAATAGGAAACACAATAAAGAAATGGGGCAAATATCTGTTAAGGAATATACAACTAGTTATGCAAATGTTTTGAAAATGTAGCACAAAATGTCTAAAAAGAAAAAAAAAAGTCTAAAAAGAAATGAACTAACCCCCCTATATCACTTATTTGCTGAGAATTAGAGTAATTTTCTAGTTTTCCTTATATTTTGTTATTATAATATTTATAATCATAAATTAATAAACCTTATTAAACTATGCCAAAGTTTCTTGACTTTCTGTATTTTATAAATTTCAGAGGTTTTTTTTCATACCTGCTTTTTAATTTTTTTAATTTTATTTTTTTAGTATTATTTCCAAAGTAAGATTTTATATACTTCCTGAATTGGATCAATTTCAGTATAATAATGATAGAAACATAGATCTATAAATAGAAACACTTTCTAAATATTTTTAACTAGGAAATGCTTGCAACATTAAAATAGGTTTTTCAGTACCTTTTATTCTAAATTTACTGGAAAATTATTAGAATCATTAGCTCTTGTAGACTCATACACTCAAGATATCTTTGGAATGAAATACACTTATTGAAATCTAATACAGCCCAATCTTAAACAAAAGAGGATTTTCTTACTTTTTAAGCCATAGTTCCTGTGATTTACTGGAGGAAATAGGTAGATTTCTTCTTATCAGAGGCATTTTATGACATCTGACCAGAGTAATCGCTATAACCATGAGTAGTGCTTTAACAAGTACTTTTTTGTAATACTTAATCCTTTTAGGCTGAGTCTTTCATTTTATATTTCAAAATTATACATGCATATATTTTAAATAGTGATAGGAAGTCTTGTTAAGAAAGAACGAAGTACTCTCTATTTTCCAAGCCAATAGTTTCCTTTGAAGTCCAATACTCTGCTGCTCATCCTCTTTTCAGAAACATTCCAGAATAGTTTCTTGGGTTGCAAATCTCCTTTCAAACCCCTTTACAGGGTCTTAACACCCCCTACCTCCTAGAAGGAACTAACTCTGGACCCCTCCGTAGTCTTGTGGAGCTTACCTGTTTTGTCTTGCTATTCTCTCCTCTCTTCCCCTCAAAAGCATTAGCTTTCCTCTCTTCATCCCTGACAAACCTAAAATAATTCCTTGAGTGACATTAAGTTATAGGCCTCAAAAATGTCAGAAAGGGAGATTACCTACCGGCAACCTTTGTTTTCTGTTTTAAACCTCAAATCATCCTCTGAAACAAAAGTCAGTACAAAAATTTCTCTAACTTTCTAGACTGGGGAAAGAAAAGTTAAGAGAATTATAAATAGTTTTCCTTTTTCTTATTCTATCAAAACAGTAAAAGACACAACTTTCCTCAAACTACTAAAAACTACCATATGATCCAGCAATTCCACTCCTAGGTATCTACCCAAAGGACAAAGAAACATTAA
Organism: Talpa europaea; assembly: GCF_964194135.1. NCBI lineage: Eukaryota > Metazoa > Chordata > Mammalia > Eulipotyphla > Talpidae > Talpa > Talpa europaea. The sequence continues at coordinate 78,164,741 of NC_140068.1, forward strand.
TTCAAATGGACACCAGCACTCTTATGTTTATTGCAGCACTATTTACAATAGATAAGCTATAGAAACAACCTAAATGCCCCAAAATAGATGACTGGATCAAGAAGATGTGGTATATATACACAATGGGATATTACTCAGAAATCAAAAAGGTTAAACTCTTGCCATTCACAGCAACATGGATGGAGTTGGAAGGGATTATAGTCAGGGAAAAAAGCCAGAAAGAAAAAGAAAAATATTGGGTGGTTTCACTTATAGGAGGAATGTATTGGACCCAAATAAGGAATCAGGAAAAAGAAACTAAAATTAAAAATCAAAATCAACAGGCAAAAAAAAAAAATACATCATGACTTTTCTGACAGCCCAATAATTTATGGCAGTGCTGTTATCAAACATTTTGTGATGTTTTCTTTAGAAAAGAGTTGGATAACTTGACCAGGTAGGGAATGGAAAACATGTACAGAATAAGACTTGTGCCAGACAAGGTTTATACTGGATGGAATTTGGGACAGTAGGACTCTGTGGGATAGAGAAATATATAAGCATACTGGGTATAAGGATAAATGCTTTGTATGCTTACATAATGGGGACCCAGTACCCTTAGTTAGAGATTCATGAAGAAGGATATTGACTACAAATATATAATATGTATAATGTTTGCATGTATGCATATGCATGTGTATATATATAAACTATAAATTTGACATATATATGTATATATAGGCTTCATGTCAAATAACTCCTTTCATCAGGCATGTTCTAAGAAATTTATATCTATTATTTGATCCTCAACAATAAACTTACAAATATTGTGAATCACCATTTTACAGATAGAAAAATCAAATAATTGGTCAAAGTTGTATATCTAGTAAATGGGACCTGGGATTTGAATCCAGTTTACACAAGGAAAAGTGATATACTAGAGATAAACTTCTTCTCTAGGTTAAAAAAAAAAAAAGTATAGCACTGATGGAACCTTATGTGCTACAGAAGACCTCAACATATTCTTTGGTTGTAATTTCAGGAGGAAACAAGTTGATAAGCCCCTGAAAATGTACTGCAAGTTTAGACTTTATTAATACAGTAGTAGTTTATCAAGAGTGAGTTGGAGGGCCTCCCCGGTGGTGCAGCGGTTGAGCTCTGGGTTGCGAAGCTGCCCGCAGCCTCTGCAACGCCGGTTCCATCTCCGGCTTCTCCCCGGCCATCTGAGGAGGGTCCCACATGGCACGCAGACCTCTCCTGCCGCCTGCTGCTCCCCTCAGCAGTGTACTTCAGTCTGCCTGCTCTGCTCCCCACTCTGGCTCTGGTGAATTCTCTCACCCTCCTGCACTTCTGACTGTACCCAGTGCTTGTATAAAAAAAAAAAAAATCTTAAAAAAAAAAAAGAGTGGGTTGGAAATGGTCCTATTCTTCTTGTTTGTCAGACAATTCTAGTATTATTTTAATCAGCTTCTGGTCCCATAATTTCCAAGACTTACAGGGAAAATCCATTAAGTTCATAGGAGGTGAATATAAGTTTTGATGGCATTATGAATAATTAGTTCAGTAATACTTGAAGGAAATCTTGTAAAATTTTTCCATCAAACAGGATAAAATTCTGAACTTTCCTTCAACCAGGTAAAACCCTGACTCATTACTCTGTTCAACAAGACCTTAAGTAATTCAGTTTTTTTTTTTACTGATTATTCCTGCAGCTTACTTGGCTCTAGCATGATCATCTTGCTCTTCCTTCAACAAATCAAACACTGTCTTCCATCAGGGCCTTTGTCTCTGCCATTTGCACTTCGTGAGTGTTTTTCTTCTCTGATACATGTATGTAACTTACTCTCACTTTTCTAAATTAGCATTTCCTAATTAGCACCCATAATAGTTTCTGTCACTTATCCGGATATGAATCGATGCATGTATGTATGTGTCCACATATACATACATAAGATGACACTCATCACCAAGCTGATATTATTTATCTCTCACCTCTTAGCCATTGCTGCTACAGTGTTCACCAGGAGGATATGAGCTCCATAAGAACAGTGACTTTGTCCATTTTGTTCATTGCTCTATCCCCAATTCTCAGAATGATGTCTGGCACACTGTAGGCCAGAACAAATATTTATTGAAGGAATAAATGACTGACCATTTAGTCTAGAAAAGGGAAAATGAGATGAGATGAGATTAATCCTCATTCTCAAATATTTGACTTCGTTTGCATAGAAATGTCATTAGTCATTATCTAGAATAGATATAAATTACCGGTAAATCACATTTGCGCTCAAGATGAAGAATTTTATAACACTCTCAACTGTCCAAAGATGAAGTGGGCTGTTATAGTGTTAGTTTTCATAACCGAAAATGTTCAAGCAGTATCTACCTAATTTCCAGTTAAGATTTAGAGAGGAGCATGGTGCAACTAGATGAACCTAAAGAGTTGCTTTAATCCTACAGTCTTTATTGACTGGAAAGAAGAAAACATTCCTTCAGTGTCTTTTATCCCACTCGAACCTGATGCATGTCTAGAATCACAGTATTTTAAAGCATACAGATATTAGAGACCTTGCAGAAAATGAGATTGAAAACTATCAATCTCAAACTACTCAAACTACTACCTCTCTGCAAAAAAAGCCCACTATGACCATCCACAGACCATAGCATAAAGTCCCAGGTCTTCAGTCATCCTCAAATATTTATTATGCTCCAAATAAATGCCAGGCACTGTTCTCACTCCCAGGATTATACCAGGAAACAAGATAAAGACTCTTTTCTCATTGTGATGCCCTCCATAATCTGTGACTAGACTTACATTTATGTATGTAAATGTAATTGATGTAATGTACATTAATTCACATAATGTACATGAATATATTGAATTATGAATGGTATACATATCAACTAAACTTTGTGTAGCATTACTAAATGATAAAAGAGAATAAAATGAAGTAGGATACCACGTTTTCTCTGTTTATGAAAATGCATTCTTTTGGACTTTGATATTCCAAAGTGACAGCAATTGGTCAACCAGAAACCAGGACTTAGACTAATTTTTGCAAACTATTTTTTCATACATTAGGGTAGTCTTCCAGGAAACAAAACAACAAACAGAACATTTTACAAGCAATGTTACAAAAATATACACAAAGAAATATTTTGGTCAGAAAGTAGAAACTGACTTCACAGAGGGAAGTCTACAAGTAGCTTGGGTTGTACATAATGACTTAAGAGTCATATTGTCTAAATTGGAATCATTTATCCATATAAGGAAAGTTAACTGGAATAGAATTAAATCACTTATCATTGAGAATATTAGTAATCTCTCAAAAAACAATTGTAAGAATAATGTGATCCAGTTTAGGAGTTTTTTTTTAAATTTTGTAGCACAGTTTGTATTTTCAATATATTGAGATCTATCACTGATATTTTGTAAGCAAGGTGCTAGGCATGCGATAATAATAGTCACTCCACACAATGAAGAATTTTCTGCTTTTTACACAAATTCTAATCTACTAGTCATTTCTGTAAGGTGAAAAATCAAAACCTAGATTCTAAATCCTTTAACATAAAAATGCAAAACATTTTTATACAAACATTTCTCTCTTAATCTTATAAGTCGAAGGATATTTGTACCTTTTTGGTTTATTTCTGGGATTTGAAGAAGCATCTTTTCCCATTTTAGTAAGTAATATGGCTCAAAGTAGTATGATTGTATCCCTGTACATTAGAAGTTGTTGCATTCCTCCTAATGATGTTAGCTTTTGATTTTTTTACTGTACATATGAATTACATATGTAATTGACTGTGTTGGGTTTTTTTGAAACTAGGAAGGTAGGTAGAATATATTATGAGTTTTATTTAGAGAAAATGAACACTTTTTTTCAAATCTGTCACATTATGAAAGGACATATTGAAAAATATTTATCAGGAAATGAAGTGTTGCATCTGCCTGGACTGAGAATGACAGATGAGACATGAACTCATGCATGTTAATCTCGAGTTTGGTAAAGATGACTGCAGTGGCCTAGGTACATTTTTGAACACACTCACTTTAAATCTTCAGTTTCAGTATTTTCGAGTGGCACAATATGAATCAGTAAACTCTTGGAGCTTCTGGGCCTCCCCGGTGGTGCAGCGGTTTGAGTGCTGGGCTGTGAAGCTGTCTGCAGCCTCTGCAGTGCCTGTTCGATCCCCGGCCACCAGCGAGGGTCCCACATGGCGCACAGACCTCTTCTGCTGCCCGCAGCTCACCTCAGCAGTCTATTTTGTCCATCTGCCTGTTCTGTTCCCCGCTCTGGCACTGGTGAATTCTCTCACCCTCCTGCACTTCTGACTGTAGCCAGTGCTTGTATAAATAAATAAATCTTTAAAAAAAAATTTCTTGAAGCTTCAGATTCCATATCTGTAAGGTAGGAACTATAGTTCCCACTCTCAGCAAGAGTGGATTTAAGGGTCTATAAAGCTTGGGATAGGCCCTGTCCATAGTTAACCTTTGGTGGTTACTTTCCTCTTCCTCCCTTAGAAAAGGGATTTCATTTTGAAATTATCTCTTCACTATGCATATTTACTTTCTTGAAGTTAAGATTATTGAAAAATATAATGTGCCTATACATAATTACAAAATATAAGCTGATGGTTAAATGTAATATTAAGGAAGAATAAAATGAAAGTAATTTATTCTTTATTATATATTTACATATATGAAGAGTTGGAGCTTATATTAGTAGATGATTAAATAAAATAATCAGTTGCTTGACCCTGCTAAGCATGTAAATATTTGAATTTAAGGGATATGTCAGAAGTCATTCCATTCCAAAGACATTTACAGGAAAGAGCAGGTATCTGTTAAGGGAAATGCGACTAAATTAGTGTTCAGATATATAGTAAGTAACTGGGTCATGTGCACACAATAAGAGAAAAGATGGTAATAGTGCATAGATAAGAGTGCAAGTTAACTGAAGGCAGATAGTGCATAGATAAGAGTGCATAGATAAGAGTGCAAGTTAACTGAAGGCAATCCTTTTTCTAGGATTGACTATTGAAATAGAGAGAATAAGGGACTATTACAGTTTCTCAAGTGAGATTGTAAATAATGCTAGCATGAGTCCTTCATTTTGTCATCTTATTTAAATTATTTTGGAGAGGGCCTCCCCTTGGTGGTGCAGCAGTTGAGCACTGGGCTGTGAAGCTGCCCACAGCCTCTGCAGCACCAGTTCGATCCCTGGCCGCCGGTGATGGTCCATCATAGCACACAGACCTCTCCTGCTGCGCCTGCTGCTCCCCTCAGCAGTGTATTTCATCAGTCTGCATGTTCTGCTCCCCGCTCTGGCTCTGGTGAATACTCTCACCCTCCCGCGCTTCTGACTGTACCCAGTGCTTGTATAAATAAATAAATAAATAAATCTTTAAAAAAAAAATCTATTTTGGAGAGCATTTCCCTCTAATGAGCTAATGAGACCCATCTGAAACAATTAGTATGCATCTTTAATAATGGCATTAAATGTTAAAATTATTAAATATTTAAACATAAAATATTAAAATTAGTCAGTGCTTGCATTTCTATTTTATTTACTATCGCCACACAGCATTTAAATTATACATTGGCTAGAGTATATACTAACAAGTAAATAATTCATAATTTCAAAACAATGTCAGTGAAGTTTCCCTCTCCATATTAAACTTTCACTGTGTTTACTGGCATTTCATGTAAATCCTTATAAAAATTGGTCAGTACTATGTGCTAAAGAATGATCAGTTCATATTTTTGGAGGTTTAGTTTGGTGATAAGTCAAAGGCGGTGGTGGGACTTGAGTCTTTTTTCTCTGTGAGGGACTCCTGTGTTGTTCCTATTTCCAAATGCCAGGACTTTGTAACTCTCCATAATTCTCTCTAGAACATCATTGTTTTCTCTGATATTTTTTATGCCTGAAAATATTGAAATTGGGGGGTAGTGGAGGTGAGAGAAATGGATTCAATGTCCTTCTTCCCAAATACTTTGTTCTATAAAAGTTTGGGAATGAAGAGTTAAAATGACTAATGGTTTATATATGTGTATATAGGTATATATGTATGCATATGTATGTATGCATACATATGTATGTATATATGCATGCATGCATAACATCAGGCATGGTATTATATATATCACGTACATATATTTCCCCCTAAGAAAACTGGTGTGAGAGAACTTGATAATCAGCTCTCCAAGGAGGGACAGAAATATTAGAGTCTCTCTTTTGTGTGAGAGGAAAACAGACTGGTTTCCCTATATTCCTCTATATTCCTTTATAATAGTTCAATCTCATATTTTAATCCAAGTAATATACTAAGTAATATGCTAAGATCTATAGGCTGTCACATATAGCTCTGCACAGTAAATAAAAAAATGTCACTTAAGGCTAGTAGGAGACATTCATCTTTACAGTAAATGAAGTGTTGCATATTCACACATTTTTATGGAAATCCTCCCACCTTCTGGGCATATCACTACCTCAAAACATCCAGACCACCTGGATGGCACTGGAAGGGATCATGCTCAGTGAAATAAGCCAGAAAGAAAAAGAAAAATACTGGATGGTCTCACTCATAGCTGGAATCTAGAAAACTTAAATAAGGGACCAGGGAAAAGAATAACTATAAGAAAGTAAAAATCAAAATCAACAAACAGCTATGAACCAGAGACACTCTATGGGGGTTGGGGAGCGATGAGGGGAGGGATTGGGGTTAAAATAAAGGGGTTGCAATTGCATGGGGAATATAAAAATAAAAAATACAAAAAACAAACAAAAACATCCAGACCATGAGAGAGTTGCTCTACAGCCCCATTTTAGATTTCAGGTGAATTTGCTAGAGTGACTTAGTTTTTTGCAGATATTAAGTAATTTGTATGGTAAAATCATATCTTGGAATAACTTATAAAGTTCCATGTTTATTTTTTATTGTCTCAGCATATCTAATTTGTTGTGAAACTCAAATTTCTTGGCAAAAATATAAATCTCATTATAAATGTCTATGAAGTAAATATGACAGCTCTGTTTCTTATTATGTGCATTGCAGTGTAAAGATATTAGCCATAAAATTTGGTGAATGTCCTCTGGGGGATTTCAGATTTTGGTATGTTTCAAATAATTTGCAGAATAGCATTTACTTATGGTTTTTCATGTATATAGGAAATAATAAATACAACTGACAGTCATGTACATAGTGAATTAAATGGAAGCTATATGATATATACAAGGTGTCATTATTTTGCTTTTGAAATGAATTTAAAATGAACTCAATGTTTCAAAATCATCATTTCAAAGTGTACATTTTTTAATAAACATCTGAATCTTTTAGGAAATATCTAGGTAGGTGTTAAACATTCCTTTTTCAAAGATAACATTTATATCTTGAATATTTCTTTTAGTATGAGGTCACAGGTATTTTCTTGTAGAATTTCAAAATTACTTAGAACAGTAATTAAACTGTACATTTACCATATTTTAAAGTACAAGAAGACAAAGCCTCAATAGATTATGTAGTATATAAAATTGTCAATAAGAAGTATTGATAGTCTGTTTATTGAATACCCTCTGAATTTTAAAAAACTGCTGGGAGATATTTTGGAGTCTGAATTTGGTAAAACAATATAATCTGCTAATATATGGAATTCACAAAATTGGCCTCAAGGAAAATATTCATTATAAAAGGAAACTATTTGTAGTTTAAATATATAACCCATTCAAAATGAATTCACAAGAATATATAATCTAGCTATAAATTGTAACTTCATGATAATATACACCCACCCCCCAAACTGGTAAGGTTTTTTAATAAATATATTTTTTAAAAACTTCCTGTCTTTAAACTGATGTAAAAGAAAAAAAAAACATTTTTATGCAATTATTCTAATTGAAATTAAATTAATGAGGCATGACGTCAAGAACACAGTTACAAAAATTGATAAATAGTCAATGAACCATCTCCAAATTGCTCTTTCTCCTTGGATATTCAGTTAGAATCTCAGAAAGCTCATACCTAGAAGGAAACCTAAAGTAGGAGTCATACTCTACAGCCAAAGACCAAGTAGAACAGATCTACTCTGAACAATCATAAAATTAAGTGTGACAGGATAATAAGGATTCATCATAAATTTGTCAATCAAAACAAAACTTGATCATTATTGAAGAATAAAAACATGGATCACTATATCATGCACAATGATGGCTAATAGAATGTATTTTATATGAAATAGTGGAGATGTTTCAAAGTAATGTAACCTGCATTCTAAGAAATACTACAAAGAAATCCTCAAGGAAGGAAAATGATACCAGTGTCATAAAGGATATGTACACAAAATCTGAAGTTGGCATTATATTTTAAGTATTGAATGACTTCCCAGTATGGTAATGAATATAATATCAAAGCTCACTATATCTATTCAGCACTGTTTAGAGGTTGCTACCAAGTAAAATTTCAGGAGGAATAAAACATATAGAGATTTAAAAAATAAAATCTTTAATAGACAACATGCATGTATACAAAATTCTTTCATCATCTAGGTATTAGAATGGACAGAACATTGAATATATAACACATATCAGCATGAAAGCAAAGTATCGTTCTCACCATGATTTAATATTTTTCACCTTGGAAATATTTAAAATACTCTCATTTAGAAAATAGATTCAGAAAAATCAAATGAAACAATTATTAAAATATTTTCAGCATGCAGATTACAATGGGAAATTAGTGTTATTGACATAAATATCAAACTATTAATATCTACTAGCAAAAGATTCTTTTTTTTTTCCTCTTTTTTTTTTTCCTCTTTATTTTTTTATTTTTTTATTTTTTATAAATTTTATTGTTATATTCCCCATACAATTGCAGCCCCCCATTCTGACCCCAATCCCTCCCCTCCCGCCCCCGCCCCCCTAAAAGTGTCTCTGGTTCATAGTTTTTTGTTGATTTTGATTTTCACTTTCTTATAGTTATTCATTTTCCTGGTCCCTTATTTAAGTTTTCTAGATTCCTGCTATGAGTGAGGCCATCCGGTATTTTTCTTTTTCTGCAAAAGATTCTTTTTAAAAGTATTGCCATATTGGGGCTCCCTGGTGGCGCAAGGGGTTAAGATGCAACCTATGAAGCTGTCCACAGCGACTGCAGCATGAGTTTTATCCCCAGCTAGGGAGTTACCCATGTGGCGCAGCAGACCTCCCCTGACTTGCCCACTGCTCCCCTCAGCAGTGTATTTTAGTCAATCTGCCTGTTCTGTTCCCCACTCTGTCTCTGGTGAATTCTCTCACCCCCCACACCTCTGGCCTGTACTCCAGTTCTTATATGCATACATAAATAAATCTTTAAAATAAATAAAATTGTTGCGATATTGCTGTTCTGATAATTTAATTGAGATAACAATGGATTGGTTTACAACACTGTTTATGGTTTAGAGGTACAGGATCAGTCCCTTCAGGTGTTGTTACCACACCACATCCAACACCAACACACCCATAGTCCTACACCATAGTCCACCATAGTGTTACCTGCTCACTTTATTCTCCCCCTTCCTCCCTCCTCCTCTGGTCATCTCAAATCTATAGTCAGAGTTCTAAGATTTGTTATTGATTTGACTTTATGTAAACCTCTATTTTGTTATTCTGTTTTCCACAGAGAAGTGATACCTCTGGTATTTGTCTTTCTACTTCTGACTTATTTTAATTTGCATGATCTCCAAATCCATGTTTTTGCAAATGGCAAGATTTCATCGTTGTTTTTTTTTTAATAGCTGAGAAGTATTCCATTATGTATATATGCTAATTCAACCTTATCCACGCATCTGTCTTTGTACCCTTAGGTTGTTTCCACAGTTTGGCTATTGTAAATAATGTTACAATAAGCATAGGTGTGTGCATATATCCCTTTGAGTTAGTGGTTTTGCATATTGGGGGTGAGCTAGGAGTTGAATTGCTGGGTCATATGGCAGAGCCATTTAAAATATTTTGAGAAATCTCCATTCTGTTTTCCATAAGTGCTGGATCAGTTTACACTCTCACCAAAGTGTGTGAGGGTTTCTTTTTTTCACATACTTGCTAACACTTGTTTCTGTTTTTTCTTTTTTTCTTTTTTTTTTTTTTTCAATGGGACATTTTCACAGATACGGGCAATACTCTTGTTTTGGCTTTGGTTTGTAAATTTTGCTGACAATAAGTGATGATGAGCATCTTGGGATTTTTATATTCTTCAAGTTCATTGTAAAAATTGTAAATTTTTAAAATTGTAATATGATATATTATTTGAGTTAGATCTATGAACTTCCTAACACTGACATTTCACATTGAGCAAGAAATTACAAAATTAAAGTGATGTAGTTAGCATTGACAGCTCTCCTTGGGATATGTGAGTTGGCAGCAGTATAAAGTCAGGAAGGCAATTTGGATAATCTGTGTGTTATCTCCCAGTGACACTTAGATTTGTGGGTAAGATTAATATCTCTGTATCTTAATTTTTTTCAACTGGAGTCCACAAATTCATTAGACAAAATTCATGTTCTTATGACTGATTCATTACGTAATTTAGTTTGCTAAAACTTATCAAGTTATATTTTCACTTTGGATAATGGAATGATTAGTTACAGACCTAAATCTTTTTATAGCAATTAGAGAAGGATTTGTTGGTTCGCTTGTTTTTGCTTTTGAAATAGATTCTCTATTCTCTGTAATTGTAAAAATAGCTCTATGGGTACACAAGTTCTAGAATTTGATCAATATTAATGCTAACAATTTTATTGTAAAATTTCAATATCAATCCCTTTTTAAGATTACTTTGAATTGAAGTTATGTAGGGGGACAGAACAGGCAGACTGACCAAAATACACTGCTGAGGGGTGCAGCAGGCGAGACAGGAGAGGTCTGCTTTGCCATGTCAGTTCTCCCTGGCCACCTGGGATAGAACTCATGCTGCAGAGGTTGTGGATTGCTTCATAGTGCGGTGCTTAACCCCTTGTGTCACCAGGGAGGCCCAGCAGTTATGTATTTTTATACAGTATTTAATAAAAAATGCATCTAAAGCCCTTAAATTTTTGCATGGTGTAGTTCAAATGTTCAATAAACACTACCTTAATTGTAAGTATCAGTCTCTGATCCTTTGAGTCTTTTTAGATATCTTATTCATGTTTACAAGTATAATAATTAGTTCTGTTTTGCCTCTCGATAAAATTGAGACATGAGTTTATACTTAAATAAATATTGAGATGGTCTTGTGATATTTCAGAAAGAAAAAACAAATGCAGTTCTTCATTTTTGTTGAATCAAAATGTATTAAAAACATACCAAGAGTGGTATAAGTTATATGCTTAATGCTTTGTTTTAAACTAGGGTTGTTTAAATTAATCTCATACTTTAGTTTTAAGTTTAAATTGAGTACTGTTAGTAACACTTTCCCTGTTTCTGACAGAAAATTCCTTTCTCAGTCTCCGGTCACTATAATGTTTTTTTCAAGTCCTACAAATCTGCCGTACTTTTACCTATCATTTTGAATACAATGTAGGCTATATTTGGCATTTGAGAAAGGCAAAGTGGGTTATTGAAAAGTGGACAGAATTCAAATCTGAGAGAGAGAAAGTTGGAAAAAGAGAACTATATACCCCTGAGCCCTAAACAATGCAGTTTAGTCTTAGCACAAAAGTAGTGCATAATATGTATTGTCCTTGCTTCCACACTCACAACTTCATGCTGAGCATCATGAACAAAATAAATGTTCAATAAATATGAATGAAACTAGATTTATGGTTTGAGTTTATTTGTAAGATAGTATGTACTGCAAAAGGTAAAGCTATATTGCTCAACCAAGTGAAAATATTTTTGTATTTGTGTATTTTATTTTATTAATCTTAAATCCAAGAGATGATCCCTGTTCTGTTAGGACCATTTTCCCTGTATATGTTATGTACTTGCTTTTGTAAGATTTTAATGAAATCTTGTATTCTCTTATGTTCCCTTTGTAGGGTGGGGGCAGGGCTTTGTGACAGGGTCTTTGTTCTCATACAATTGTATTTCAGATGGTTAAGAATAAGGTGATGGTTTTGCTGCACAGGGGTTTTATCAAAAGATTAAATAGTGCTATTCTTAAGGAAGTAAGGAAGTCTTCACAAACTAGCCACACCCAGATAGTTGTATCATTTGTTTAGTAAATTTTGAGGATTTACAAAATCTGTTTCTGAAATCTTATTGGTGTTGTCAACTTAAATGTATTTTTTTAATTTATTTAGAAAAAAGGAATCAGTGAGGGTATATAAACTATGAATTTCACATTTTTTGAGGAATGTATTCCTTATGACACCTGTGCATGTCTGCCCCAGGGAAAGGTCCAATAAAATTATAGTTGATTCAATTTTGTAGTCATAATCTAAATGAAAGTATATAGACCTCAAAAATAGATACATGAACTAGCCAAGTGTAAGTTTTCCTTTGAGACCATTCAGAATCCAAAAAAATTAAAATGACTATGTTAGTCAGGAGACAAGTAATGTTAAACACACGAGGATGCAGTTTTACCTATCAATCCAATGCAGATAATGTTACTAATATCTATTTTTAATGAATAGCTTTCTCAGAATATACCTAGGAGTAAATAAAAAACAAGATTCAAGGATAAAGGAAGTACCTGCTTATGAAATCTAACCTAAGAAAGCTTTAAGAGAGCAATTTCATATTTCAACCAGTAAGGCATTAATCACTAATGGAAAGTGTTCTAATGCATATTAATTTTATATCACTTTCCATGGTCTCTATTTCTTCTAGAATTAAAATACCTCATAGTGTAACAAGATAATTACATACTTTATGTTTCCAACCTTTCTCCATTCTTTTGTTTTTTAATCTTCTGTGCCTAAAATAGTGACTGAATAACAAATATTCATTGAATGTTAGCTGAATTTCTTTCTCACTAAATACAAATTATGTTAAAATTATGTGCATTTAGCATAATATAAATGCTAAGTATTATAATTTTAATAATTATTGTCATTGACTAATTATAAGGCTTCTAATTATATATCTAAATTCATAAATTCATTTGGATTTGATAGTTAAATACAGACTATCCTGTATGAATATAAGAGAGAGGAGACACGATTTCTTCACGATCATTAACACAGTGGTTAATGACATAGATTTTGTTTTATTCATATGAGGTCGTTTTCCTGTCTACATGGTCTATGACATCCTTTGCAGAATTTATTAGGTAGTGAATATTAATGAGCTTTATTAACCCCTTGCTCTCTCAGATGTATGCTGTTTCTCTTTCAGTGAATTCCCTTAGCTCTTTCCATCACCATTGTCCACTATCTTCTATTTAATTATTATTTACAATGCTATTTTCAGCATTATCTGATTTTTTTCCAAAAGAAAGCTAGTTACAACTGGGAATATGTGAAAATTTTGGTTTGAGATAACTTTTGTTTTCACTATGTGTTAATGCAGAGCAATGTAGAGTAGACTGCTTTGTGATGCTCATGGAGTGAGAAAGTAAAACAGAACTTTAAGTGTATTTTCTGTTTCTATGCAAGAGCAATTTTTGTAGGACTTGGTTGTGACTGTAGGAATAACACTTGCAGTTTGCAGAGTCTGAACTTCCTGTAGTGTGATCAGTATCATGAGGTTGACTGAAATGCTCAGTGGTTTAGTCAGCCCAAGTCACTCTTTAACTTATTTATAAGAATTATGTCCTTTATAAATAAGTGAGAACAGTAATATTTTAAAATTACTTTAACACTAAAGCAGTGAGTAAAGATAAAATTTCAAAAAGAAGTTTTGTAGTTTCTTGGAATTTTTTGTAAGCGTGACTGATGCTGCCAAACCCAGATATGAATTCATTCTCCATGAATTACTACATATAAACTTGAATATATTATTTTTTCTGCCTCAATTACATATCTCGCCAGATATATTTCACATATAAGTAAATATAAAACCAATTGCTATTAAAACTAGTAGGGATTACAAAACTAGATATTTCAGTGTTCAGGTGAATGCTTCCAGAAGTTGAGCTAAACATAGCCTCTGAAACAATTCAGGGTTAGTTTGCTTGACAGTTTTTAAAAGGCTCTTTTTCAGGGCAGAAAGAGTCTAGGGAATTCAGGGGCTGCATTGTGGTGAGGCCAGTTATGGGTCAGCAAACTGAAACACTGTAATAGGGTATGGACTTTTCTATATTCTCAACTTCTAGACTCACCATGTTCAAGAGCCAACTTTGAGGACAGCAAAAAAAAAGGGGGAAACTATCTCTATGGGAAGTGCATATACTCAGATGACCCAGGCAGCAGGACTTTGAGAATAGAACAGGAACCTCATAAATACATGTCAGGAAATCTGCTTCTTGGCACAAGTATGGCTCAGCCTCACCTAGACTTGGCCAGGTTCAAAGGAAGGCATGAATGGGAATGAGACCTTTGTGGTGTTAGCCTTAATGTACCTTCCTGTTGAGTCACTAGGCTCTTCCATAGACTTTGCCTTCTGTTTCTGGAACATAGTTGTTCTCTTTCCTTCATAACCATTCTGGTAATTATCTTTGTTTTTGTTCCTTAAAACTTCTCTTCCTCAAGCTCATACCTTGATTTTCTTTCTGACTACCTTGTTTTGCAGGAGCAAAATTTTCAGGACATTCCAAGAAAGAATTTTTGTTTTCTGTGTGTGTGTGTGTTTTGGGGGGGAGGAGCATGGATCAAATTATTAATTTCCTTTATGTCAGAAAGAATCATTTTTGTGGCTTTATGTTATGGATAATTTAGTTGTATATGCAATTCTAGGGTGAAATTAATTTTTGATTGAGATTCTGAAATCATTGTCTCCTTGATGCTTAGATTGCAGTGTTGTTTTTAAGAAATTTAAATCCATTTTTATTCCTGATCCCTGTGTATTGATTTGTATTTTGTATCTGGAAGGTTGTATAATCTTCTGTTTGTCCACACAATAAAAATTTCTAATGTTGAAACTTTTGCATTTTTGATCAGTGAACTGAATTATTTATTTGATGATTTCCATTTTCCTATTTTTTTATTCCTTTTTATGTGAACAACTATTATTATGGTTAATTCTGGATTAATCCTTTCTTTCATTTTTTTTTTTTAAAGATCTTTCTATCCTGTTTTCCACTCCTTTGGCCAAATGTCCTCCTTCTTAAAAATCTCTTCAATATACTATTTTGGACTGAGATTGCTTTTCATTTTTATATATATGAAGAAATGTTTTAACATTGATGATCTGTTTTTTTTTTTCATAGTTCCACACATGGAATAGCTTCTCTTATCTCTTCAAAGCTATTATTATCTTAATATGTTTTGGTAGTTTATTTTTGCAGCTCCTATAGGTTTCTTGTTTAAAAATTGGTTTTTATCTCTATATTTGATATAGAAATCTTCTAATAGATTTAGTGATCTTTGCTTGTGCTTGTATAATAATGATACATTAAAATACTGATTAGAAACTTTAGCATATAAGGGAACTTGTCCATATCATTTTGTCTTGAAGATTTTCCTTGCCATTTCATGGAGAATTTCCTCTCAGTATTGTTAGACTAGACTGACAGTATCGTTTCATTCTCTTGTCTGGAAGGTATAAGCCTTGCTCTCAACATTCTGGCAAACAAATGAGAAAAGAGGTCTGGGAACTCAACATTAGTAGACATAAGTTTGTCTAATTCCTCTCTACTGCTATAGTCTCAACTGTGCTGGTGATAACACAGTGTTCCCCTCTCCAGACAATGTAAAAACTTATATAGGGAAGTGCAGTAACTCAGCAGCACAGATGTGGAAGGCAATCAGGAAATGCACCTGTATTTTAAACATTTATTTTAACCCCATACTCATACCTACTCGTCATACTCAGTTCCAGAGATGCTAGGTATCACCAGTTCCTAACCCTTTTGTTGAATATGAGGTTTAGCAAACTTGGTACTCAAATTTTTCTGTTGCTGCATTTGGCTCTTTATGTAACAGTGTATGTGAGTTAGTTGGATGGATTATTAAATAACATGAAGAACAAGTTAAACTTAGAGCAACAAAAAGCATCAGAAAATAGGCCATCTGATAAGTAATATAAAATTGGATTGGAAACTCAGGAAGTTATTAAATCTGAATCTAATATGAGATCGGTTGACTCCAATCTCAGAAGACTTATTGTTCTTTCCAGGTGTGCATCTTAAGAAACTTGGAGGATTTGTATAGTTTGAACTCAAAACCAGATACTGCTCAATGATTCTTAGCTGAATTTTGCTTTAGTATTGTGGTTGACCTGAAATCCCAATACAAAGGAAAAGCCCAAGAGTGTGAAACCAGATGAACCAAAATATGAGACTGCTCATATGAATACCTGTGACCTGAGACTGCTGAGGATCCCTTGTCTCTAATTACAGCATGGTCTCATTCAATAAATGTGGGAAGATTGTGTGATTTCTTTATTGATTTTGGCACCAGTTACCTCTTTATTAAATCTAGCACATGTTCTGATATTGCTCTCCAATTATAAAAAACATTTTTAATGCACTATATTGATTCATCTAGCTCACAATTTTAATGTGCTCTAGAGAAATGTTAAAGCAAAGAGTGTAATATCTGTAAACATACACATTGGTGAAGTTTCACTTTCAAGGATGATGTTGGACAAAGATACCAAACAAAAGCAGTTATAATTTTTTCATTATAAAAAGAAAATTTTTTGAAGTCACCAACTATTTTCAGTACTTTAGGAGATTAAAAAGTTATAAATGTTATCAAAAATTTGATTGTATAACATATATATATTATGGAGGAATGAGTTTACTGTCTGTTTATGCAACTAGAGAAAATTACAAATATGAATTATTGTATTTAAAAACTGCAGATATCTTTTACAACATTAATTCTATAAATTATTTTAAATACAATTCTATGAATAACTATAAAATAAGAGCAATGGGATTTTTCTATTACCTTTTTGTCCTCTAAGAGTGATATATTTATTTAAGAATCAGAGCGTCTATTGTTCTAGCATGTTTTTAAATATCAAATAGCTACTATAAGACAGACAATAAATACAATGCAGTAAATATGCAGCATTAGAAATACTGTTTTCCTTATTTATTTGGATTCTTTTCAAAAAGAAAGGAAAAATGAAACATACCATTAAAACTAATTCTATGTTGTAACATTGGCGGGCTCACATAAGAATAAATGGTTGAGAGCTTCTGTTTTGGCTAAGTTGGATTAACAGGGTCTATATTTTTGTATTCATTCTTGTATTTGAAACAACCAAAAAAAATTAAGAACCAGACATTTATTCCTATATTAATTTATTTCACATACATTTGGAAAAACTGTGTGCCAGTGATTAAGGTAGGAGCCAGATGTACAGTAATGAACCAAGCAAAAACGTTGCTGTGGCCAAGCTTAAAGTCCAATTGGGGAGAGAGACAGCAAATAAGCACTTCTTAGGAAACAAAGCTGGGTCACCAGTGGCTGCTTGTGGTTCTTGCCTAAGCAAAACAGATAAATCAGCTACCCTTGTATTTGTTATGGGATACAAATATCATGTATTCCTCTATATCACTTTTCCCCACTACTTTAAAACCTTATAAAGCCTAATAATAGTGTCCTTAATAACTTTCTACATCATTATTTATAATCATATTTTTCTGTTACCTCCTTCCACATACCAAACTTTACTGATGCAAGCTATTTGGCAGAAAAAAATTATAGTGTGCTTTTGTTTCAAAAAGACAGATTGAACCAGAGTGAACTTGAATGAACTCTATAAGAGCTATCAGACCAATTTAAAACTGCTAATTTGAAAAATATATTTGTCCAGTTAAAAAAATTCTCATATTCTTTGTACTATGCAAACTTTGTCTTAAACCTACTTCATTTTTCCTCCATAGAGAAATTTGGAACAAATTTAATTGTCAAGGGTTTGAGTTTTTCATTTTTTGATTAAGTATACCTTTTTCCTGAAATGTTTTCAAATTCTCCAAAATTAACATTGAATATACTAAAAATGTAATGTGAATATTTTAATAATGTAAACAAAAATATGCAGACACTAATTTTTGATAGACATAGGTTAAGTGACTTTCCTTTGACACCATGGGTAAAATGACATTAAGATTATTTCTAAATTATAACCAAAGGAAATGAAAATGGATTTCAAGCTTGAGGAAGAGCTATTAAGGGGATAATAGGCTTTTTTATGTCTGTCTTTTCACAGTAGCACAATAGCTAATTCCTGTGACTCCTGCCCTTATAGTGTCTCCTAACCAAGTATTGGTATTAATCTACTGCTTATCTGTCACCCACCACATTTGATAGTTCCAGTCTCTGTTTTCAATTATCAGTCATTAGAGAAGTCAGTAAGCAATTTTAGGAAAAAAAAAAAAAAAACAAACCTCACAAAACCTTTGACCTGTTTTTGTCAGATAACCACAAGTATTCACTGTAGATAAATTATCATATCATTGTATTCAAGAT
Organism: Talpa europaea; assembly: GCF_964194135.1. NCBI lineage: Eukaryota > Metazoa > Chordata > Mammalia > Eulipotyphla > Talpidae > Talpa > Talpa europaea. The sequence continues at coordinate 78,183,201 of NC_140068.1, forward strand.
ATAAAAGAAGGTTCTTTGGTGTATATCCACTTGCTGTAACCTTAGTCACCTTTAGATGGTTAAAAATGGACTGTTTTATTTTTCTGAAGGAGCAGAATTCATGAGGTCATTCAGTGAAATCTGGTGAGATTAGAATGACTGACCTCTAGTTACAAAGCAATCTATAAAACCCACAGATTTTTCCACTAAAGAAAACATGCAAACTAAATATTTACTAAAGGGTGATTATCAGACATTTGTGCTTTACAGTGGCTTCTTACAGGACAACAAAAACATTTCTTATTTGTGCACAATATGATTGATATTCATATTTATATACTAAATATATTCACTCATCATTAAGTAATCATTTTTATTGTATAAAATTATTTAATCAGATATGTAAGTATTCCAAAATAATTTCTGAAGTTTAATATTATTTTTAACCCACAAAAGATAAATATTTAAAAATCCAAATTTTTATTTCCTTTTATAAAATGCCTACAATTAAAACAATACAAAATATTTTCAACACTTCAGGATGCATTGTCATCTTCAGGGATAAAACTTTCAGATCTCTTTAAAGAGGGATTGTGTCAGAACCAGTAAATTTGGATGGATGAAAATATGTGAATGTCAAAGTATGTGCTCTTCTGTTCTCCACATTATAAATGTAAACTATTTCAATAAATTATCAAATAATTATTTTCTAAGAAATGTAAAATCTAACTTGAAGTTTTCCTTTTTTTAAGATTTAGTTTTTATTTATGCTTGCAAGAGCTGGGGTGTTTATGCTTACATGAGCTGGGTAACAGGCAGATCTACTGATATACACTGCTGAGGGGAACAGTGGGCAAGACAGGAGAGGTTTGCTGTGCCATGTGGGTTGCTCCCTAGCCTGGGATGGAGCTCACGTGGCAGTGGCTGGTGATAGCTTGATAGCGCTGAGACTTTTACTGCTTGTGCCACCAGACAGGCCCCATAGCTTGAACATTTCTTAACTCTACTATAACAATTTTAAAAAATAACATTAATCCACTTTCTTAATAAACCTATATTCCAGGTAAAGAAATTAACATTTGAAAACAAAAATGGCCATGTTTTAGGTCAGGAAGCAATTATATAATTAAACTTTTATTGACCATTCACTATATTAAAAAGTTCTGTTTGGAACATGTGTAACAATACAAAGAAAAGAAACAAATGCAAAGAAAATGTGGATATTTTTTCTGAAATCTCTAACTCATGGGGGAAATATAAGATGGCTTAATTAATAAAAATGCAAATGGAAAGTGCTTAATATGAGAGGTACTACTTTTTGAGAACTTGCTATGTTCTAGGAAATAGATTCTTTCTTTCAAATATCATTCAACCTTTATAACATACTGTGAAGTAGGCCTTTTATAACCTACTTTTATATTAATGATGGGCACATAGGGCATATCTTAACATTATATCCTTTTAATAAGTTGGAAACAAAAGTTGAATTCATTTTTCTAATCACTACAAATCCAGTACTTAACCATAGTATTATGTCATCTCCATTATCAAAATAAAGTTCATAGAAAAAGTACTAGGGGTTACCAGCAGAAGAAATTAATTTGGATAAAAATGCTCAGTCATCTTTGTGACACTTGAACTTTGCATTTTAAGTAGCGGTAAAATTTAGACTGCTGAAAATAGGAAAAACATTTTAGTTGGTTTTTTTTTTTAAATTTTTATTTATTTATTTATACAAGCACTGGGTACAGTCAGAAGCGCAGGAGGGTGAGAGAATTCACCAGAGCCAGAGCAGGGAATAGAACAGGCAGAAGAACCGAAATACACTGCTGAGGGGAGCAGCGGGCTGCAGGAGAGGTCTGCACGCCATGTGGGACCCTCACCCGGCGCCCAGGGATCGAACCGGCACTTCAGAGGCTGCAGGCAGCTTCGCAACCCAGCGCTCAACCGCTGTGCCAGCAGGGGAGGCCCGGAAAAGCATTTAGTTAGAGGAAAGTGTAAAGGGTAATCAAACCATCAATTTAGAAAAGGGAGATGACTGAGAAATCATTAATTCATTCAACTCTTAAAGCTATTTGAGTGTTGACTGTAAACCTGCCTATGTTAGGTGATACTGATTAAAGAATAAAGTAAGTTCTTGTCTTTTTTTTTATTATGCTTTTTTAATTTTCAATTTTCAAATCTCTCCCTTTTCTTTCCTTTTACATATTTTACATCATTGTTATTTTTTTTTAATTTTTACAATGTTTGCTTTCTTTTCTCAGGTGTAGTCCCCATAGAATTCCCACCACCAATTCACCCATGCACCATCACCATAGTCCATTGTGCTCATCCCACCCTCATCTTGATCCCTCTCCCTCCCTCTCTCCTGCAGAATACTCTGATGTATAGTTGTTTGTTTATTTTTGTTTTGTTTTTATTGTTATTATTTTTTCCTTGATCCCTTATATGGTTCCCCTATATTCCTCCTATAAGTGAAATCATCTTGTCTTTAAATATAAAATATAGAATGCATTGAAGGAGTAGGAATACTGAAAACAGTGATAGGTTCTAAGTAAACTCATGCTGTTCCTCATTTCCACTGCTGACCCCCTAGACTTGAAATCTCCTGCAGAATGTGTTGTTCCTTTCTTTATTATTATTCTGCCATATAGTACATATATCCAGCATCAGCTCACCACAATTGAATCATAATTATCCCTTTCCATGTCTGCCTTCTTATCCTGAGATCCTGTCTCTTTGCTTCTTATATCTTCCTGCTAGGGTTTGGCCCAGAGTTATCCAATAAATATCTTGAGATTGAACAAATATAGAAACAGCAGAGCAGCTTTTTTTCAGTATAGTTCAGATGAGTATATATGGAGGCGAGAAAGAGAAAAGCAGCCCTTGACATCACAGAGATGGACTGGACCTGTCAGCTAGGCTGTTGAGTTGCTATCAGCTGACCTGATGTTCACAGTTCTCTTGTGGAACATGAGCAATTTCCCAGAACACTAATATTGGTCTAGAGCACTCTGTCACCATAGGGAGAAAGACAAAAATAGGATCACTTCACAGTCATGTCTGAGCACAAGTGAAAAAAAAAAAAACCAAGAACATTGTTAATACACAAAAATTACTCAACATTCCCTTTTGTGGGTAATATTAGTAACTGTTGTTTCTTTACCAATTATGGCTTTATCTTCTCTTCCTCTTTCTAGAAGAAAACTACTAAAATACCAATAACAAAATTGATTCTGCTTCCTGCAGATAATCCAGTTCCAGACCAAAACCCAGCCTGTTTGAATTTTCACCCAGATCTCCTAACAATTCCAATGAGTCTTTTTCAACACTTTTTTATTGAGGCTTCCTGTGAATCCATTTCATGATGAATTTGTTTCAATAGACCCAACTTTGTTTATATATGGGATGCTCTCAGTGTCTATTGTCTGGGACATTGACATAGGGTGGAGAGAAAGAGATTGAATACAACGAAAAATCAACTTGCTGAGAGTTAAGTAAGGCAGAGTGCATTTGTAGTCAACTAATTCCTTACCTGTGGAGGTAATGGAAGCTTCACCTTACTGGTGCAAATAAGGATGGAACAAAAAATTTAAATATATTAATTTCATGAAAGCAATCATTAATTGTTATTTCTTATTTACTATTACCTTGATTATTAAATGTATTAAATTTCATATCAATGCTTGATATGTGTAGCTTTTATATGATGATGTTCTAAATAACCACTGAAGTCTGAGTACTGGGCCCATCAATTCTAAAGAGGGCATTTGGATCACGACATTATTGTTAGCACAATTCCAGAGTTTTTATGTAAGACTTCATTCTTTTGTCCCTGAATTGCTTATTAATTTTTAAAGTATAACAATGTATAAATATTGGATAATTAAATTTTGCAAATTTCAAAATCATATACAAATATTAAATCAATTCAGAAAACCAATTTGTTTAGTGAATCCATTATGATATTTAAATTATTTAGCCATCTCATCCTTTTAAGATTTCTCTTTAAAAAGCTGTCCTCAGGGCCTCCCCTGGTGGCACAGTGGTTGAACGCTGGGCTGCAAGGCTGCCCGCAGCCTCTGCAGCACCGGTTCGATCCCCGGCCGCCGGGGAGGGTCCCACATGGTGCTCAGACCTCTCCTGCCATGCCCGCTGCTCCCCTCAGCAGTATATTTCATCAGTCTGCCTGTTCTGTTCCTTGCTCTGGCTCTGGTGAATTCTTTTCACCTTCCCATGCTTCTGACTGTACCCAGTGCTTGTATAAATAAATAAATCTTTAAAAAAAAAACAAAACGCTGTACTCATAAGTATTAATGAGTGCAAGAGTGTTTTAACTATAGAACATTTGAAAGTCAGCTGAAATTGTTCTTTGAAACAAAACATTCAGGGGACCATTTGCTGTCTTGCTGATCACATGTTGTTTTGGCGTGAAGAGGCTCTTAGGGTTTTTGGAATGTGGAGTTTACCATACTCTCTGGAGTGGTTATCCACTCAAGGAAACATGTACATGTGCATTCACTGACCAATGAATAGGCCTTTATAGGACCAACTTTATGCTTCTCAAAGGACCAGTAAGTGAAGGATGTCTTGTGAAGTGATATATCTTGGTGGTCACAATATATCTTTGCTTTTTTTTTTTTTACTTAAAATGCAGCAGTGATAAGTAATAATTCTATGAGTAATCTCTTAATGATTTTTTGCACTCAGCAGCAAACAGTGATCTGTATTCTTTCAACAGCTGGCTGGGCTCCTGGGAGAATGCTATCTTTGCCTTGCAGCTACTGATTTTGTCTTCCAAGTTACAGCCCTTGTGTGGGAGATTAAGACTGATTGCCCATGAATGCATCTCCTTAAAACTGCAGATAAATCACTAAATAGATAAAACTGTAATTCTCTGTTAATTAATTCTTCAGACATTGTAGGCACAAAAATATTCAGCCAGGATATTTTTATCAAAAGTCTATTAATGATAAAGTCATTAGAGAGATATCTGCTTGTGGAAAAAGAGGAGATTGCTATCAATGATTAACTTCAGTTATATCTCAACAATAAAATATTTCGGTGTATGTCTTTAAACACAAGAAGTTTAATCTTTGCAGAACTTTGGCTAGAGCATTTAGAATGTAGTTTGGGGCTTATATACAGTCAATCCTGTTTCTCTTTACTATCAGTTCATTAATCATAGAATATGAATCTTTTGATTCATATTTTACCACTGATATGCTTTGATGTTACTACTTTTTAAAACCAAACTATAATAATAAATTCATTCTCTGTTTCTGTCAGTGTAGGTAAGCTTTCAGTTCCTCTAGGTAGTTGTAGTTCACATAGATAGAAATGTTTATAATTCACAAAAAACAGGTTCTTAGAAGCAGAAGTAGGTATATTTACTACCATCATTTTAATTGCTTTGAGCTGTAAATTGTATAAATTTTGCTGAATACTTGGTGATTTTCTATGAGTCTGTGTGTGTATCTTTGGAGTAAAGCAGTTATTTTAACTTTTTGTAGAGAGCATTTTTGGCCTCATTCAGTTCAAATAAATTAGCAATCGTATGTTGATGAAATTTTTTAATTTAAATGGTTATATTTTTTGGTTTACACCTGGCTTCAAATCAAGCGTCATAAATAAAAACGTGAAAAGAGAATGTAGCATTAGTGTAGTGGATATATGGTTATTTGACAAAATGTAACCTGTTGAAGATGTGAAAATAACAGTTTAGACAAGTCATTGTATTCTCTCTTTAAATGTACTTTTCATTAAATAGACACTTCTCCAAGGAAGGCACACAGATAGCCAACAAGTATATGAAAAAAAAATGTCTGTTATTACTTTTCATCAGGGAAATACAAATCAGAAGCACAATGAGATACCATCTCATACTTGTGAGAATGGCCCATATTAAGAAGACTAGAAACAACAAATATCAGTGAGGAGCACTTATACACTGTTGGGGAAATATAGACTGGTCCAGCCCCTGTGGAAAGCAGTAGGAGGTTTCTCAAATATTATGTATTTACAAGAATGCATAAAAACTATTTAGAATGGATATGTTTACTCCAGTGTTCATTGCAGCACTATTTAAAATAGCCAAATTGTGGAAATAGCCTCAGTGCCCAAGAACAGAGAAGGGCATGAAGAAGATGTGGATATATACACAATGGAATACTACTCAGCTATAAACAAAGATGAACTTTTACATTTGCATCACCATAGATGAAAGTAGAGGGGGTTGTGCTAAGGGAAATACATCAGAAGGAGAAAGACTAATACCATATGGCTTCACTTACAGTTGAGCTATAGAGAAACAAAACAACGGATCAGACAAAACTAATCCAAAAATATATCCTAGAAATCTGAATGTACAATTAGGCTACCTGTAAGAGGGGAAAGGTGGAGAGCAAAGAAGGCAGAGTGCCAAATGAACTATGGTAGGTGTCTATGGGTTCCTTGGTAGTGGATAAAGTATGGTAACATATTTCCAAAGAGGTGTGACCTATACCTCTGAATTGCATGCAGTGCTATAAACCAATGTTACCTCACTAAAATATATAAAAACATAGTTTTCCTGTGTGAATTGATGGATACAGGATATGTTTTAAATCTAGTTATATTTATTACTAATCTCAATTTTCCTCTTCACATGAGAGAATTGGTATCCATGGTATGGGGTAAATAAATGGTCTCCACTAGAGAAAAATGTTAACCTCCTGGTCTCAGTCTGTCTTAACACTTATGTAATTTTATCTCCTTTGACAAATCTGGGTCTGGGTTGAATGAACTATCCCTCTGACTCTTGTTTTGTTCTGTTTTATGTGGTTTTCTTTCTTTTGTCCGGTAACATACTCTTTGCTATCGCTAAACAAGAATACAATTAGGGTTTTTATGAAGTGTTATGTACTTCAAGCTGATAATGCAGATTTTATTAGAAACGATAAAATATATGATTTGGGAAATTCACGGTGTTTAGTTGATCAATAAGTTAGTTAATTTAAAGGACTAAATATTTCCTATAATGTGAACAAAACCCCCAAATATTATACATGTTTTTCTGATGTTTTCTTCTTGTTAAAGCTCCCCAAGTCATTTGCAATTGCAGTGAGTTATAGTAATAACCCACTGAAACAGAAAGCTTAATACTTATCCAATCATCACAATATGAACAAGGCAAGAACATCTCTTATTAAAAGCTTTTATCTAAGGAATATAAAATGGGTGGGCGTGTTCTTTTTCCTCTGTTTTAATAGCGCTGCTTATGATGTGTCTGGTGGAGAAAAGTTTGGGATATAGAGGGATTCACTTGGTAAGTTAGAAATGTTTAAACTATGGGGCCTCCCCGGTGGCACAGTGGTTGAGTGCTGGGTTGCGAAGCAGCCCACAGCCTCTGCAGTGCCTGTTCGATGGTTCGATCCCTGGCCACCGGGTGAGGGTCCCATATGGTGTGCAGACCTTTCCTGCTTCCCACTGTTCCTCTCAGCAGTGTACTTGTTCAGTCTGCCTGTTCTGCTCTCCGCTCTATCTCTGGTGAATTCGCTCACCCTCCCCCACTTCTGACTGTACCCAGTGCTTGTATAAATAAATAAATAAATCTTTTAAAAAAAATCTTAAAAAAATAAAAAAGAAATGTTTAAAATATGGTATAGTAAAAGGATGATTTTGTATACTAATGTAGTCTTACACAATATTAAATCAAGTTATGAATACAGTCATATTTATTCGTAAAATTTTCTTTAGATAATAAGTGTCACCAATATTAAAAAGTGAATATAAAGCACTTGGTATAACAAAGATTGTAGGGAATAAGTTCTAGAAGTATGAACATAGACCAGAAATAGAGCTTCCTCTGGAGAGTAAAAGTACCACAGAACAAAATGAAAGCACAGAAAGAAGTGCAATTTTTTTTTAAAAAAGATTTATTTTCATACAAGAGCTGGGGTAAGAAACCCCGCCATGTGGGTTTCTTGCTGGCAGGGAATTGAACCCGCACTGCAGAGGCTACGAACAGCTTCACAGTGCTGCGCTCAACCTGCTGCGCCACCAAGGAGGTCCAAGAAGTGCAAATTTTTAAAGTGATAACTAGACTACACAAAAGTATCTCAGGAAAATAAAAAAGCCAAATAATCAGAGTTGTGTTGTTGAGGGCTTGGGAATTGAAATCTTGAACCTGGTGTGAAATCTGTTCTCTCTTAGTTACATGTCATTGCCTCTAAACACAGTTGTGACAATTGAAATATATTTCAAACAAGTGGGAGCTAAATAAACTTTAAGCCTTCAGTCATTAGCAGGATGATACGAAGTCAGATTTTGATCCATTCATACAATCTTTTATTCAACCAATACTTAGATTGCTCTGGAGTAGGTCATTATATTGTGTTGGATGCTAATGACACACTGGTGATCCAACCCTTGATATTATAGTCTGTTCTTGTGTGTGTGTGTGTGTGTGTGCATGTGTGTGTGTGTGCTGCTGCTGCTGAGAAACATTGTTTATGTATACTAACAACTAGTCTCTAAGTGCAGAACACTAAGATGGTATGGACATGAACAAAGAGTTAGATATTGGGAAACACCTAGCTGTCACCGCCCAATTTCTTATTCTTAAGTCAGAGATATTAATGTTTGACATCTTCCCTGTATTACTCTTTGAGATTACCTTGTGACTATTTGTGAGCATCGTTAGGAATGCAAGGCTATGTAAATACAAATTTTATTCCATTACTCACTCATAAATGTCTCACGGACATTATGGTTCAGAGTAGTAGCATATGAAAATTTGAACCACTGAACAAATTTTCACTACAATTGTATTCTATGTGGTATGTTTAATATAAAATTTTATTAAACTCTGAAAATTTACCTCCTTATGGGGTTAGGTTAAATAGCTTAGATTAAAAAACTGGAAATTTAGAATAATGACGGAAATTTATTTTTATTTTTATTTCAGAGCTTCCTGTTCTATTCCCCACTCTGTCTCTGGTGAATCCTCTCACACACACTCCGCCCACCCCCACCTCTGGCTTACACCCAGTTCTTGTGTGCATAAATAAATAAATCTTAAAAAAATAAATAAAGCATGTGACTGGAAACATTAAAAGACATTATTGGTTACAATTTTATAACATTTTGCTCACTATGTTGTGGATTTTTTTAGGATAATCTTGTCCTATATTATTCTGGATAACAGATTTGGGTGAAAGCTACCAATATTGAAAAAGGTAATTCCATAAGATAAATTTACATTGCTAAAATTTTATATAGTTTTGTGTTTTTTTAAAAAGATTTATTTATTTATGCATACAAGAACTGAGGTACAGGCCAGAGGTGTGGTGGGTGAGCGGATCCACCAGAAACAGAGCGGGAAACAGGACAGGCAGACAGATCGAAATACACTGCTGAGGGGAGCAGCGGGTGAATAGGGAGAGGTCTGCTGCGCCATGTGGGTCACCTACCTGGCAGGGGATAGAACTCATGCTTCAGTGGTTGTGGATAGCTTCATAGTGCTGCATCTTAACCCCTGCACCACCCTGGAGGCCCCTGAACATGTAATATTTAAAGAATATTTTTGGTACCCAGAATATATAAACTGTATCAGGTAGTACATTATTTTATAAAATCAGGTAATATGCCTGACAATTACTATCCTAAATTCTTCAACATTTCTTAATATACCCAGGAGGAAAATTCTCTGACTTTATTTGGTAAGAAGGTTGCTAAAGAAGGAAAATATGTGTCCTTTTCAATTTTGAGTAAAAACAGACAGAGGTCTTTGAGGTCTTTGGGGGTGCTTTACGTTGCTCTATAATAAAGAAGTTGTGCTAAAACAATCTCATAAGAACTTATTTTTAAAGGAACATTTTATTAGCAAAAGAAGGGAAAATTCTTCTGAGGAAGACATTCTAGAAATAACCATTCTTATGAAAGTGGATAAGTTTTATTTACTTGTCCTATAAAATGCTATAAATAGGCCTATGTGCCAGCAATCCTTAGTCCTTGTTCCTTTTTAGCTCCCTTGGCTGTGTTAAATGTCACCAGTGACTTCACACGGAACTCTGGAACTTTCTATAACATAGTCCTGATTCCTATCTGAACCCTTCAGTATTCCAGCACCTGATAAATACTTGTAATCACTTTACCACCTCATTTTTACAAACATATTTGGATAGCCTTTCCATTTAGGATGCAGGAATTTGTATAAAACCACAGAGGTTATTTTGCTTTGAAGTAAAGGCTATTGGTTTTTGGAATTTCCTTCAACTGGAAACATGTATGATTCTGTGGTTTTAGTGTTTTTCTAGTTTTATAATAGCCGGCTTGTTTGTTTTCATTTTCAAATCTGAGAATTTGCCATTAATTTGCATATTTTATAAATGACTAATTTGTTTTCCTTTTTTTTCTTTCTAGTTGAAAGAGACAAGGACTTTTCTCACCAGCGAAGGCATTATAAAGAATTCCGGTTTGATCTTACACAAATTCCTCATGGGGAAGCCGTGACAGCAGCTGAATTTCGGATATATAAGGACCGTAGCAACAATCGATTTGAAAATGAAACAATTAAGATTAGTATATATCAGATCATCAAGGAATACACAAATAGGTATAAACTTTACAACTAACTTTTTATCCTAGCAAACAAATTTTAAATTGTGCTTAATATTCAGTGATAACCCGTGTGATCCTTTAAATCATATTTTCACAGTGTAATGACATTCAAGGCCTAGTATAGACATACTTAAAAGTTACAGTAATTATCTATACATACTTTATGCATTTCACAGTTTTTCCTTATTTCTGACACCAATCTATATACCAAAAGACCTTATCTTTCCCCATGTTTGCTTTGCAATCTATTGTCTCATTTTGTAAATGAGACAATTTCTATTTTATTCTGCATACATATTATTTATAATTAAGATGATTTAATTCACTTGGTATTTTTTTTAAGGATTTATTTATTTATTTATACAAGCACTGGGTACAGTCAGATGCACGGGAGGGTGAGAGAATTCACCAGAGCCAGAGCAGGGAACAGAACAGGCAGAGTGATGAAATACACTGCTGAGGGGAGCAGTAGGTGTGGCAGGAGAGGTCTGACCCCCCATGTGGGACCCTCGCCAGCGGCCAGGGATTGAACCGGTGCTGCAGAGGCTGTGGGCAGCTTCGCAGCCCAGCGCTCAACTGCTGCACCACCAGGGAAGGCCCCACTTGGTATTTTTTTTTTAAGTTACAGAGGAGAGACTGTATGAGTAAATGCCATGTGTGTTACATGGATTTTGTTCTTAAGACATTGTATTTGTAACAGATTTGAGAGTTAGCCTGTGGCTATCAAATATTTAATTCAAAATGGTACCAAATTGGACAGATAATATGAAATATTAAATCTAAGAAAACTTTAGTTGACAATTACTATAAATGAGTCATCAAAGAACATAAATAGGATCATAATAGTATTCTCTGACTTCACCTCAGTGCAGAAATTGCTTGGTAACAATTTTGCAGGTGATTATCTACTTTTGTTGAAGAGTTCTTACTTTTTGTTAAAAAAAATCTTTGTTGATATTATATTGAGGTGCAATCCATCTCCTGGCAGTTTTTATTCACTAGATCTTTCCTATGTCCCTCTTTGACAAGATCAAATTTAAGAACAGCTAACAAATCCCCTCTCGTGACCCCTTCTTTCTTTGGTGAATATTTCTAGTTCTTGGCCTTTTTGGTTTTCTTGGGCTTCCAGTGTGCCAGAGTTTCTTGATGGGTGTTCCATGGAATAGTAGCCTTTTCACAATATTTAATAGAGAAAATAAATGCCTTCTAAAGTAAAATGCATTGGAAAAAATCTATCCATTAGATCATCCTCTAGGAGAGTCAAAATGCAAAGAATATTAAGGGCTTAGAAAAGCATTATACTAAAGAGACCTGTCAATTTTATCTTACCTTGTATTCCTCAGATTATTTGGTTATTGTTTCATTTTCCTTGTTTCATACTTATTATCCTGTGAAATACCGATTCAGCGGGATATATTTTAATAGATACTGACCTATATATGCTATTATTTTAGGAGCAGTAATTTCAAGGTAGAAAGACCTGCTTTCCTTTCTCAGCTCTAGCACTAGGTATTTGTCTGTAAGTTTATTTGTAAAATCACTCTTAACCATGTTTAGTATACTACTTTCATTAACATGTCCTAAATGTTTGAATTATCTTTATTTTTGGCAATTTATGCTGTTTTAATGCAGTTGAACTATAATTTAATATCTTAAGTATTTTTTATAGAAAACATTTTATACCAGGTCTCTATCCTTTGGCATATATTTATTGATTATTTGAATCTAAATACAAACTTTTACATTGATCTCTAACTTTTACTTAGGCCCATTGTTCTCTCTGCTCAGGATATTTGAATGTCATCCATTGCACTAGGTACTTCTTTGAACTTTTCTCATCACTGTTTTCTAAGTATCTGAATGGTTTAATTTAGTTTATGATAAAAATGATGAAAATAAAGAACTGGTAGAGGAGTCTATTGATAATTTATAGATTTATTTTTGAATGAACTCAAGATTTTATTAATAATAATTTTGTAGTATTTATAGGTATTATGTTTAGCTTATCAGATTTCCTAAATTTAGGAAATTTAATTTTTCTTAAAAAGTGAGATATTTACCTGAATGTTAGCTACTTCTCTAATTGTACCTAATTTAAAATACATTATTCTCAATGTTTCTATAATTCTATAATGTCTGTAATTACAACTGTATGCTGTTTTGGTATTACTTCTTGGGAATAATTTGACTAAATCTTTACTTATTTTAATATATGGTTAAATCTATTCTAAAATACAGAATGAAACATCTTCATTATATATTTATTTACAAAATCATATTCACTACTTTTTCAGGTAGAGAGGAGCCAAAATCAAAACAAAATTAAACAATATTCCAGGATTCAAAAATAAGTGGCTCTTTTATTTTTTAAGCATGGAAAGCATTTTCCCCACAGAAAATGAAAGAAATAAATCTTTTTAAAGATTTATTTTTATTCATTTTATGCATACAAGAAGTGGGATGTAGGTCAGAGGTGCAGGGGGTGAGAGGATTTACCAGAGACAGAGTGTGGAGCCTAACAGGTGGATCTACTGAAATGCACTGCTGAGGGGAGCAGTGGGTGAGACAGGAGAGGTCTGCTGCACCATTTGGGTTAGCTGTCTGACCGGGGATCGAACTCAGGCCATAATGATGATAGAGGTGAGACTAGGCCACCAGGGAGGACCCCAAAATATTTTTTTCTTTCCTTTATTCTATGGAAAAATTCCCTGAAAATTTGAACCTTAACTTTCTCTGAAAGTGAGGAGGGATAGATCATAAATATTTCATTTATATATCATGTGGTTATAGTATACACAGAAAAAAAAATCTGTTTGAAAAAGTAATGTTTAAATCCAATTATTATGTTTTAGTGTTGCTTATCTGTGGTTTCATTTATTTTTTTAAAACCAATAACTAATGGGGCTAAGAAAAGAAACTGGTACCTTGGGCAATTTTCAAAGCCATGGTCACCTGTTAAAATGCCTACCTTTAAACTCGTGGATTTTCTTTACTTAGTGTCTTGAATTAAACTCAGAAACAATTGAAAAGTTGGTACAGACCATACTCTTGAATGTGGTGCATCTGACAGTGAGTGTGTATGTCTTTCATATGTATAAAGCCCACTTTCCCTAAAGTATTATTAAGAGCGATAGGGTGGGGATTCTTGCTGTAATGCAGACTGCGGCTTTATAGATATGTTTTACATTGAAGACATTGGTTTATTTACCACCTAGTCTATGAATGGCTTGGTGTAATCAAATATGAAGAAGAGCCCATTAAGTCATCTTATTCATATGTATTTATGTTAGTGAGACTTAAAGCTCTTCAAGTGATATATTTTCAAGTGATTTATTTTATTCCTACTTTCACCTCCAACATATATCCCTACTCCTATTTAAATGTGTGCCATTTAAAGAAGTGCTCTGATATTTATCCAGATCTTTATTTTTCTTCATAAAAAAAGAGGCAATACACACTGCATTTCACTTATTTAATCTCTGCATATAGAACTGACAGCCCTAAATATTGTATCGAAAGCATTGCTCCTCAGTCACACCTCATCTATTTGACATTGGAAATGAGGTTTGCACATGATTGAATTTTCTAGCTAATTCAGCTAAGTTCATCAGGCTTTTGCTGAGCACCTACCATGGGCCTGCACAGGGCACTAAAACCCAGTAAATAAGATCTCAAAAGCTCATAGCCTAAGGGCTGGGGCTGTGGTAGGCCTGCCTCACACAGACTTTCATAACTCTACTACAACGTGATAAGCACTATGAAGTAAGTATGCACTAAGTGTTGTGGAAATCCAAATGAAGGGAAAATTAATTCTTCATGTGGGAGGGTGAGAGAGCTTGGGGGAAGCCACTGAGAAGAATTTACCACTGAGTTGGGCCTTTCAAGATGAAGGGGAATTTCTATAGCCAGATGGAAGGGAGAGGAAATAGGAGAGAGAGGTGTATCTTAAAGAAATATTCCTAAGCTTTAAAATGTTTAAGTGTATAAATAGCTAAAAATACATATAAAATTATCAAAGCCAGCATTATTAGTACTAAGAAGCCATAGCATATCCATTTACTGAGCATTCACCATGTGTCTGGTACTGTCCTAATGCTTTACTTGAATTGTTTCTCACATATATGCATACATAGATTTGCACATATGTACATACATATATATGTGTATATATTCCCCACAGAAAATGTGCTAAGTATCATTCAACTTTTTCCTAATTTTCTGCTTTGAATATAAATATCTGAACTGCATTGTAAAAACATTTTAAGCTATCCTGCTCGATGTCATTAGCCACCTTCACCACTTGGATTTATTTAGTTAAGCTGTCATCATTCCAATTCACAGTCAGGTTCATATTTACATCATCTATACCCTCCTGCTTTCTTAAGATTTGTGATTCTTCTGTGGACATACTTTAGAATGTACATTGACAATTTCCACATAGGAAGATTTCATGGGCTCTTGAGAGCAGTGTAGAGGACAGGACAGTCAGATGGTTGATGATATTTTCTCTAAGGTTACAATACACAGCATAGCTTGCATTTCTTCACTGTGCTGCAATCAGGCTGTATGTCAATGTTTTCAAATGGGGCAATTTGGCTCCAGGAGACATTTAGCAATGTCTGGAGACTTATTTGGTTTTCACATAGGTGAGGTTAAAGGTTGAGATGCTGCTGGCATCTAGAGGTAGAAATGTTGAATTAGGGATTTTATTAGGAGTGCTCTCAACTTCTGCAATGGGCAGAACAGCTCTTCCAATTAAAAAAGAATGACCTGAGCCAAAATATTCATATTGTTGTGTTTGAGAAATCCAATCATATTTGAAGATATAAGTTATAAACCTAAAAAAGGGAATGATTTCTGCCAGAGTGAATTTCTCTCTCTCTTTTTAAAGATTTATTTATTTATGCATGTAAGAACTGGGGTACAGGCCAGAGGTGTGTGTGTGGAAGAGGGAGAGGACACACCAGAGACAGAGGGGGGAACAGAACAGGCAGATTGACTGAAATACACTGCTGAGGGGAGCAGATGGTGAGTCAAGAGAGGTCTGCTGCCCCATGTGAGTAGCTCCCTGGCTGGGGATAAAACTCAGGCTGCCGTGGCTGCTGATAGCTTCACAGGCTGAGTCTTAACTCCTTGCACCACGAGGGAGGCCCTGAATTTCTCTTTGACTATGACATATCTTAGGTCAAAAGAGTCACAGTATGGAAGAACTTTTAGGAACTTGCCCTGGATACCTTTGTTCATTTATTAAAGGGCATTGAAAGTTTGGATTAAGTGTGTAATATCCTGATTTCTTTGTTTATTGTTTCTTGCTAAATGATGGGTTTTCCTTTATAAATACCCTTTCAGTAGTACATGTATAGGTTTCTCAGCAGGAGAAATTATAGCACCGTGTAATGTCAGGGAGTCTGCTTATTTGGAATTATCACAGAGAGGAAAGTGATTGAAATTTTGTAGTGGAAATTCAATTTGTTTTTGCATTTTTGCCATCCTTGTCATTCAATTTAATCTAATATTGCCTTTTTTTTTTTACCAATCTGCATTTGTACATTTAAAATGTGGATATAGCTTTGAATCACATATTATAAAAATTGATGTTTGTTGGGTTTTACTGAAATTTATTATTTTATTATTTATTATCTTATAAATGTATTGTTTGAGGAGAAAAAAATAATCACCATTTGAAAATATCAATCAGCAAACCAAATCCAAATCTAACATTTTACTAAATGCTGCTCTTGAGAGAAGTATGTGACATAGTGAAATACAGTTAATATGATTAATTTGTGATTCATGTTAGAGCTGCTCTTCACTGCATTCTTACTAGACCTGATATGTTATTCAAAGCATAAGGAGATGGAAAGAGGTGGATTGAGATAAAATAGTTGTAATACTGTATTTTTGGGGAAAATGAGATATCACTATAGATAGTAAGGTTCATCATGTCTTACGGAGATGAAATAGTATTACAACTTTTCGTCTAAGTAATTTCCCAAAGTTATTCTTGACCAGATTTAATTTTAATGTTGTGTGACTATATACCAGAATATTTATACTATTGAATTTTCTTTGTTGTCTCTCACTCTATCTATACAGGCATACACACACACACACACACATGCCTGTGTATATATACATGTATATGCATCTACATGCTTATATACATGGAATTGAAACCATAGTAACCTAAACAATAGTTCTCTTTGATTATATCTTATTGCTTTTTTTTTTTTAAATTAATTTATTTATTTATTTATACAAGCACTGGGTACAGTCAGAAGCGCGGGAGGGTGAGAGAATCCACCAGAGCTAGAGCGGGGAACAGAACAGGCAGACTGACGAAGTACACTGCTGAGGGAAGCAGCAGGCACGGCAGGAGAGGTCTGTGCGCCATGTGGGACCCTCACCGGCGGCCGGGGCTTGAACCGGTGCTGCAGAGACTGTGGGCAGCTTTGCAGCCCAGTGCTCAACCGCTGCACCACCAGGGAGGCCCATGATTATCTTATTGTTTCTAATGTAAATAAATTTACTTCCTTTTGATAAGTTTTAGACCTCATTGTTTCCTCTACTTGAATTTGGAGACAAAGATATATTATAGATTGTTTGTATTAAGTAACTTGGTCAATATTAAAGAAAATAATGAATTACTATATCCAAAATTTATAAGTGCATGTTTTTTTATTGTTACAGTTTTTATTTTTTTATTTTTATGTGTACTGATGTTTTATTTCTTTTTTATATATTTTTATATTTTATATAATTCTTACATCATTTTTCCTTTTTGCACAGTGGATGCATTTTCATTTTGGTTATATTCCCTATACAATTCCCACCCCCCTTATTTTGACCCTAATCCCTCCTCTCCTTCCCCCCACCCTTGTAGTGTGTCTCTCATGCATTTTGCGGCAACACGATGAAGCTAGAAGGGATCATGCTCAGCGAAATAAGCCAGAAAGAAAAAGAAAAATACCGGATAGTCTCACTCATAGAAGGAATGTAGAAAACCTAATTAGGGACCAGAAAAAAGACTAATTATAATAAAGAAAATATCAAAATCAGCAAGCAACTATAAACCAGAAATAAGTTCATGTTATTAATGAGCATTTAAAGTATTAATTGCACAAATTCCTTTTCATCCTAATTATGCCATCGGCATAGCATGTTAAACTTGCTATGTATACACTTACCCCCCATCAGTGTTTTCTGTTAAGAAAATATAATACTTTGTGTAGCATCTTATTTGTGTTTTCCTTTTATCCCTGAAATAGATTTATGTGGTAAATATTTTAATTTTCATTTTAAAAGAAACAATCTCAGGAAAGTAAAAGGGAAGATTTTTTTGGTAACATTAAGCAAAGCCATAGTCTTGCACTTCATTGTTAAATTTAAGCAGATACTAGTTCTACCTATAGCTACAATTCTTGGCTGTATAAAGGTAGACTTACGGTGAAGCTCTTCATAGGATCCATGAGTTCTACACTGTTTAACAAGTAATAAGATATCAATGAGAAATAGTTGTCACATCTTGAAATGAGCAAGAGTATTTATTTCAGAAGGATTTATTTGTCCTTGATAAAATAGACTTCAGCAAGAGTTGAATGGGAGTCCCATGTAAGTACTCATCCAATGCATATTAATTTATCCAGTTTTTCTTGTAAAGAAATGATTTCATTGATAAAGAAGTTTTACATGTAAATTCCAAGCATAGTGTTATAGAGATCATGCTTACTTTGGAAAATATTCATTGTTATCTGTGTACATTTATTTTTATGTTGAAATAGTATATATTTTATCTTCTAACTATGAATTATAATGTGTCCCATAGATATTCTTATGTTTCTTGCCTTAAAAGAAATCTCTCTACTTAATTTATTGTTCCTACTGTTTAAATGTACATCTTTTACCCATATTTTAGACAAAAATTTGCTTTCAATCCCTTTACTTTCTTTTATTGCATTTGCCCCTCAGCATACTGTAATTTGATTTTCTAATTCACTCAGCAGCCTCCTCTCCCCTGACTCTTTTGGACACCTTTTTGTTCTTCCAGTTCTTCTCAGTATTTTATATTTCTGACCACTTCCAGTTTAACAAGTAAAATAGTCCAAGTGGGAGAGTGTATTAGTTTCCTAAAACTGCTATAACAGATTACCAAGAAAATGAATGGCTTAATACAACAAATATATTTTTCTTCTTCTAGAGATTTGAAGTCCAAAATCAAGGTGTTGTTAGGGCCATACTCTCCAGAATTTTTAGGCTAGGATCCTTCCTTATCTCTTCAAGATTCTGGTAACTCTAGGTGTCTCTTGGCTTGTGTCAACATAATTTCTACCTGTTTCTGTCCTCATATTGCTGTCTTCCTTCTGTGACTATCACCCTGTTTCTTCTTATGAGGAAGGCAGTCAGATTGGATTAGGGCCCTCTGTAATGGCCTCATTTAACTTGATAACAACTTTAAGAATCCTATTTCCAAAAAGATCACAGGTGCCAAGGATTAAGACTTCAACATAGTGCTTAGAAGGAAATAATTTAACACATGTCAGAAATATATCAATTAGTAAGAGAAACAGCTATTAGTGAAAAGAAATAAGGGATTTACTACAGTGATTGACTTGCTGCAGTTATAACAGTTCATGTAAGATTGTCACTTCTACATGGGATGATGGGTCTCAAATTTGTCACATGTGTAGTTAAGAAGAAAAATGGTTATGGAATGGGAGAGCACAAGAAGAACTAGAACCCGTGAACATGAGCTAGAACTCTAAGGACAAGTTGGAATCCATTTCATCTCTGAGCCTCCAACTTCAATGATATGCGTGATCTGCAGGGGAAGATGGTAGACTTCACTAGAAGCTTGACATATTCCTTGCTCAGGATGTAGAGAAATTGAAGGAGGTGATCTGGTAGAGTGAATTGTGGGTCAGGATTTGAAGAGACTGATGGATCTAAGATCTAGTGGAAGCTGGAAAAGATCAGGTCCAGCTGTTCTCCCACAACAAAATGAATCAGCAGATTAGTGACAATGTATATAAGCAGCAGGGAAGCCTGGCACTTTACCAATCTCCCAAGCATAAACTTGGCTGCTGCTTTACTTCTGCGCCTGCACAAATTTCTCTATGGCCAGCCTTAGCACAGAACCAAAGAGGGAAAAGAATTTTGGCATTTTTAGTTCCAATTTAACAAAGTACAAATCCACAACAGTTTAACCTTATCAAATTGGCATCTTAAACAATTCATCCATTCCAAAAAAAAAGTAAAATAATTATTTTACCTATCTTTGGATGTTGGTCATTCCTTTTCTAACCAAGACACATTCTCTCTTTGATTGAGATATATATATATAAAGTTCAACACTGATATATGAGATTAGGGGCTATCAAAACTACATAAACTAGATAGTAGGCAGATGGGGAAAGGAAGAAAAAAATGCTAGATATGTATACAAATACATTTATATCAAATTAAGGAAGCTAAACTCATAACTATTACAATCTCCTTTCTGCAAGTAGTCACATAGTTGTACCTGCTATTTATAACTTCCTTCTTCTACTATGTGAACCATATCCTCTTTGTGTTGAGCATGCACTATAACTCATCCTTACCTCATGAGGTAAACCAAATATTCTTTCTTGAGTGTCTGGGCCATTAGCAGTAATACCTGCATTGGGCCATAGTTTTCCATTGACTTATATCACATGAAACATAATATGAAATGTTCCAGTTGATCTCTTGTATTTCAGACATGCTCTTCCTTTTCCATATTGTGATTGTTGAAACCTAGTTTTCCATTGATAATTGGGATCAATCATCCCACACAGTATATTTGACCTCACTGGTTTGGTCATTTACTAATGTGAGGAGCCCAAAGTGACTCCTTTTAGATATCTCATAAGATAGCCCATGTAAATATTTTAACTTCTAATTTCCTGGAACCATTGCTATGACTACTAGAGGGAAACACTCTGCTTTTAGGATCTGAGCGCTCTGGGCTACTAGAGCCCAACATCTGGCCCAAGCCCCAGAAGGAAATATTTTGCTAGTTGGAGCAAGTAGAGTGAGTGAGAGGAGGCACTTCTGTTTCCCTTGGTTTTTCAACCAAAGAGAGATTTGACTGTGAGGACTGGCCCTGTTTATTGCTGACTTAGATCATATAAAGCTTCCTGAAGGATATTAGTTCTTTCACAGAAGATAACATACCCAGATGGAATCGAGTAAGCTTCTATTGTTATATCCTGCAGTTGCTGCAAGATGATGGGAAACATGGTAAGACCTGTGAATTCCATGAGTGTAAGCCCATTCCACACTTCATTTGCTATTAAGTGGGTTTCTTGCTCAGAAGCAAAGCTGTGTAGAATTCCATGGCAGTGAATAAGGAATTCTGAAAATTCATGGAAGCAAACTCATGGACAGAGAGGGAAAATTCATATCTGGAGTGCCTCTTTCTTTGAGAACAAAGTATCACCCTTCTATGGTATAAGTGTTCTCAACTAATCCCTCTGTGGAATGATACTAAAAGAATTTATTGTAGGCATTTGACTGCACACAATTTTGGAAATTAACTAAACAATCTTTGTAAGGCTGTTGCTCACATAGACAGATGCTGGGTCTAAGGTTCTCCAGACAAACAGTTCAGAAGGAAAGATGGAATGTAGATGGGGAAAAGGATAAAGTAGAACCTATGAGAATAATCTGGACCCATGAGAATCAACTGGAACCTATCTTCAATCCTCCAACTTCAATGGCACAGGTGATTTCCTAACTACTAAATCCTTCCTCATAGATGTGTCCACATGCCTGGCCCTGGATTCAGAAGAACTGAATAAGGAGATTCAGTGGAATCTGAAGGAACTGTAGACCCAGCTGCTGCCCCACACCAATAAGGTGAATCAGCAGATCTCCCCAGTATACCTAAGCTAATAACAGTGGATCATATAGAAATCTTCCAAGCATAATTATGGCTACTGTTTCACTTCTACTTTCCAAATCTTACCCAAAATTCTATTGTGGCCAACCATAATCCAAAATCATAAGGTTTTAAATTAATCATATATCAATTTATCATCAAAGGGGATATTTAATTGAAAGTGAATAAATGAATTGATGGATGGTTGGATGGATTTGTGAAATGTGCCAGTTCACACTTTTGCTCTATTTTTTCTCATGTTATGATGGTGACTCAGTTCAACCTTTTAGTACTCCAACACAAAAACCAATGATTTTTTAAGTATAATGAGAGCAGATTAAAATACCATTTGGGACTGAAGAAAAATTACCATGATAAAAAAGAAACTTCTGAAAATGAGTTGGAAACCTGGGTTTCCACTTGTCTGAGTGAGCATGGGAATTAATTAATCACTTTATTTTTTCTATTCAACAATATAATAATGTGGATTAGTAATTCATATCTCGCTTAGTTCTAGTATTCTGTAATTTATTTTGGTTACTTTAACAGATAAAATCCTAGACCTAGATGATTTTACAACAGACATAATTCGCATCAGACATAAAATTTTTAATTTTACGATGAAAATACTCAATTTATTCAGCTTTGTAGATTGCAGAGAATGTAAACATTTGAAACTTCCAAAACTACAAGCATACTGTGCTACCAGGCATGTTTGCTTATTGTAAATACCTGATTATAAGAACACATGGCATATTTGTTTTTCCCATCAAAAATCAAAAGAATTAGAGGAAGAAAATGAGTATTTTTATATGTGTATTTGTTTATAGACATTAATATGTAATGAATGCTGTTACATAATAAAAAAGTTAATATAATGAAGTAAACAACTTAAATCAGATGTTATATATTCATGAATATGTCATATTTCTTATTTAAATCCATACATAAAATCTTTCTTCAAGAATTTTGCCAGCATCTTTGACATTATCTCTATTACTTTAGTCACATTTTATTCATATCATGATACATCTTAAATATTTCTATTACAGTATTACAAAGTACATCATCTTAAGGTCCATATATATTGTTTAAAATATGGCATTTTTTAAATCTGTATGATGCTGTGTATGTCATTGGAAATACTGTTATTCAAAGCATAAGTACCCACATATATTTACTGTTTGTTTTTAGAGATTTTTAGATAGGTAAGTATTATAATCCACAACCTCTGACTGTGTTTATAAGTGATTTTTTACTAAGAGAGTGATGTACAAAAAGAGTCAGAAATTGGATTTTTCCGGCAACATGCCTAGGAATAATTTCCTATTTCCTATGTCTGCTTTTTCTTTGACTCTTCCTATTTTCAATTCCCCCTTACATTCTGCTCTTCCCTTTATCCACTTTCTGCTTTCTCTCTTTTTTTTTTTTGTAAACAATTCTACCAACTAATATCTATCAGCATCTAAAAAAATAACATTGAGGTTATTTGAAATAATCTCCCTACCCAAATAATACTTTCCCAAATTTCACAGGACAATTGAACACTTCAGAGTCATCTGTATTATAACAGTCCATGTAAAAAATTCAACTGCAGTTTGTTTTCATCCAGATAGATATTCAGATTGTATTATTTTTAGTCTTCACAAAATCTTTTAAGGCAGGAGTTAACAATACTTTTTATATACATGACGAAAATGAAGCTGAGAAATTCCTTAATTGTTAAAATTCTGTCTGATCCCCAAAATCCTTGTTTATTTTTAATAAACTAATATTTATCTCAAGATGATAAATATTGTTTCAGCCCTTCCATTACATAGTCTCTGTTATGTACCCTCAGTTTTTCCATTCCAACAATTTGTATTTGCAGATGAGTTATAAAAATGATAACTCAAATTTTTCTAAACTTTGACTCCTGCTATTCATTCCTTAGTGAAGTACCTACCTTTCTGGTTTTTTTAAGACTACCAAAACATGTATTGAAACCTTTTAATTTTCTTTTTTTTTTAAAGATTTATTTATTTATGCATACAAGAGCTGGGGTACAGGCCAGAGATGTGGGGGGTGAGAGGATTCTCCAGAGACAGAGTGGGGAACAGAACAGGCAGATGGACTGAAATACACTGCTGAGGGGAGCAGCAGGCAAGTCAGGAGAGGTCTGCTGTGCCATGTGGGTATCTCCCTGGCCAGCCGGGGATCGAACTCATGCTGCAGAGGCTGCCGATTGCTTCATAATCCGGTACTTAATACCTTGTGCCACCAGGGATGCCACAGTTTTTTATTTTCAATAAGTACACTTGCAAATCAATATCTAAAAGTCCCAGTGACTAGACATATTTAAACCTCTGGTCATGATTAAAGTTAAGAGCCACTCAGATGTGTTATACGGAGCTGTATTTACCAGCATATATGCATATTTTTTTCACCTCTGGGTAAATGTATTTAGCGTTTCTACATATTTCATATCCAATCAGTCTATATGTATGCTTCAAATTCTTTGTTAAATATTACTCTGCTTTTACAACTGCAGGATGGCTTAATGAAGCCATAGTGAAGCCATAATGAATATAGTCAAGACATATATTCAAAATTTACCTGAAAAGGACAATAAAATTTTAATAATTATGAATTACTTTCATTAAGTTAACTTTCACTTGTCTTTGAAAATCATTCAGTAGTCATAGTGCTATAATACCAATAAACATGGGACAGTCACATCAGAATTATTCCTACCTTTAAATAAAATATTTTAATGGTGTTTTAGATTTGAATTGAATTTCCCACCTGTCTCCCAACCATATATTGCAGTTCTAGCCTTCAGTGGTTCAGAACGTGGACTTATATGGAGATAGGCTCTTTAAAGAAATAATTAAGTTAAAATGAGGTCATAAGGGTGAATCCTAGCCCACTGTGACTGGGATACCTTTTTTTTTTTAAGATTTATTTTTTATTTATTTATGCATACAAGAACTGGGATGTAGGCCAGAGGTGCAGAGGTTAAAAGAATTCACCAGAGACAGAGTGGGGAGCAGAACAGGTGAATCTACTGAAATACACTGCTGAGGGGAGCAGCGGGCAAGGCAGGAGATATCTGCTGTGCCATGGGGGTTACCTCCCTGGCCTGGGATGGAACTCATGCCTCAGTGGCTGCGGATAGCTTGATAGTGCTGAGACATTAACCCCTGCACCACCAGGGAAGCCCAAGAGGTGTTCTTATAAAAAAGGCACAATTTGTACAGAGACACACATGGAGGGAATATAGTATGAAGACACAAGACAGCCACCTACATGCCAAGGAGAGAGGCCTGGAATATGTCCTTCCCTTATAGACCTCATAGCAATCAACCCTGCTGATGCTTTGACTTTGGAAACTTAACAGTCTTTAGGAGTGTGAAACAGTTAATTTCTGTTGTTTGAGCCACTCAGTCCTTGGTACTTCATTACAGTAGACTAAGGAAAATAGCACAATTTCATTTTGAAATATTTGCCTTCATACATCCATGTAAATGGAGGTATTATCTTTTTTAGATTGCAAACGTTAATTTTAATCATTATAATTGTACAAAATACAAAGTAATTATGTTATGGGTTTATTTCTGCTACAAATGAATCTATTATTCTACATACATTTTTTTCCCTGCATTTGTTTTTATGCAACAATATTTAAAATATTCTTTTATTAGATATTGTAAGAATTTCTAAGTGAATCCAGTAAAATTGGTACAGCAAGACTTGAATTACTTTATATTTACTATAGTCTACTATTTTCAGTAATATAAGTGACTTTTTTTAGTAGAGTAAATTTATACTTTAAAAGAAATCACATCTAATGTTCTGTAGAATGATGGGGAATTTTAAGATGCTGTTATGAAAGTTGCTGCATGAATAAAAATAACAGAATTTTTACCATTCTGTTTATTAATAGTTGACTTCCCCCCAAAGCATTTTCTGTTGTCTGTAGATAATGCAGCTGATTTTCTTATATTGAAAGGATAAAGGGGAAATTAAGGAATAGATGTTATCAGTCAAAAATAATATAGCTTTTTGTCACTTAAATTCAGATATTTAGGGTTAATATGAATTTTTTGGTGCTTTTTTGAAATATAGTCATGAAAACTATAAATGCCTCATAGACTGCTTGAAAATTTGGGACTTGAATGTAGATAGTTTGAGGATATTTTTTCCCTAGAAAAATCATACAATTTAAAGAAAATAGGAAATATCACCAAAATAATTATCTAAAGGTATTTGTTAACCTGTTCAAATTCTCTGAATATTTACCTCTGCATTATTTTTATTTCTCAAGTGTTTATTGACATCAGCATTTTAAGCTTTGCAGAATTTATTAGAACATTTTTGCATGTTTCAAATGAAGATAGGCTTGAAAACATAGTAGCTCTTGAGTATTCCCCATACTACAGGTTAACTCCTTTTTAAGGAATAATAGTGTGATTAAGTTATGCCTAAGAGTTCAGGCTCAAGGATGTTTAACCAAGGATCTCAAAATTTTAAGGCTAACCCATATTTTCTTGGAGTTTGTTGATTTTGGGTGGGTTTTTCCAGGTGAGGAGGAGAGGAATAATTTGACTGATGTTCCATCACACTGTAAATATAATGGGTCCTTAAAATTTAAGTGGGAATCTTTTCACTGTGCTGTAATATATGTCTGTCATATATCTGTCGTATATCATTATGAGACCTATATCACATATGAAAAACTGTCTGCCACCCTCCATTAGTGAGTTCTGTGATGAAAACTGAAGGGAATGAAAGTTGCATAGTTTGGAGTAGGGAAACTTGATGACTTAATCATCTATTATCCATACAACATAATACATTTTTAACTTCTCTAAGTTAATAGAAGAATGTCATAAATCAAGGAGAAATAAAGAAATGAAGATGTAGCTTCTAAAATATCAACTGACATTCTTCATCTCTGTTAAAAACAGTTTAATTTTTGGGCCTCCCCTGGTGGCGCAGCTGTTGAGCCTTGGGCTGCGAGGCTGCCCGCAGCCTCTGCAGCACTGGTTTGTTCCCCGGCCACTGGCGAGGGTCCCACAAAAAAACAAGCAAACAAACAAAAAAAACACCCCAAAAAAACCCCACAGTTTAATTTTCCACTATCATACAGCATTTCAAAAAAAAATACATGTTCACAATTTGGCTTTGTTCCATTTTTTTTTTATATTTTATAACCCACCTTTGCAGTGACTTCTCTGTTGCATATAGATGATAAATGCAGAACAGTATTTAATATAGCTTGTAATGACATAGCTCTGATTTTCCCTTTGCAAAGAATTAGCAAAGTGAAAAAGGGCATACGGTGCATAGTAGTGTATTTATATTCCACTTTGAAGGAGTTCTGGTGTTTTACCATAATTCTGTCTGAGCCTCATTTTATCAGTATAAAAGAAGTTTGTAAAGATTACATGTCAGAAATAACATTTAGCTCAGAGACGACCTATGGTAAGGAAATAATAAAAAAATAAAACTCAGCAAATATTTACACATTTTTAAATGTAATACTAAAATTGAGATCAATAAATCTTAATGATAATACTGTCAAAATTATCTTAAAGCATACAAGTTCTTATTTACAGCTCTTGTTGTCCCTAAAGGAACTATGCATATCAAAGATGTCAAAGCAAGTTAGGAATATGGGCTGTCCAATTAAATGGATTTATACTTTAATCCAGTGATATATTCTGTGACCTTCTTTTGGTCTTTAGTATCCATAAAATAATTAATTATATGCATCCTAATTATATACCCTCATATACCCAATGGGTCCTTATATTTTATATATATATGTGTGTATGTTGCATATGTATATACATATGTATGCATATAGTAAAAATGGGGGAAGGTGGAAAACTATTACTGTATCATATCCTGAGTTGAATCATTGCCTGTGAGCTTGCAGGTGGGAGCTACTTGTAGGTGGTACTTTCAGGGAACACTGATTATTAGCACCAATTCAAGACAACTAAATCAATCAAAGGCGAGTGAGGAGCAAAAAAATTGAAATTACTTTCAGATATTACTAATCTGCACCAGGATTGAGTTGGAAGCCTAGCAATAAGACGTTCTTGATCTTATTACTCAACACTTGAGTCACTGTTCCTCTTATTCTTTAATTGATACTTGGTATTTTAAAAAGTGCTTTTGGAGTGTTTTCACTTAAGTATAGGGAATGATGATCTTTGTTCAAAACTTTAACTTTTTTTTTGTTCTTTTTCTCCTTAGGGATGCAGATTTGTTCTTATTAGACACGAGAAAGGCCCAGGCTTTAGATGTGGGTTGGCTTGTCTTTGATATCACTGTGACCAGCAATCATTGGGTGATTAATCCACAGAACAATTTGGGCTTACAGCTCTGTGCAGAAACAGGAGATGGTAAGCACTGACTTTCATGTATTTTTTTTCAAGATTTATTTATGCATACAAGAGCTAGGGTACAGGCCAGAGATGCGGGGGTGACTGGTGAGAGGACCCACCAGAGACAGAGTGGGGAACAGGACAGGCAGACCGACTGAGGGGAGCAGCGGGTAAGACAGGAGAGGTCTGCTGCGCCATGTGGGTTTCTCCCTTGCTGGCCAGGAATCGAACTTGTGCTGCAGAGGCTGCATATGGCTTCATAGTGCGCTGCTTAACCCCTGCGCCACCAGGGAGGCCCAATTTTTTATGGTGTAATTTTAACATATTGAGAGTTATTTTTTTGTGTGACTTAGGCAATGTGTTTTATACTAATGGTAGGCAAGGTAGCATATTCCATTATAACAGGGCAATCTATAAATCAGTTCACCAATTTATGAACACATTTATTGCTAGGCTCTGCAGTGGGGATGGAGGGGAAAAGAAGTAGCTGTTGTTCCTGCTCTTAAGGAATTTTTAATCAAATATTGAAGACTTGATACAAGCAAGTAACAATGTTGCAATATAAACGAAAGCTTCATATACTGTGATGATACCATTTGTAAAAAGTGATATAACTGTGTATCGAAGAAGAATGACTGTTAGTATATGTACTTTTTTCCCAAAACCTAATTTAAAAGAAGGCAAAGAAATTGACATTAAAAATAAAAGGCATTAGGGGAACAAAGGAGCTGCCAATACTAAGAGGGTGGGAGGAATAGGGATGAAACAAAATTTATGAAAACCCACAGGAAATAATATAAGCTAAAACTTAAACATATTGTAAATATTTAGTCAAAGATAACAGCTCCAGATCACTTGTGATAAGGAGGTGTAGGAATCTTCATTTTTAGGAAGCTATGGAAGTTATTCTTATGCTCACCAGTATTCATTGAACAATTATGTGCTCTCTGTTTGGATAGATTCTATAGATAAACTCAGAAATGACTTTGTAAGGCTTGTAGTTGAGTGAAGCAAAAGGGAGTAATCACATAATATTATTTAATGTGACCCACTACAGACTGAGAAAAATCTAACAAACTTGTGAGTCTAGAACAGTGAATGGATTGAGCCACGATATTAAAGATCAGGAAGATGTGATTAGGGAAAGAAGTTGGAGCCAGACATTTCAGACAAATGGAACAGAATTTATAGACTGTGGTGAGCGGTATCTTGGTCAGTCAGTCCGGAAGCCAGGGAGCCAAGGCCAATTTATTCAAAGCCTTTGTCAACCTTTGATCACTCAGAGAGTCCACAATAGCTAAATTCAAATCCAGACTTCCAGGTCATCTCTAATGGTATTTGCTGTGATAGGTTGATAGAACATTATTTATTTAGTGAATTGTTAGCTTGATTAATACATTTTAAGAATTTAGAAGTATATCAAGTGGGCCTACTTTGTGCTTTTGCCCACACACACTACAAATGTTACTCTCCCAGCCCAGGAAGGGTAGTTTTTAAAGGGATAATTAATTGTAGATTGTGCCTTATTTAAGTTTTACAGTCTTTAATTTTCTGCAGTATCAGGCAAGGGAAACATTATCCCAAAATTTTCTCACTCATTCCTCCTTGCTGTATTATACTAATGCCTTTTGCCTAGTGAGCTACGGATTTAAGTCAATTTGGGTCTGTCTTGATTCTCTTTCAAAGGGGTTTCATTACACTAAGAAATAGAACTTTACCATGGTATTCTTTTACCCATACCAAATTCACAGCCTATAAATGATACCATGGGTTATCATATTAGTAGATACAAATTAAGTCTATTCCAGAGTTAATCTAGAAAAAAATTCTGTGCCTCAGGTCTTGATTTAGAAAAAGAAACTTCTTACCTAAAGTGTTACAGACAAATTTCAGCAATTTCTCCCCCAAATCCAGACTTTTCTATAGATTTCAGTTACAAGGCTGTATTCTTGAAAATATTTTTATAAATAATTCAAATATTTTGAATTGTAGGGCTTTTTTTCCCCATTAAGGCTGTGAGATTATCATTAAGGATTTTCAGAGTAGAAGCATTAAATATAGGCTGAGAAAAGCACATATTTAAATGATCTTCCAAGAATTCCTCCAATTTAAACTACTGTGCATTTATGGTCAGAAATGTGACTGAGAAATTGGCAGTGTGGGATTGAGCCAGTTGTTTCTTTCCTGGTATGTGGCCCAAACAAGAAAAATTAAATTAGTGGTATGTGCTTCTCCCAATCTTCTCCTTAGGGATATGCTTGAAATGTCTAACTAAACAACTCAAGAGGTCTGTGAAATATGATCAGCTTATTTCCTGCCCCCGCCTCCACATGAAAATTCTGAAATTTCTCTCTTGATTTTCTATTCCTCTTACTGGTTCTTGTTCCTTTACTATCAACATAATTTAACTTCTAATTTGCTTTCAGTTTATCTTTTCCTTTCTAAAACTACTTCATATTTTGAATTTTCCCTTTCTCCTTGGTTTACATATCTTATATTTACATATCACAATTTTTTTAATTTTTTTAAAGATTTATTTATTTATTATACAAGTACTGGGTACAGTCAGAAGAGCGGGAGGGTGAGAGGATTCACCAGAGCCAGAGCGGGAGCAGAACAGGCAGAATGACAAAGTACATTGCTGAGGGGAACAGCTGGGGCGGCAGGAGAGGTCTGGCGCCATGTGGGACCCTCACCAGTGGCTGGGGATCGAACCGGTACTGCAGAGACTGTGGGCAGCTTTGCAGCACAGTGCTCAGCCGCTGCGCCGCCGGGGAGGCCCCAAATCACACATTTTTTTAAATATAAAATACACTGTTGCACTTTTTTTCAAAGGTTTCTAAATTCTCTAAAAGTTAGCTTTGAGATTGCAGTCTTTTGTTGCTTTTCTTTGTTTCTTTAATATTGTCTGATGAATATATTAAAATAGATGAATGTGGCAGACATATTACCTTTTTGCATTTAAGCAATACTTAAAATGGATTTTTAACCACAGTTAGAACATATATGGCCTTGGGAAAGCAAGTGACCCTGCTGGCACCTTTGTTTATTAACTGCAACCTCATGGAGCTTACAACCTCATGGAGCTTACAACCTCATGGCATTCTCTATAAATATGGATAACCAGATGAGTCAGCTTATTCTTGTTTCATTTATTACCAACACTGGTGTTCTCAGTGTGATATTGTGATATTGCTTCAAACAGAGCAGATAAACCATTTTGTATCTGCAACAATGAATTCCAGATATGTTTACTTCTCAGCAAATGAATTGAAAATCACAAACTCTGCTTTGAACTAAATCTGTTAACAATTACACATTTATTAATTTGTAGGGATTAAGTTATTCAGTGCCTTTATATGCAAGGTAACACGTTAAAAGAGAATATAATCTGGAAGACATATGTAGCTAATTTTAGAATGAACAAGTGCTATGATACTTTGGGAAAATAGAAGAGACAGTTAAGTTCAAATGGGTCGGGAACAAAAGACCATGGCCCAGGTGGTTTTTAAACTACATCATTTAGGTGAAATGTAAAGAAATAGAGATGAGGAGAGAGGGAGTTTAGGGGGCCATGGAGTGGTGGTAACAACGGGAGGAAAAATTTATTGCTAGATGAGGTGACAAATGAGTAAATGTACAAAATGGCAAGATGGCATGGTATATTCTGTACATTAGTATTCCAGACGTGGCTAGAACAATTTTCATGTATAAAATGTGATAGCTGATAGTGTTAGGAAATTGATTTTGAAACAAATTGTGAAAGTAACATGAATTTTAACGTATGTTTAATTTATTCTTATAACTTGATCACATCATAAAAGAAACCAGACTTGTTTAGTTAATCACAACAGCATCATTATGATTACAGGTTTCAATGAATATCAAATTCATGAGATCATGGGTTTATCTCCTTCAGAGTTGTACCATCAGTTCTTGAGACAGTGCAGGTTCTGACGTTAAAAACATTTCTGAACACTCCAGCTTCAAGGTGGGAAGAATCTCTGTGTCTATAATCACATGGTGATAGCATTTGGAATTGAGTTCTTGCCATTCAGTATACTTTTTTGCAGTTTAATGGGTATATTTTAGAGTCTTCCATTTTGTAGGGAATGACTTTAATGTAACTAGCATTACTTAATGCTTGACTAAAATGTTGAAACCTCAAAAAACGAAAAAATAAATCTTGAATGCTCTTTGAATGAGGTTTTGATTAAAAGACGCTGATAGACCCCCTGCCACTGAACATGTTGGTCTTTTTTTTTTTTTTTTAGTTTTTTTTTTTTTTAAGATTTATTTTTTATTTATACAAGAACAGGGGTATAGGCCTGATGAGCAGGAGGGTGAGAGGATTCACCAGAGACAGAGTAGGGAACAGAACAGGCAGATCCACTGAAGTACACTGCTGAGGGGAGCAGCAGGCAAGACTGGAGAGGTCTGCTCGCCATGTGGGTTGCTCCAAGGCCAGCGGGGATCAAACCGTCACTGCAGAGGCTGCTGACAGATTCATAGGGCTGTGCTCAAATGCCTGCGCCACCAGGGAGGCCCTGAACATGTTAGCCTTAAGAAGGCATTCTAATCTGTAAATTTTTGGTGATTATTAACCAAACCAAGAGCAGAATTATTTTTGTATTACAAATCACAGATAGTCAAAATATTTCAATAACAAGGTGAAGAAAAAGTCAACGATGCTATTTTCAAATTTTATCTGCTCCTGCAAAGAAAATATCTAAGAGGACTAAATGTGTTTTGGAAATCAAAAACCTGTTGAAATCAAAAGTAGCATTATGATTTCTCAGAGGACCTGTGGAAATATGTCTTTTTAGAAATTTGACAAATGAACTGCCATGGATTTGGCTAGAGAGTTTAAAAATATTATGTTAATTTTTTTTCAGGGAGAAGAGATAATTATCTTAGCTCCATATGTTTGTTTCAGCACAGTAAAACAAACATAAGAGTAAGCAAACAAAAAAAGAAACATTGCTGCTTTTCAATAAATAGATTTCAGGCAAGTGGCTGTATTCAGTTGTACAAAATCCATTTCAGAGTTCTTGAACACTCTTTTATCATAATTAATAAACATTTATGATAGAATATATGTACATTTTTAATAACAAGTGAATAAGTTTAGGTATGTCTAATAATTTATTGTAAGATTTTCCATTCCCTAAATTAGAAAGATACATATAAGGTATTTCTTGAAGTTGGTCTTTATTATAAGGTCTTTATTAAAATTATTAATCTGTGGTAATTATCCTTACAATGTAAGCACACAGAGTTTATTATAATTATAGTAATTTAGTCTACTTTTAAGGCTTGGGGATTAAAAGGCTCCCCAATACTCTAATTTTCCATTGTTGGATGCTTTATGTGATTTCACCTTTTCAAGTAAATTAATTCTTTTTCCCCCAAAGAATTGAATAGGATTTATAGAATAATTTACAGATGGAAAAACAAAGATATATATTTTAGGTTCATTAGACTGTCCTTTAAATAAACCCTATGTTTTCAGATATTTTAGGTTTGGCAATCTTCACAATAAATTTTGCCAATGACTTTTTTCCTTTCTACTCAAACCCACTTTACGTCAGGGAAAATTCAATCCGTATGTTTCTGATTCATTTGTATTCATGTCATCAAAATGTTGTTTTGTCAGAGTATTGTTTAATGTCCAAGAAACATGATAAGGTTATTTTTTTCAATAAGACTCTAGAATCTATTTTTTCCAAAGCTGTGGCATGATTTTCAAAAGTATCAAGGTAAAAATTGAGATTTAAATTAAAATTGAGATTATAGCCAAATTAAGAAAAACAGATGTCAGAGGTTTAATTTATTGATATAATTAAATTCCTTTATAATTGATGCTTAATATCAGGAAATTATAGTTATTGCTGCAGATAATTTAGAATTTAAAGTTTTGATAGCTAATTTAAATAAGGACAATAAATGAAATAGATAGCCCCATTTTAGAAATACAAATACTAAGAAGAAAACTGATTCACATCTTGGCTCTGACAAAATAGTTCATGTTTTAGCCCTAACATCGTTAAAATGAGTGTAGTTCTCTTAGGAGGGCTGTGCTTGAGTGTATTAGATAATGGAACATGGAAAGTGGTGGGGCAGAATTAATTCTTTTTATGCTGAAGTGGACTAAACATCATAGAGACTTTTCATTTACTCCAAGGTACACTCCTTTAAGTGAGCATCCATTCTTTTATTGAGGTTTTACAGATGCTTTAAGGAGGTTTTACATTAATCCACAAACAAAAGTTTAGAATACTGATATATATATATATATATATATATATATATAGAGAGAGAGAGAGAGAGAGAGAGAGAGAGAGACATCGATAGATAGATAGTTATGTTATTGGCTCATGTCTAATAACTTTGGTAAATGAAATTATCACCGGTAGGAAACTTTTAAATACATTCTTTTTTTTTTAAAAAAAAAAAAGAATTATTTATTTACATAAGAACCAGGGTACAGGCCAGATGTGCGGGAGAGTGAGAGGATTTACCAGAGACAGAGGGGGAAACAGAACAGGCAGAACAGCAGAATACACTGCTGAGGGGAGCAGTGGGCGAGACAGGAGAGGTCTGCCACGCCATGTGGGCGTCTCCACAGCTGGCAGGAATCGATCCAGCACTGCAGAGGCAGCAGACAGCTTCACAGCACTGCACTCAACTGCCTGTGCCACCAGGGAGGCCCTAAATATATTCTTATCTGGAGTATGAAGCCAATAGAAATGAAAATTCAGAGTTATGTGTTATGATCAATTAATAGGTTATATTGACTAGATAGTCATATGCATCAGAGAATATCAAATTATTAGTACTGAGTATGATGATTTTCTTAAGTCCTAACCATTTCATTCTTAGAAAACATTATTTGGGGGATGTCTAATTGTATCAATAAATGTAAGGAAAGCTTCCTATCACTTGATTGGGTTATAGACAAAGGAAAATAATTCAAGGGTAGACTGTACTACCATCAGAGAAATTTTTCAAGCCAGAACTGCCTCTATAAGTTAACAGGTTTATACTTAGTAAATCTATATGTTTATACATCAGCATGGGTCCTTACAAAAACTGTATAATTAGAAACAGTATTCTAATGCTCATAGAGCACATGGTTAAAGAAATATTGATAGTGGTGGTGCCAGTATTTATGACAAGTCCCGTAAAATCCTATTATATAAATGACATTCCCCAGAAAAGAATCAAAATTGAAGATACCGTATGAATTGATTGGAAGAATATCAGACTTCTCTTGAACATCAAGAAAGGAAATCACTATAATTGTTGCCTCCTCTTAGATTATAACCCCTACTGGTGAGCAGCTATATTTCTCAGATATGTAAAGGAGTGAAGTTAGGGCTTTATCCTGATTGTTGGTACATAAGACCTTTCCATTTTTAGAAATTTTGTAGATACCAGAGTTTTACCAACAACTTTTTTTTTAATTTATTTATTTATGCATAGAAGTACTGGGGTGTAGGCCAGAGATACAGGGGATGAGAGGGTTCAACAGAGACAGAGTGGGGATGCAGAACTGGCAGATCTACTGAAATATATTGCTGAGGGGAGTAGCAGGTGAGACGGGAGAGATCTGCTGTGCCATGTGTGTTAGCTCCCTGGCTAGGCATCTAATTCAGGCCATAGTGGTGATAGCACTGAAACTTAACCCCTAGGCCACCAGGGAGGCCCTTAACTCATTTTTTGTTGTTGTTTTCACAATTATCGTGCAAACTTGAAAACAAATTAACTTCAGTTATCAGTACAATAAAATTAAAAGTGTATATTTTAAAACTTTTATTAAGTAGGGTTTTATTATGGTCTCTAAACTTAGGATTTTTTTTTTTATTCATTCCTGGCAATTGGCAACTGTTGCATTTACAGTAATAAAAAAGAATGGGATTGGTAATTTTTTTTACAACCTTGAGATATTGTTGTTGTTGTTGTTATTATTATTCCTGATCATGTCCAGAGTAGTTTAACATTTTGATAAAATTTTTCTTCAAAATTGCAATATCCTATTATATATTTTAAATATTTTATATCAAAATCATATTTTTCAAAAATTCTGTATATTTTGAAATACAGAATATATCTTATTCCTAATTAGAAAATTATATTCCAGCATATAAAGTCCTCCTATCAATAAATATTAAACAAAAATCCAGGTTACTAACTTTACACTGTTTAGCTTTATTAAATGTGTGAGAGAGTAGTTCTTCCTGTAATATCTGCTTAAATTTATTGTCTTGGAAACTGTTATTCTTAAATGGAAATGTCTGGGTAAATAAGTTTGCTGTTGTTATCCTTAGGATCCCTAAGCTAGTTACTTTTATTTGAGGGTGAAAAATCTCCAATTTAAGCTCTGTGTTGTCAGATGACTATTTATCTGTGTCAAGTGTCCTGTGATGTATGTGGCTAGTTAATCTGAATATCAGCTGACATAGTGCTAATAAGTAGTAGGAGAAATTCAAAGATCAAGGGTGATATTTTTCTTTGTGTCCTGCTGTTTTGACTACAGTTTCTCATTATTATTTATCTGAGTTCAAGAAGTTAAATTATGTACACTTATCATAGAATTTTTTATACATTTTAAGATTTGATAATCTTCCTTTCCCTTATCTGAACTTTATCTTATAAAGCAATTAAGTCATTTTTGTTCATAAAACCATATGGATCCCTTTCCTTGCATT
Source organism: Talpa europaea (assembly GCF_964194135.1). Lineage (NCBI taxonomy): Eukaryota > Metazoa > Chordata > Mammalia > Eulipotyphla > Talpidae > Talpa > Talpa europaea. The sequence goes on from NC_140068.1 coordinate 78,219,770, forward strand.
TATGGTGATGACATTTGGTTCCAAATAAATAAAAGGGAATGTCTCTAAGTCCAAGAAGCTGTAAGAATTGCATACATTGTTAAATATTCTTAAAGGAAAAAGGAACATATATTTCTGTGATTTCTTCTAGGTAAATATTAGTATAAATGAAGCAGTTCTTTATGTACTGTTTAATGTTCAAGATAATTATGGCATTCTTGCTTGACTTTTGGATGAATATTTAAGAATAAATTAGGAGGAGAGTTGAAGAGTATTATGTTCAAATATTTAAATAAAGGAATAAGTAGAATTGACCCTTCTCCCCCATAGTCTAGAAATGAAATATATGTGCAAAAGGGCCAGAATTAAGGCTAACATAAGAAAAGTTCCCAAGAAATGGAAATGACTATGGAAATATTTGTACTGTAAATCATTGAACTATAAGAGACTGTTAGAATTTACTATTTATTTGACCTTTTGTCTAGGAATTCTTAATTTACATGAGATGATTTCTCAGTTAAGTATAGTTTATAAGCATATAGTTACACTTTAAGAATTATACATATATATAAATACTATATGCAGAAAAGGTACAGTGAATTGAAACATATCATCTTAAAGGAGCCCAGTATAATATAGTGACATTTAAATCAAAATTCAAGCTATTATATAAAACTAGAGATGGAGAAATGGTGAAAGGAAGAAAGAGCTATTAAATGCCCCATGAACTTGCACTTCAGGTGAATGTGCATGTGACCATGTAGAGAGGGAATATCCAGGCATGAACACATTGCCAAGTAACCTTGTGAAGGATGAGATGTAAGTTCATTGTTGAAAATCTATAAATAATAAGATTTCTAGAGAGCTCTTATTACAGCATTTGGTAGGGTTATATTTATTTCAAGTGTCTCAAGTAGTTTTTCAGTATTAAGATAAAAAAATACACATATAAAATCTAAATTTTCCCAAAACATTTTAAAGAAGATTCTGTTTCTATTGTAGTTCCATGAAATTTCAAATTTGGCCCACAAAAGACAATAGCATTTTAGCGGTACTTTCTGCCAATATCAATTTTTCTTCCATGTTACTATTTCATAATTTTGATTCTTCATGCTATATCCAGGTTTTATTTCTTAGGTACATTTTTAGCTCCTTTTTAAATAAGTAGACAAAAGTAGACAAACTATTTGCTGTGATGACCAATCAAAATAATATTAATAGCAATGGAAACATCATTTACTGAGAACTATCTAAATGCATGGCATTTTGCTAATAAGCTCTTGAATTATCTTCACTCTTTATATATGAGGAAATTTGGTTTTAGAAAGTTTAAGAATCTTGCTCATGAAACTGAAAAGGGCTTGTTTTCAGAGCCAATTATATACTATGACTCTCATGAATTATGAATTTTGAACAAATTCCAAACAAATGAAATACATGTATTTTTATAATTTTCAAACAAAATAATGTTATTAATAATGATTGCTATGGGACAAAATTGAATTTTAAATTGGTGCTGTTGGAATTTACCTTTGGTTTCTTATATTTTTCTCTCTGGAATTCGTGATTTGGCCCACAAAAGGTAGCAGCATTTTAACCATATTTTTCTGTTTTCTAACTTCAATATTTCTTTTAGCCTCTTATACAATTATAGTTAATTTGATAAATTAATAAACTGAAAAAAGTAGCTTTGCTTCTGCCAGTGATTCACTTCAACATATAATTAAATTTAGGCAAATTTAATTTCTTTATTTTGAATTTGATAACAAACTTTCCCCTTCCTTTGTGCCCTGTGTTGCTCACTAATGTATTTTGATAGGTTCTCCTCTGTTTTATCTCCATCTCTACTTTACTCCTCAGTAGTCCTTATTCCCCACCATGAAATTTACCTCTCACAACCCTTTCTAAGTATCAATTGTTGTTCAAGTTTGTAGTTTAAGCCAAGGTGCAGAAAACACTCTGGAACTAATCAAACTTTCAGTTTCCTGAACTTCTTAATTTATTCTTTTGCAAAATGTCAGTACAAATTCAGTCTTTTCTCTCATCACACCTTACCATCTACTGTCAAAGCTGATAGTGAGTTGTGGTTGCTCCAGTCGTAAAAATGTGTTGGACAATCTGAATTGTGTTGGGAGTGAACAATACACTGGGGTATTTTTTCCCAAAAAAAATTGAAAGTAAAATCCTCTGATAATGAAACACATTTTTAATTTGACAGTGTACGTGGCTCCCCATCACTCCCCAGTAAGTAAAGTTTCAATGGGTGGACCATACTGATTTTCTAAAAATTCATATTTTAAACAAAATGCTTTGCATATAATTTGCAGATTCCTTTGTTCTATTGTATAGGAAAAATCATGATTCTGATTTCTTTCTCTGCATTGATATCTATTTTTGATATCTATATTTTCTCCAATCAGTACTCTGAAATATATTCAATAATTCAACAACTTGAATTTTCTGTTTTACCATGTCATTATATATGCAATGCTTTAAAACTAAGTTTTAAAGGCAATTTCCTTCATTTAAATTTATCGTGTGTTTATATTTGAATGAAAACCACATGGTAAACATAATTTGCTTATCCAAATTTTAGCATCACAACACAAAAACATACATGGAAAAGAGTTTTTAGATCAATGACAAAGTAAGCAGAGACAAGCAGGAGTTAGTCTTGCTTCATTATCTGGTAAATGATATACATTTTACCATTTTTTAAGATTTCCTTTAATGAAAAGGGATATGGAAGTGTTTGGCTACATCTGTATTTCTGTTTTTGATTTTCTCTAATTCAGAACAGTGACCATGGGGCACCAATCTTGCCAAACAAATGCCAATGTCAGAAACATATTCCAGTTTTTGTTGCTTGTTATATTTCCTATTCTGGACTCTTAACTCTAGTTTGACTAATGATCTGAGGGGTAAATACTTTCATGCTAATATCAATTTAGGGCCATGAAGAATATGAGATTCTCCTTATTCTCATCATACACTAGAGTTAACTCTGACATTCCCATTATGCTATATGTTTAGCTTATTGCTGGTAAATATTTCTCAAATACATATTGCAAAAATAACAGCAGCACTGGTTTTACCACATAAGCAGAGAGCACAATGGGAAGGGGAAAGAACTTTGCAGCAGCATAAAGCATGAGAAGTGTTGAACAAGAAATAATCAGACTGTAGTAATCAAGAATTTATTAATTAGAGACTAGGGATGATGATCCAGGGCCATGACCAAGGGGCAGTCCCAAGGTGTGTTCCTCTAGGGTCAGGGGACAGGGAAAATTTAAAGACTCAAGCAGAAAAATGGGCTGAGCTTGGGTCATTTGTTTTGAAACTTTTGGATTGGCCCTTCAGTACATTTGTCTTTTTATGATTGGTTGACAAGTGTTGTCACACGGAAGGTTGCAATATGAGGTCTCTGTAACAATCTGTGTCTTTTGTAGTTGCCAATAAGAAGAAAACAGTAATTGTACATAGCAACTCACCCAAAAGTCTCAACATGACAGTTAGAGATGAGATGGAATCTATTTGATTCAAAGTTGGTTCCACAAAAGTCACTGTGGTTCTTTGCTGCTGAGAGTTAAATTTGGCACACCTGGGGCAAGTTCAAGGGATAGGAAACCAACATAGAAACAACAGAATCTAACAAAGTCAATATTATGTATTAAAGTGACAATTCAACCCATGGCATCATCAAAAATACTGGTAATGTCCATTAATTCTGTGTTAGTGCATGAATTCACTTTTTCATAGGCACTCAAACTTATATAGATGTTACTTATTGTGCATGTATCAAATATAATACATTTTAACTAAAAATTGAAATTAGAAGGACCTTTTTTGATGGGAAATTGTACATTCTGGCTCCTTAGAAATGAACAGTAATTTCTCTTTGAATCAAATGGAAACTGGAGAACCTTCCTGCCTGTTAAGGATAGTTGAGTCCTTATGTTCCCACTTAACCAAGAAAGTCCTGTCTTAATAAAAGAAGCAGCTGTAATGCTGTTCTTGACAAACACAGTGTGTGTCACTGACAGACCTATGAGATAGATGGTTTTCCTCAAGTCTTCTCAAGGTGAAAACAGTGACCTGGGGTACAATCTTCTGCCCTAGCCATTCTCCAACAAAGGGAAGCACTGTGTACTTGAAGAGAATAGCATAATACTTTAGGACTGAGAGGGCTGAATTAAAAATCTCCCCTTTTTCTGAGCTTATTTTATTCTCTTTTGGAATGTAACCATTTTCTTCTAGTGAGGAGTAAATGAAATGATGTGCATCAATCAAGTGGTCAATAGCCAACTTCAGCAGATGGCAGCAATTCTTCTGTATTAAGAATTTTCAAACTGATGAATCTTTGAATTCCTAATTCCCATTATCCTTTTGAAACTATGCTTATCATTACTGTTGGGTACCAGTTAGACTTATAGGTGGAGGTATTCACGTGATTTATCACTGATGTAATGCAGTTGATAGAAATATGAAAGTTCTACGTATTCACTGAGACCAGCTGCTGCTGCCCTATGTTGACCAAGAGATAAACACTCTTAAATCCAGCTGCTAGTTTCAGTGAGGATAGGTCATAAAGATGCTTTTATTTTTGGAGACCACCAGGGGATCATGGACCTGTCAAATCTCATCCTGTCACTGGTCCCTTATGTGAACAGAGCAGTCTATGGATTTGCCATAGCCAGACCCATGAGAAACTGGCGAAGAAAAGTTCTGCTTGTTTTTACACAAAATACTGTTTTATGATTCAGCCTTTATTATGTGAGGGAAATAATCTTCTCAAATATCTTAATTCTGTTCTTTTGTTTGGCAAAACATAGATGTTTATCATGGTTATCATGCTTATAAGCATTAGGTGTCTCAGTGTCTGTTCTTCACTACATATTTTGGAAAATAATTCTTTTTCTTTTTGTTCTTTCTCTTCATTGGGTGTAAATTACTAATTTTCTCTTCCATTTTGTTGTTACTGGACTCTCCTAAATATTCTGGAAATAGCTTCTCATTATTTCACAGATTCATGTGTCAAAATGAAAAGGAAGGTCAAACATTTAATGAACCATGCTTTTCTGTGTGACAAAATAATATATTCATAACATATATCATAAAAGTTGATAAAGAAGAATGTTTCCTTGAAACAATCGTAAATTTCCCAAGTAACTGCTGTAAGTTCATTTCAAAGACCACTTTCACTTACTACAGATAAAATGCTGAGTGCTATGAAGCAAACTACAATGAATTTGAAGTCTAAGATCTTTTCTTCATTGCTATCTTAACACATAGTGATAATTTTAAGATTTTTTGGTTGATGCCGCTGAAACTTTGCTTCATTATAATTTTATTTTGATCTCATATGATTTTAAAGGAGTGTGTGTGTGTACTTTTTTATTTTTGAAAGTCACATAATAAGTGGAAAAAAGACTAAAAATAATTCACTCTTCCCATAGTTTTGTTAAAAGAATGTTTCTGCTTTCTTAAAATAAATGAGAGCTTTAAGACCAACTACTAACCCTTATTTTGGGGTCATGTGACAGATGATGTCTGCAAAGCTCATAGGGCCTCGGGGGAATGGTGGTATATATAAAAAGAAGTGCTATTAAAAAATAAGTGCTTATGAGAAGGTAAACTACAATGCTTATTATGAGATTCATGTTTCTACTAGCTAGAAATAGGACTTGAGTGAAAAGCATTTGTTGAGTTTGTCATGCCTGTGGCAGTAAGTCTACTCATTTCAGACTGATGTCCTATGAAAGGAGATTATTCATTTTCCATCACTTCAGTCCCACCCTCAGTGCAATGAAATATTTGAGCATTCTGGACAGCTTCCACTACTAGGCACAAACTCTGGCCTATTCCTTTATGTTTTTCTGCCTTTTTCCCCCCAGGCACTCCCTCCCAGAGTCTCATGAGCTTTAGTTTGCAACTCTGTGTTTGTCCCAGTCACGCCTTAGTCATCACGGCAATGTTTCTGACAAAATATTCAATATTCTTGTTTAATCCCCATGATTTTCTCCAACTGTAATGCCTTACAGTCACTTCTGAAAAAAAAAAATTAGAATTTCAGCTCTTTAAAATCTCTCCCACTTTTAAAATCCTCTACCCTTCACACACCCCAATCATAGCAGAAAATGAATTTCTTCCATAGCTACATTACTAGGCTCTCTTCCCACATTTCTAGCTGCAGATTAAGTCTGAACTCACAGTTCATGTCAGTCATAGAAGGGTACGATTCTCCTTCGACCACCATGCCTTTCATACCTCCATGGAATTTTTTCTTCTTTATTCATATACAGCAACAGATCAGTCATTTTTTGCCTAGCTGTGAAAGCTGTCAAAAATTCTCGCATGTTTTGTTGTTCCTTCTTTTGTTTTGGACACATAATTAACTAGAGATGTATGATATTTAATATCAAACAAAGTGGTTATTTTTAACCACATTTTATCTTTTAAATGTTAATACAAAGAAGAAAATGGAAGACTCTAATAAAGGAATTGCATAGAGGCCCTGTTTATTAAACCGGACCATCAAAAATCTTATTAAATTAAAAAAAAAGATTCAAATGCGTTTTTACTCTGAGTGTCTATCTAGTATCTCTGAAATAGTTTAAAATCCCAAATTTTCCTTGTTTTTTCAAGTTTATAAGACTATATAAAACCTCTTTAAAACAAGCAAGTCCTGACCTCAAATGTAAAATTCTGTTTGCTATATTTCAAGTCCTTGTGCTTGTATGTGATAATGGTTGTATTCTTTCACCAGAAAATGAGAAACTATGCAAAATTTTCATCCAGTTATAATGGAGTTGAAATTCACAGCTAGGTAATAATATGCTTAATTTAAGGTTACACTGAGTTAAACTGTATATGGAATTTGAGCAGGCAACATTCTATCTTTCCCACATTTCTCAAAATCTGATATAAAAATGATTTAGTCTATATGCTAGGTAGAGAATTCTGCACATTTTAAACCATCTGTTTCTAGAAAGAAAAATCCTAGAATAATTTAGAGTCACAGAAACTACGACTTAAGAGCACAAGAATTGAATTTAATCACAGATTGGAAATACGTGAAGATCAGGCTGCTATGTGAATGAGAATGATTGGCTTTCTATGAAATAGTCCATGGAGGATAATGCAAGAATATTTTACCAACTGAAGGAAAGGTAATTGGTACACATTCATTCACAGGTGTTTTGGCTTAAGCAGTCAATTACTGTGGGTTTATAGGAGGAAAAACACAAACTGGAATTTATGCTAACATCTTAGAGCGATAGCAACGTTTAGACTGATAAATCCTCAAATGAATGTTTTTCAAACTGTGTATTTTGGAGGGAAACTAAATGCTCATATTTGGAACCACTTATCCTTATAACATCAACATGTCTCTAAAGAGCTGTTTTAGGTCAGAGTCTCCTTTAATAACCATGTTTTTAAAGAAATAAACATTTTCTAAAAAGAATGGTCTGTAATATAAAAGCAGTGAGTTAGGGATGGCTCTTTGGTTTGCCAGCCTACCTTCTCTGTGACTCTAAGTTGGAAATGGATGTATGATGTGAACGTAATGTCCTGACCCAGAGCTACACAAAACCCTAAGGGTCAGAGTAGCAGGTCTAGAAGTCTTGAATCTTCAGCTTCCAAGATGGCAAAATTTGGTAGGTCCGAACTGCAACCTTCCCTCTTGATTTCTGTGGGAAAAGAATAATCATTTCTTTAGAAGATAGCATCCTAACCCTATTTGATTCACTCTGTAATTACTATAAATGAGAAATAACATCCCTGCATATTTGCTGCTCAAATTATTTTTCTCTTGGTACCTATGCAACAATGCTAAGATAAAAACAAGGTAGCCAAGGTGGGAACAATTCTTAAGAAATGTCATATGCTAGAATGTAATAGGTATTCCTTTTGTAAATACAAAAAGACAGTATCTCTGCCTACCAAATTCTGAACTCTCTTAGTTGTTCTCATTACCCATCTTATTTATAATCTAGGAATTCTATATATACAAGCCTGAAATAATTGGGCATAAATAAGATTTCTTTGGGTCTTTGGTGAAATCATTGGAATGCTGTTATATCCTTCAAAAAACTTTTTCTATTTCTTCTTCTCACCCTTTTGTGTGGAAGACCTCATAGCAAATGAAACTTGAACAACTCCCATTAATTGACTTCCCCTCTCTTTTCGTCACCCCACACAGCTAGTATCCTTCTCTGTTCCCAGTGTATAACATTAAGACATCAATAATATGCAGAACAAGTGTCCTCTTCCTCTAGAGACACTTCATTCCATCACCATTACTGCCTCTTACTTAGGTACTGTTGTTGGTGCATCTTAAAATGCCCTATGGCATCATATTACTCCTCTGCTCTCCTCAAACTGCTACCACTCTCTGAAGTCGGTTCTGGTAATGATGAGAAGATCTTGGAGCTAATGCTACTTTGCTGTCCCCTGTGCAGCTGCTCTGAAGGCACTGTTCTGATATAGGGAGAATTTTTTTCCCATAACTCATGTCATATTGCTAGACAAGATCCTGACTGAATTTTTTTCCCATAACTCATGTCATATTGCTAGACAAGATCCTGACTAGTGCTAACCTACATTTTCTATTTCACAAGGACTTTGGGAAAAATGGTTCCATTGGATTTTCATAGAATCACCTTTGTTCTCTAGGAGTTAGTCGAGATCATTGGAACTCTGTCAGAAGGAATAAGTTACAGTCAAAATCTCTGCTGCTGTACACAATGGGACGTCATTCTATATTTAGTTTTTAGGATTTCACCTTTTCCTTAGGATAAGTTCTTAGCCCTGAGTTTACTCAATCTTCTTTCAAATATTTACTTTGTGGATTAAACCTACCAGTGTTCAAGCTAAAACAAAACATGTTTAAATGCCAGGGTAACTGAGCATGGCTTCAAGTTGGTGTCTTATCCTTTTATTTAAATATTCTTTTCATTACCCCACTCCATTTTCATTTGCACTATATATTCAGTGCTTCATCATTACATGTTCTCTAAATAGCTATCATCTATCTGTGATCTCTCTGTATGCTTAAACCTAGAAAGAAGTGAAGATCAGCTTTGAATAGTAAATCCATGTTGACACACGCCTATGTATATTTTTCCTAAATCAAAATATTTTAGGTAAGATTCATCTGTTTGCCATATCTACAACACCCATTCATTGAATAATAAAATTCAACATAGTCAAGTAATTTTTATAGTAGATTCACTGTCTTCAATACATACAATATAGTCTTGGTTCCCGTAGCATTTCTAACAAAAACAACTGTTCAGCCATTCAAAAGGTTTCATCAACATAATCAATGTAGGGATATTGTGTCTGAAGGAGTAGGTCAAATAGTTAATGCTTCTATAATGTAGTTCTAGACCAAGAGTAACTGAGCAAGCATTAACTTATGGAATCTTAATAGTCACCTCATTGCTGAAGTAAAAAGGAAACCAAGAGGAAACCTAATAATATTAAAAGTTATTTTAAAGGGAGTTCACATTGGTTTGAAGGGTACTTTGCTTCACATACAATATCCACCTTTGTAAAGCCCAAGAAGCCCATATTTTTAAAATACACACATCTTTACAGTTTTCAGAACATAAATCTTTAGAGCAGTATTATTTCTCCACAGATAAAAATTAAAATATTGAGAGTCTTTAGAATAATAATAAAAGAAACTGTCTCACAAACCAAAGAAAACTTGGAACTTTGTGTTAAGTGCTTACTTAACTATAAAAGGGTCAGTGTGTGTTGTAATGAATGGAAAACCGATTTTACTGTATTCCATTTGTGAACATCTTGCAGCAACCTATTTCAGCATTAGAGAGACCATATATTAGAAATTATTTCTGCAGTCATCAATATATACAAGTAAAAATTTAGTTCCTGTTAAATTAACACTTCATTAAAAAATCAAAATAAAAGTTCAACAAATGCCTTTTATGGTGTACTCCAAGACAGAAAGAAAATCAAAAATTCAGAGAACAGATTGCCAGTTATTCTATTCTATAGCAGTTAAGTTTCTCAGTTCTTTTTTTTTTTTCTTTTGCTGAGTTCTCTGTCACTGGAAACATCTTAAACCAATTTCAAGTGCTACACCTGAATAAACATGTTGTAAAAGTGTTTATGTATTGAAGTGGGTCAGTTCAAGGTATGGTATTTGGCTAGAACTTCTAATTTCTCTTTTTACAGCAAAAGGGCTGCCAGAAGGAGGAAGTCTGAGCTGAATTAATACATTTGTTACAGTGGAAGTAGAATGGAAACTGCTCTGACCACAAATCAAACTGCCTCTTTCATTTATGCCAGTGATAGAGTTTTTCTAAGGAATATAGACTCTGGCATAGAGCCACTGTAAGTTTGCATTTAAAAGAGAGACCTATATGCTTATTTGTTTAAGGTTTACTGTTTTGATTATTTGTAAGTTCTTTCTTTGGTAGGAGGGAGTGTAGTGTCATTTGTGAGGCAGATGGCCATTTTCATACATGTAGAAGTTGAACAAGGTTTTCCCAATATGTTGTGGAAGAATTGTTGAAGACAAGGATGCTGCTGGGATTGGTGTACAGTTCTTGTTTTCTAACCAATACCTCCACCTTTAAAGATACTCTGTGCCCCTCCCCACAGCTGCACAGCCTCACATGACAGGTCTCCTTTTCTGATGGTAGAAGGACTCTGCACAAGTACACACAAAAGTGTTTATGCTGCCAAAGTAAACTTTGTTTATTTGCTAACATGCTATTGATGCTGTTTAAGGGACTTGTTTTCCTTTTCTTTCTTATAAGGTGGGTCAGGTCCTATAATGGACTGAGGTTGCTTCACAGTCTTTTCTGAATAAATATTTGAAGAAAACATGCACATCTCTCAGGGGACATGGCAGAGTCAAATCATGCACATATTTCAAACCACATTATGTATTTCTCTTCAAAGACTGCTAACTGCTGATGCTAAACTAGAAATTTTGCATGACTTTTGAGTAACTCTCAACTGCATATTTACAACTACAACTTAATGTTGAATGGTTCATCCAATTTAGGTGATTTTCTTGAAACTAGATATGAGCCAACTGTTTTATTTGTATATATCCTCTATATTATTTTCAGTGATAATTTAAAGTAGAAGAGCACAGCAACAGTGAATTGCATAAGGAGAAAAAGAGGTATACTAACTTCCTAGAGGATTTGTGGAAGCAAATTAAATAATGCATGGAAAATACTTTTTCTAAAAAAGCCTAGTAGATACATAACAAGCACTTTAAATTATTTGTCATAATTATAATTAATCTTACTACCCCAATGGGAGAGGTCATTTATCAACATCTACTACTCTGCTAGTCTTTAGACAGCTTGGTGTATAACTCGTTCCTGTTCAGGCCCTGGTTGCATTCCTTCTTCTCTAAGATAAAACCAATGAGCTCAGAAAGATCTCGGATATATGCTGGTTTAGAAACAAAGGTGATTCTCCAAGATTTCTTGGAATTTTTCTCTTTTCTGAGAACCTCCAGATTTGGTTTGGATCTTCTGAAATCCTTTCCGTAAATATGCAGGTCTGTCAAAAACTCCAAGGGTAAGGGATTCTGAAATTTTCCTGTTTACTTCAAAATGCTTCACAATGAGAAAGAACTGAAGCTTAAAGCAAACCCCCACCCCCAGCAGGGGTTTCTAGAATGACTAGTGAGGAGCTTTCAGTAGAGCACAGCTTTGTAAAGTTTGTTAGGCACAGGCCAGAGGTGAGGTGGGGAAGGCTATCAGGGCTAATTAACACTTGAAAGAGGGGAAATAAGGTGAAGTAGAAACACCCTTTTAGCCATTCAGTTTTTATCACTTAGAGGAAAATTATAGGGCATTTAATATAGAAGAGCCTGCAACTAAAAATTTTGAAGTTGTTATTTATTTAATGTGGAGGCTTCCAGGCTGATGGCAGTCAAGCCCTTCCATTTATAATATTGTTGAATTCCTAGTCTGAGAAGTGAAATCAGTGAAATCAGCCAGAGGGTGTTCTGTGGGAGAAGAATGATGCAAAATGAAAAGTCAAGCATGGATAATTGTCTGTAATAGTAAACTTTCAATGTTTATAAGAATCCTTGGCCTGCGAAGAAACATTCTGATGTTTTAAAACTGTTCCCTGTTTCAAAGTACCCTCAAAATTCATTCAGATCAGGTAAATTTTATAAACCGAGTAAATTTCATAAACTGAGTGTTTGTGTTTTTCAGGGCGCAGTATCAATGTAAAATCTGCTGGTCTTGTGGGAAGACATGGGCCTCAGTCAAAACAACCATTCATGGTGGCCTTTTTTAAGGCAAGTGAGGTACTTCTTCGATCTGTACGAGCAGCCAACAAAAGAAAAAATCAAAACCGCAATAAATCCAGCTCTCATCAGGACTCCTCCAGAATGTCCAGTGTTGGAGGTAAGATAAAATGAGAGCAGCAGTTGTGCACTAAGAGTTATGGGGTCATATATTGCAAATCAAGTAGCCACAATAAATTCACCCTCTTGATATACCTTCATTTGGTCTATTAAATCATCCAGCCATGTATCTAGCATCCTTAGAATGTTTTATCAATGAATCACTCAGTAATTCATTTTAAAATAAGTCTGACTTGCCTTCATCTGTTGAAAGATTCAGTTCAAATTAAAAACAAGCTAGCAGTAATAAGGTTATGAAATGACTACATCAACAAAAACTAGCCAAACTTGAACTATACAACTGCTGGATTGACTTCCTCAGACCCTCTCCAATATAAATGGGTAACCAGGTAAATTCCATGTACAAATGTTTCTTTTGTGTTTAAACAATTCATCTGAATCATGCAATTTAAATTTATTTCTAACAAAAGAGGAAGAATAGATTGTATGGGAAATAAGGTATTTTCATGTTTCCATTAATTTATTGGAGGGTTATTGTCTAGATAATGTGCCTTAAGTAATTATGTATACCTGTATACAAACATATAATACATATGTACAATCTATAAACAAAATATTTCAAATACACAATTGACCCCAATGTGCTTATGATTTAATCTATTAATTGATAGAAAAGGAGATGAAAGATGATCATTAAGCTTCTAATAGCCAAAATCTAAAGTGTTTTAATCATGATTTATACCAATAAATACTGTGTTCATCTCAGGCTACAAACATTTCCATAAGCTATTCTTAGATTAAAATTATAGCTATTTTATTTCAAGACTTTATAGGAAATAAGTATTTTTGAAGGACAAAGCTATTCTAGAATACCCAAATTCAGTACATTATGCTTGGTCACTTTTAAAACATGTATTTTTCTGTTGCTAGCTACCATATGAAAATTACTTATGAGTCCCAGTTCATGAGCTGGTGAACAGACAGACATTATGGATCTCTGTATATGGTATTTCAGCAAATTAGAATGCCTCACTCTTTCAAAAAACATAGATAGTGTTTGCTATTATTCCTAAAATCTTTGTTTTTTTTGCCAAGTTACTTGAAACTGATGCCATACTACAAATTATTTTTTACTCATACATGTGTGTTACATTAAAAAAAAAATAAACAAAAAATGGTTATAAATAAAACCAAAACCATACTTTTTTTTTTTTTTTTTCATTGCAACTAGGTCTTAACAAAAATACTAAAGAAAATTCACTGGACATTTCCTAAAGTGTTGCTATGAGGATCATGTTAGAAGGAAGTCTATTTGGTGTGTGCAATAATAGAAGCAGGAGGGAAGATTTCTATATGGAAATTTATTATACTTAATTACATACTGTGTGTTAAACAATGCTTTAAAATATTTTCTAAACAATAAGTTCAGTTGTCTCTTCATTTGAAAGTAAAACATAATACTAGTGCCTTTTTAAAAAGCTATTTTATAAAGATCTCCATAAAGTATTTAGTTTGGCAAAAAGTATAATTGCTTAATATGAAAGATGGAGAAAAATAACTTTCTAAGACCTTTTCTTCCTTGTAAATACTAGTCTGTCAAAGTTGTGTATTTTTCTTTTCATGTAGAATGGTTCTGAAATTGGTTGAAGTGTTTTTAATTTAATGTAACAGACTGCATTAAGAAAAAGGTTTGTTAAACCTTAAATAGAATAGTAAATAATTTTTGAGGAAATTATAAAGAGAAAAGTATAAGTCACATACTTATTATTAGAGATCATAATGACTCTGGCAGAGGAGTTCTAGCGACTGAAATCATCAAAGTTCTTTTCCCTGTTGGTAAACTCTATTTATCTTCTCTTCCTGACCACAAGTAACAAATGTACTTCTATAACTAGAGATGAATAAAACACATGGAGCAGGAATCACGTAACTTTTCACCAGTTCCCTAACACCATTTAGAGTACAAAATTATTCTAATATAAACCAATATTTTCTTTCTTTAAAAGTTTGTCATTGGCAACCTTTTCTGTGAAATATGTGGTAGATGGTTTGGAGCATGTTAATATTTTGATAATAATAAGAAAAAAAGTAGCTGGATTGTGTCTCTGAGACTTAACCTTTCAATAAGTAGTAATCAAGCATACAGAGAGAAGTCTCATAGGATTTGACCTAAAAGACAGGGATTTAAGCAAAGGGAAAGTTAATATAAACACAAAATTTGATACTTAGGAGACTTGAAATGCCAGTGAAAATTTTAAAATATCCAAATATAAATATTAAAAAATACTAGGTTTTTACAATAAAATATGTGTGAAGCCTCCAAGACTAGGAGTGAAGATGGTGGGGAGAGGGGAGAGTTGTATTAGATGTTTGCTTGACTGCGTTTTTTTCCGCAAAGTATCTCATCAAATGTTGAAAGTCTCAGTTAGTTCAAGAAAATTAAACCCAGGTCATTCTTGCTGACTTTACTTCTTTCCTCTTTCAAAGAGGAAAGTTTTCCCATGTTTCTTTGGGAAGGAGCATATAGATTAATGTCCACAACAAAACAGAAACCCCCAATGCTTGTTGAATACATAAATGTGTTTACATGGGAAAAACAAACTTCCTCTTTTTAAATGAATATACACAGAACTAGTGCTTCCAGATTTTCTGCAGAAACATCCTCCTTTGGTCTCCTTCAAGAGTTTGGCACAAAGGTTTAGCCAAGGTTAGGGAAGGCACAAAGGTTGGCACAAAGGTTAGGGAAGATATTACCTGTTTCATGATGAGGTAGCACAATGAGTGTTTATTGGAATTTGAATACCAAGGGGGGAGGGAGAAGGAAATGAAGGCAATAGGTAAAATTTATCTGCTCTTATATAAAAAGGTACTGGACTAATACAATTTTAAAGAACCTACTGAGAGGGCCTCCCTGGTGGCGCAGCGGTTGAACGCTCAGCCTCTGCAGCGCCGGTTCGATCCCCGGCTGCTCCCCGGCCACTGGAGAAGGGTCCCACATGGCACGCAGACCTCTCCTGCCACCCACTGCTCCCCTCAGCAGTGTACTTCAGTCCTTCTGCCTGCTCTGCTCCCCGCTCTGGCTCTGGTGAATTCTCTCACCCTCCCGAGCTTCTGACTGTACCCAGTGCTTGTATAAATAAATAGATAGATAGATAGATAGATAGATAGATAGATAGATAGATAGATAGATAGATAGATCTTAAAAAAAAAAAAAAAAAAAAGAACCTACCAAGAGCAAGATGCTGTTCTGAGGACTATATTAGTGCCAGAAAGAATAGAATGTTAAGAATTTGGAAAAACTAGCAGGATATAAGTCATGTTTGCATTCACTGAAAAGCTACTTGAAAAGACTCCTGATTGCATAATTGATACTATGATCTTTGAAGTTGAATAACATTATTGGTAACCTACCTGAAACCGGAACCTACCTGAACCTACCTGAAACCATGGTGATTTCTTAGTACAAGTCTTTCAAACAATCATTAATATTGAAACATTGCTGCATTTATTCTCAACTCTCATAGGCACTATCCCTTGCCTAGCGCATGCAATGCAAACTCATGCCTCTTAGACAAACCGATACTAACTAAAACCAGGGAGAATAATTAATTTGAATTATTTCTTTAGAATGTAATATATAATTAGTGTATTTTTTTCATTAAAGATAATTAACTATTAAATAAAACTGAATGGATTACCCTGATACATTTATATCAGCATGGTGGTACCCTTACTGCCAAATCTTTTCCTCCATACATGCATCTCTTTTGGAGAATATAGATTTCCCACATACACCCTGCTCACAGACATATATAGCCTCCCCTATTATCAATATTATTTATAAGACTGGTGCATTTGTTTCCAAGAAGGAATCGATGTTGAACATTGGAAATGCCCAGTCTATAGTTTACCTTAGGACTCACTCTTGATGTTGTAGATTCTATGGGTTTAAACAAATGTATAAGGAAATATTGGGCCTCCCCGGTGGCGCAGCGGTTGAGCGCTGGGTTGCGAAGCTGCCCGCGGCCTCTGCGACGCCGGTTCGATCCCCGGCTGCTCCCCGGCCACGGGAGGAGGGTCCCACATGGCGCGCAGAACTCTCCTGCCGCCCGCTGCTCCCCTCAGCAGTGTACTTCGGTCCTTCTGCCTGCTCTGCTCCCCGCTCTGGTTCTGGTGAATTCTCTCACCCTCCCGCGCTTCTGACTGTACTCAGTGCTTGTATAAACAAAAACAAACCAGCAAACAAATAAATAAAGCATGCCTCTATAACAAACAAACAAACAAAAAAAAATAAACAAATGTATAAGGAAATATACCCATGATTACAATAACAGAAAAGTTTCACTGACATAAAACTACTTTCTTCTCTGCCTATTCATTCATCTCTAGCAACCCACTGATCATTTTTATAACAAAAAATTTGCCTTTTCCTGAATATCATATAATTGGTTTTATGTATAGTGTAGCAATTTGTCTCAGCCATCTTTCAAATAGAGCAAATTTATTCTTTAATGGCAATAATACATTCAGTAGTGCTTGTATCAGAGTATATCTAATTTTGTCTCTATTAAAAGATATATTGGTTGTTTGCAATTTGGGGCTCTCAAAATCAGTGATATGGTGAAAATCCTGCAAAGATGTAGATGTAAGACTATTTAGATTTACATATGATTTCTATGATAATTAATACTAAAAACTGATATTTGGAACTTATGAAAATTTTTGAAATCCCTCCAAAAACAGTAATTATTTTGGTGCATATGTCTAGCTCTATCTATCTATCTATCTATCTATCTATTTATCTATCACCTAGCTACCATTCTGCCATTTAATCCTGGGCCTATCACTTACTACTGTTATAATCTTAGACAAAAATGTCACTTCTCTCTGCCTCTGTTTCTTTACCTGTAAAATAAGACTATTGAAAGTACTTTACTCATAGGATAAGATTACATAAGTTGTGAGGATTAAATGATTTAATATATGTAAAGAACTGAGAACATGCTTATTCCGTGTGAGTCATAATTTTTGTTATTTTTTATATGACTTCATACTGGTACATAAGGAGTTTATACTCCTACATTAGAGAGTTCTAAAAGTTTTCTCTCTTTAAAATAAGTGCCCTTACTCCTGGTCATTTTCTGGGATTTCTTGGCCTCTGATTTCAGAAGCAAGAGGGTTTTAGAGTCTTTAACCTAGCTTGCCCAGTCTGTTTGAACCATTAACTATATATGATCTAAAAATAAAAAAAAAAAAAACTTGTCAAAAGACACTAATGTACTGTGCCTGTTGCCAAGTCTTTGTCTAGAGAGAATCCACAAAAAGTATATATCTAAGCACAATTTATTGTAAAATAATATTTAGTATAAAATTGGCACCTGTTATGTGACATATACAACATAAAATACATGCTGATAAAAGATGAATAAAATGAGGATATTGCTTCTTAAAAAGTACTCCTAGACAATAGGAAAGATATGCTATATCTGCTATATATCTACTATAGCATCTAAAAAATGTATAATGATAGGCAAGACCAGTGGAGAAATAAACCCAGTTATTATTTTTTTTAAGTTTTACAAGCACATACAGCACTTACTGATGTGCTAGACTTTGTTTTAAGTGATTTTGAAGTATTAACTTGTTTAGTCCTCTTAATTCTATGAGGTAGGTACTATTATCATCATAGTTTTACAAAAGTGGAAACTAAGGCAAAATTTTCCAAAACCTACCTAAGGACACAGAATTAGTAAGATGTAGAACTGAAATCTGGTACCAGAATTCATATTTTTAACCATTGCCTCTCCCATGATTTTTTCCCTATTTTTTTTTCTAGTCAATATTTCTATGATAGATATTTAATAATAAAATAATCAAAGTATTCCTAAACAATGAAAAAAAGCATACCCATAGACAATGGAAAGATGAACATTAGTGCTTATTCGGAGAATAATTCTAGTGGAGCTGTTATAAGGTAGTGTGACAGCTCTAAGGGGAAGTAATGCCTAGAAATAGGCCAAAGTAATGCCTAGGAATAGGCCAAAGATTACATGAAGGACTTCAGTGAGAAATCACAGACATTTTCCAGAAACAGAAGACTGGGTGAAGCCATTTTGGACTGAAGTGTACAACAGCTAAGTCATATACTAGTGTCACATGTCTGGGTGTGCAAGTATTCTTGTAGGAGAAAAGTATGAGATTAGCTAGAAAATTATAATGGGCCAGATCAGTGTCAGTATGTGATGGTAAGAAGCTATGGTGCCTTGCGGGCAATTGGAAAAAAAGGAGTTTCATAATCTGATGTATATTTTGAAATATTGACTTGACATCAGAATAAGGATGGGATATGAAGGGACAGAACTGAAAATCCAAATATGCTGAGTAGTTCAGTCCAACACTGAGCAGTGAAGATGATACATGGGAAAGAGAAGTGAATACCAAAACATGTGGGATGAAACCCTCAAGGGATAGGTTAGATAGAACTCTGGAGATGGGTGTGGCAAGACTAAATAGAAGATGTGGAGAGAGATATAGATATGAGCCTGAATTGTTAGATAAACATGACTTAAGGAATCTTTGTTTTGACAGAAAACAGAGAGAAAAGCATAATGATGGAGCTTCCTAGGAAACATTATCATTTTAAGTACCTCACCAAGGAGATAAAACAGTTCCATAAAAAAGACAAAAGACTTATCATTATAGATGTAGGAGGATAGTAAGGATGCAATGTTATCCTAGGATAAAGTTACCAAAAAAGAATTTTGAGGAAGTTTCAAAACCAGAGGGTTTCCAACAGGTTAAATAGACTAAAAATGTGGCTTTTGGGACAAATATCACAATGGATATGGGTAAGAAAGAAAATAATAAAACAGTAAATTTTCTGATTTGGGATACTTGATAACTGTTGATTATGTTAACTAAAATACTGAGCATCTAAAGAGCGCGAAATCACATAGATGTCTAAGACACTTTAACTGGAGGTGTCTGACAGGGAGTAAAAAACTCAGGTTTGTAGACAGGTTTTTATATCAATGAGCTCTAAAGTGAGAATGTTAAAAGGATCATCCACATGGATACTTTGCTAAGCAGAGTTAAGCAAACATTCCAGAGAATTATTTTTGTGTGTCTGTTTAGTATTCCAGATTTGTATATAGGCAAACATAGTTATCCCTATACAAATAAACAATAGTACTTCCTACTGGGTTGTGCATAAATTAAAGTGAAGAATTCAGAGGATGTGGAAGATGGTGATTAAGCTAGAAAAACAGTAGCAATTTGAAATCCCTCATTTTGGGGAGAATTATTTGCTTGAGGTTTATCATGAAATTTCTCTACCCCAAAGTCATATTAAAAAGCACACTCCTATAAGTGAAACCATCCAATATTTTTCTTTTTCCTTCTGACTTATTGCACAGAACATAATTCCTTCTAGCTCCAATGTTGCTGCCAATGGCATAAGTTTATCTTTTTTTGATTGCTGAATAACATTCCATTGTGTATATACACTATGTCTTCCTGATCCAGTCATCTATTTTTGGGCATTTGGGTTGTTTCCCAGTTTTGCCTATTGTAAATAGTGCTGCAATAAACATAGGGGTATAGTTGTTCTTTTGGATCAGTGTTTTTGTGTGTCCTTTGGGTAGATCCCCAGGAGTGGAATCGCTGGGTCATAAAAAATAAAAATAAATAAATAAATAAATAAATAAATAAATAAATAAAATAAAAAGCACACTCCTGAATAGACTGAATGATCTACTGTAGCAACATTACTGCTCCTTTATCTCTTAAATCTTCATTCCTTTGTCATTTCCATTATCTGTAAAATAATTAAAATCCTGATACTGTACCTGCTGACTTCCTTTATCTCCTCTTCCCATTGGGAACTCAGGGTGAGAATGCTAACATCTCCCCTTTTACTTTGAAACTGCAGCGTCTCACCACATTTGGCTTGTTTAAGCTGTTGTTACAATTACATGTTAAATTCTACATGCAATTTTTTTTTCTCTTTTTTAAAGAT
This sequence comes from Talpa europaea, assembly GCF_964194135.1. Taxonomy (NCBI): domain Eukaryota; kingdom Metazoa; phylum Chordata; class Mammalia; order Eulipotyphla; family Talpidae; genus Talpa; species Talpa europaea. The sequence goes on from NC_140068.1 coordinate 78,240,142, forward strand.
ATGTCTATATTTCATCCTTTAAAGAAACTGATATTAGTTTCATCCTTTAAAGAAACTGATATTAGTTAGAAACCCACCTTGCTAATTGGAGTTTGTTAAACGTGATTTCTCTTTTTCCTTTCATACCTAAGCTAGTCCATGTTTATTTAGTTTGCTGTTTTTCCAGAGACTATTAGGCAGACCATTGAAACCATATGTAGATCTCAGGAATTATTTTTACCACTTTTAACCTTGATGCATTCTTGACGATTGTTTTCAAAGACAAAATAGATTAAAAAAAATCAAACTAAAAAAAAAAATAGCTTAAATTTCACTGATTCCAGAAATTGACCATAAAGAAATGGCATATTTAAAAATGCTTTCAGTATTTTGTCACTGTTTCCCAATGTTATTTTCTCAATATTATTACTATTAAGAGACAAAACAGAGAATGCAGTTTATAACACTTGTAAGTATTGTTGAGGAATGTTATAATAACTTTCTGGTTTTGGCTATAGCACTAGAATATTTAGGTACTTTATTCACATGATTCTTCATTTGTAGGCAAGCTCATCAACAGTAGCTTTATTTTAATTCATTTTATTATCCCAAGAGAAGCTGCAAATCAGTATTTTTTAAGATATAAATCTAATTTCTTTGCCCTTTCTCCCACAGTTTATTCCTCTAACCATTTATAGTAAACCTAACCACATATTTTGCTGGTTTGGATACGTTTACTTCACTCTGTGTCCATTAATTTTTATTTCTGACAGGATAAACATATGGTCCTAACATTCTATGAAATCAGACTCTTGGAACCAGGTTCTGTTATAAATTTCATTGCTCGTTACCTTTATGTGATGTTACATTATATACATCAGTTAGCCTGCTTGAAAACTGTATAGCTGGAACAAATATATATTAACTTTTAAGTTATGCTTCCTTTATTTTAATAAACATGAAATTCAAATAAACATACATGTAGTTTATGGCTTTTCACATATACTTGTGTCACTGGCTACAATGCCTTTATTCATATTCAGTGTATTTAATTAGAACAAGGATGAGTGACTAAATATTCCCATTATTGCCTAATGCACGTGTTGCCAAAGTAAGATCTAAGACCCCAACCTAGCCTGTTGCCTGTCTTTGTATAGCCCAATTGCTAAGAATGGTTTCTACATTTTTAAATGCTTGGGGAAAAAAAGACTAGAGTAATATTTTGTTTCATGTAGAATCATATGAAATTCAAATTTTAGTATTCCTACATAAATTTTTACTAGAACACAGCCATAGCCATTCATGGATATATTGTCTATGACTATTTTGATGCTATAGCAGCAAAGTTGACTGGTTGCAAGAAGACCACATAGCCTAAAATATTTACTGTCTGTATTTTTAAAGAAAAAATCTGCTGGTCTATGGTCTAATGCAGAGCTGACTTTTTAAAAATTCTAGATATCAAGAATTTTATGCAATTAAGCTAACACCAGAATCAAATATTCTTTTTCTCAAAAATTTATCTGCTATTCTGATTGAGGAAGCATTTACCCAAAAAATAAAAGTGCCAAGTTTCGAATAAGTTGTCTTTTCTCTGTTTCCCATCATTAGCTACATATTTGATTTAGTTTAATGGAGCTAATGAACAGTAGGGATAACTCCAACATGCGTTCAAAATTTAATCACCTTGTTTTCTAGACAGACATTATATAAATAGTTGAAATAACTGAGTAAAATGACATGACTTGCTAATATGGACCATTTGGATCATTGTTGTGCCATTTTCATTAGAAGCTGAGGATAATTAAACTGAAAGGTGACACCTTAATAGAGCCTGCTTCTGGATCATAAACTGCTATATTGATTTGCCAGAGCTGATTGTCAGAGTGAATGTAACATTTATTCATAGAAATAGCTACTGCCTCTTTTTTAAAAATGTTCATTTATTTTTAGTTGCTTTTTAAAAAATAAGTTATTTTGTTTGCTCCCTTACCCTAAATTTTCCCTTTTTCATATTGAAAATAGTCAAAATGTGTTAGTTTTTAGCATGGTATTTATATAAAGTTGAATAAAGTTTGAATAAACTCCAAGAAGAAAACATATATTTTCTGTTAAGTTCTGTGTTTGTTTAGTATTGTGCTTTATCTAGATGCAAGATTGGGCCTATGCATTTACCCTTAATTCTTTTAAACAATTATAGAAGTTTATGGGGTTTTTAGATTATATTCCAAAATCTGCAATGGAAATAATGTATTTCATTTGCTACAGATCATTGGAAGAACATTTTGAGGTATTTATTTGTTAATTCCTCAAAATTTTTGTAGAGTATCTGTGGTGTGCCAGGTCCCCTGCCCGACACTCAGGATATATTATTGAATGATACTGAATATTAAAACATGACAAGTGAGGGACTCCCTTGTGCTGCAAGAGGGTGAGCACAGCACTATGAAGTTATCTGCAGCCTCTGCAGCACGAGTTCGATCCCAGGCCAGCCAGGGCACTACCCACATGACACAGCAGACCTCTCCTGTCTTGCCCACAGCTCCCCTAGCAGTGTATTTCAGTTAATCAGCCTGTTCTGTTCTGCACTCTGTCTCTGGTAAATCCTCTCATCCCCGCACCTCTGGCCTGTACCCCATTTCTTGTATGCATAAATAAATAAATCTTTTTTTTAAAAAAATATGACAAATAAAATGGAAAAAAAAAAGCAGGAGCAAGTTTATGGAGGTCAGGAAGATTGGGGTTGGGTTACAATAGGATATGTAGGGAAACTCTAATTGAGAAGGTGATGCTGCCATGAAGATTTGAAGAAGGCATAAAAGTCATTAGCTATATAAAAACCAGGGGCAGAAGGTTGCAGGGAGAAGAAATAGTGAGAGTGGAGGCAATAATCTGGAAAAAAGGCTGACCTATGTGCAAAAATCAAGGGGGTGCCATAGTCAGTGTAGTGAAGCAGAGGAAGAATGGTAGGAAATGAGCCGGAGTAGTAATGGAGCCACATCAGATAGGACCTTATAAGTCACTGTGAAGATAGTTCAGCCATAAAGATATCGGGAAACTTAATGGGAATTTTTGGTGGGGAATGGCATAATATCATTTATTAAAAAATGCATGTGATTTCTTCGTCGTGGGGAGCAAGGGCAGAAGCAGGGAGAATAACAATGAGGACATTGCTCAAATTCAGGTAAGAGACAATGGTGACTTGTACCAGGAAAAGTCAAGGAAATGGTGAGAGGGTTTTGACCTTTTAAGACAGATTGGAAGCAGGTGTAAAAGCGGGACAGGGAGTAAGTTTTGTTTTGTTTGACTACCAGTCAAGAATGGAGAGGTCTATAGGTGGCACAGGTTTGGGGGGGCACTATTAAAAGTTCAATATGGGTATCCTGAATTTAAGATACTTATTAATGTAATATCAACTCACTAATATCCCAGTTGGTGCTTTTCCATTACTTATCTCATGAAAAATGTTAAAATAATATTGTGTGACTACTTAATACATGTCAATATGTTAAATAGCGCTGTAGTGTGTGTGAATTAGTGAATGGGTATTCACTGAGCAGCTAGACTCAATAAATGTCAGGTGGGACTGTATACTGACATGCAGGGGATCGAAGCACATTCTCATTAGAACCTCACAAGTAAACAGCACTGTCCATAAAAAGAAATGTAGGATCAGTGACGTGTAGTTCAATAGTAAATGGCTCTCACTTTAAGATTTAAACTCAAATTTACAACCTCAAATGTAGCTTGAACTTTTTAGTGATGTCACAAAGAAATATTAGTATTACTAATAAGCTGCCCTTTCTTTAAAATCTGATTTTTCAATCTTCAGATTATAATACAAGTGAACAAAAACAAGCCTGTAAGAAACATGAACTCTATGTAAGTTTCCGGGATCTGGGATGGCAGGTAAGAATAGTGGTTTTTCACTTCAGTGCTTCTTTTCTGCTTTATTATAAATCCTAAGTTACTCATAATCTTTGCAGTGTTTTTTCCAGTACAGTGACTAATTATCTTTGACATGACTTAGCAGGGAGTGAATTATCCAGTCATTTGTATTTTTCCATTATCCTTTGACCTTTGGAACATAATTGTTAAGGTTTACAGTACCCAACCACTGTGCTGTAGAAGAAATACAACCCTATGATATTTAAAAGTGAAAAAAAGGTGCTGTTTAATTTGATTTAAATACCAAATTTTCAGGTTAACTTGAGCAATTCCATGTGTCCCTTATGGTGCCAAATTATCAGTCCAGGAAATAAAATCCTTGACTATGTCTCTTTCATAGGTAGATTTACAGAATACATTTTTTTTCTTGCACTTAAAAATCATTTTACATGCACTTCACAAAGAGGAGGATTTAACACAGATAGTTTTGAATGCCTCTATGTAGTAATAGTTTAAAGTAATGTTTTTTAGATTTCATTATCCCCTTACAGTGAATTCTCAGAACATACGATTTTTTTTGAAAAGTAATATTAAAGTGTAAATATTTTATGGCAAACACAATTTATCGTGAACTTTCAACATGAATGGTTCAATAATTTTACATTTGGACCAGATTTTATTTCTTGGGGGGAAAAAAGTCAGGGCAGCTATTTATTGTGCCAAGTTTTTAGCTTCCTAAAATTTTTCATGTACAGTTTTCAGAAGTTTGCTCCAATTTATTTCTTCTAGTGAGACTATAAAGTTAATATACAAGTAGAAAGAAAAACAGCACAAGGAGCAAATATAAAGCTTTAGGAAGTCATCAGGCTTCTAAAACCAGGAGTAAGTTTTTAAGAAATGATGAGAATTATCCTAATTAAGTTTATTCTTCTTTTCCTTTCTGCTTAACTTGAACTCTCCAGAGTTCATCATTTCCTGTTTAAACAATATTTAGAATGCTATTTTGTGATTATGGTTTTATTCATGAATACATGGATTAGTGCATACTATGAATATTTCACATAACAACCTCTTGGGAGAAATTGCAGAAGACAACTTCTTGTGAAAATATTTATATTTTGTTGTAAACTTGAACTGTCCTACTAGAATAATTGTTGGATCAAAAGACAAATCTATTCAGATAAAATATATTTGAGTATTTTTTAAAAAACATTTTCCTTTGTTTTGATTTTGGTGATATTACTTTTTTCTTTTCTTTCTTTCTTTCTTCTTCTTTTTTTATTTTATTTTATTTTATTTTTTGTGCATTTTAGGACTGGATCATAGCACCAGAAGGATATGCTGCATTTTATTGTGATGGAGAATGTTCTTTTCCACTCAATGCCCATATGAATGCCACCAACCATGCTATAGTTCAGACTTTGGTATGCCTTGTTTTTGTAGGATTGAAAATGGTTTATGATATGAGCATCATATAAAATTATTTTAAAGGAAAGCATCAATCTGGAGCTATTATTATCTGCACATTATCTTCTCTTTTCAAGCTCCTTTATTACTTTAAGAGCCAAAAACATAATATTTAATATAGTCAGGAAATATAGGCTGGTTTAAAGAATAATCCAGATTCCGGAATGAGGATGGGATTAGGAAAACTGTGGTTATCCAAAGAAGTGGTTATTCCATACTAATTTCTTCACTGTTCAATATGACTAACCATACAGTTTTCTAGGAACTGTTTTGAACCTAACAATTCACTAGTAATCATTGCAAAAACATTGAATAATAGCTGTAGTGAATTTCATCCAGGCACTTTTACTCTAATTATTTAAGAATGTTCCATAACATTGGTATTATGAATGTTCTTCAATGTAGAATGAATTGAAGATACATTTCTATTTCTTGACACCTTTCTTTTGATAATCTTTCAGGAAATTAATCATCATTTCTTCCCTTCACTCTTAAGAATTTAACAGTGATTTAATCTCTAAAAACTAGCCTTTTTTTTTTAAAGATTTATTTATTTATGCATACGAGAACTGGGATGCAGGCCAGAGGTGTGAGGGATGAGAGGATTCACCAGAGACAGAGTGGGGAGCAGAACAGGCAGACTGACCAAAATACACTGCTGAGGGGAGCAACGGGCGAGATAGAAGAGGTCTGTTGCGCCATGTGGTTTAGCTCCCTGGCTGGGGATCAAACTCTTCTTTAGAGGCTGCAGACAGCTTCATAGTGATGATGCTTAACCCCTTGCGCCACCAGGGAGGCCCCTAACTAGGCTTGCTTTTATGAAAAAGATAATGAAGTGTTGATTTTGTGGATCTTAAATGGTGCTGTAAGTCTAATGAGCTCATGAAACCTCTTGAGAGTCTGACATACCTGCCTTGTGTTATGTGACTTATTGATGTAGCAGAGGCACAAGCTTTGGAAGACTAAGTGAGAAGTTCCTAGGAGGTGCAGTAACTGGGTGATATAATTCCTAACTACTTTTGAGATTAATATGAATATTTTAGCTATCTGTAACTAGGAGAGAAGGAAAAGACCACATTATTTCAGATTAAGTCTTAATCATGGGAGTAGAGTTATTTGGTGGATGGCAGCAGCACAGGAGTTATTAGTGGGGGAAAAATCTTTGTGAGGTTGGTTTATAACTAACAAAAAGAGCAACGACTAAATTTGTGAGAAGTTGTCTCTAAAAAGGTTACTTCCCGCCCCCGACAATTAATTAAAACTTTAAAAGTCAAAGGAAATATCCCAGTTTCCTACTAAATAAGGAATGGTGTATAAATTGATTGAATATTTGAATAATTTGATGTTCTGCTGGTGTCTTTGCTGGCGAAAAGAATTTCTATAACATTTAGCTTTCTATCCTTGTTTTCAAGAATTCACTTTGACTTGAAAGTTTATTACATACAGAGACATGTGCTGTTTCATGCCGTGAAGGGACAAGCATGACCACAGTCTCTTTGTAGGGTCATAGAGGAACATCCAGCTACAGACATTTTGGGGTTGTATAGAATACCACTAACTTCTCAGCAAATTCTTTGCCTAATTTTACTGTCATTTCAATAACCCAGATGGCAGACTCTTGTTTTATTTGATATGTATCTAACCTATCAGGCTAAACAGTGCTTAATTATTGCAAAAAAATAATTGTCACATTGTCCCATTTTTCCCATTTCTATTTTTTTCTTTCAAATATGTAATTACATATTTTTAGTTTTAAGACTATAGTCTAGAAGACAATATTGAAAGATAAACATTTTTTTAAAAAATCTGACATGGACTTGGAACAAGAATCCTCTTTCCCTCACTGTTCTGGGATGTTGGACTTAAGTCATTGCAAAACTTGCAATGCATATGGGAAGTCTGATTGTTTTTCCCCACTGGCATTGTGCACTCTCTACATGTGTTCCGTGAAAGACATGAAACAAAAAGACAGGCATGTTTGTTGCTAAAGGAAAGCATGTTTGTGACTAATATGTTTGAGAAACCATTCAAGAACAATCCATTTTTTTTCAGAGCAACTGCTTCGTGATGCTGCCAAGGTCATTGAAACAGGGTGATCAATCATGTGTGTGTGGGTTATGGAAGATAAAGCTGATGAGGGACACAAGCTGCATCTGAAATTTGTAGTAACTATCCAACTTTTGGTTTTGTGAGGTCTTAGGAAATTTCAAGTCCATGTCAGATCACCTCATTTTTCCTGCTGTTTCTGTCCACAAGCAGGGCTCCTATATCATTTCAGCCAGGACGTTGTGCAGCCAAAACTCTAAGTGCTGTATTTGCTTTTTGTAGGTCCCCCAGGACTCATCAGTGGGACTTCCCATAAACTCCTTTGGGGAAAGGGCCAGGATAGGTGGGTGGGAAAAGGGAAGCTGTATTCTGGCTCCTTGCTCAGTTATTGCAAATTGTAGGCAGACTGCCAGGCTGATCAAAATGAGTATAAGCCCTTGACTTAAGCATTTCATTTTGCATGTATAACCACCTTTTCAGGTTTTAGGGGGAGATGAATATTCAGTTTACAAAATATGTAGGCTCCTTCCTTCTGATTTAGCTTAGCCTGCTTATGTGCATTTGTCTAGGGGAGAAAGAATGAAAAAGGATATTAAGCTCCTGCCAATAGGAATAGCATTCCTTAGGGAGGAGTTGAAATCATTGCTTTATACCTGGAGTTAATTTTGCTATAATTTTTATACTGTCTTTACCATGGAAAATTAAGAGTTTGTATTTCTTTTACCATTTATTATTTAATTATCCTTTAAAAGTTCTTAGATCCAAATCATTCTACGGTCCAATCATGCAGCTCCATTGATTTGCATTTTTAACTTCTGTATTTCTCATGAAGTAAATAGAAATAGTTATTTTAACCAATGTTAGTTGCCATGTACTTTCCCCCCCGGGGAAAATTTCCACTGAATACTCCATGGAGGGAATTTTCCTTACTTGGTAGAATATTTTTCAAGGCCCCAACACATAATTAGACTGCTGGGCTGATTTTAGATGTGAATGCCCAAGAATACATCCTTCGCCACCAGCCTGGTCCTCCCACCCTAGCCATCCTACTTAACAAACAAGAGAAAGTGGTAGCTTAAGGGTGTACCTGATTGTGAGTGATAAAACAAGCATATTATTTTAAAACTGCAGACAAAATGTCTACTTATTTGTTAAAAATGCAAACCATGTTTTTCTTTCCCAGGTTCATCTGATGTTTCCTGACCATGTCCCAAAGCCTTGTTGTGCTCCAACCAAATTAAATGCCATCTCTGTGCTATACTTTGATGACAGCTCCAATGTCATTTTGAAAAAATACAGAAATATGGTAGTGCGCTCATGTGGCTGCCACTAATATTAAATAATAATGGCAATAAGGAAAAGATCTGTATTAAGGTTTATGACTTCAATAAAAAGTATACTTTCAGACAAAAGGGGAACTTTTAAATTAGTCTGGCTCTTTTCATCTCTTTATGTACAATATCATGTATATAGCCACATTTATTTATTTAAAGGTATATATTCTCTTTTGTGGATGCCTTGTCAATAAAATCTATTTCATAGGTCACTATATCATACAATAAATAGATAGCCCCGTTAAACTGTCAATGGAATATGTAAAGTCCAATTCAATTGTGTTTCAATTTTTTTTTCATGTATAATTTTTATATAATTTTCTGAAATTAGAACTCCTGTGACTGTTAAATTCTGTTGAACGAAACGGAATGCATTTGGGTATGTTGTGCCAATGAAAACTATGATAGGATATTTATTTAGAAATAAAACTTAAAGAAATAATAACCCTAACAAAAAAGCTTGGATAAACACAATTTTTCTTGTAGAGTTTCTGCTTCATTAGATAAAGTGAAATGTTGAACTGGATTTGAATAAATAAACGGTAGGCAGAACATAGAAACTGAAAGATTGCACATCATTGTTATAACTGTTTGCTTTAACAGAATTGGTGTAACTGTAGGAGCATGTTCCTTCTTGGCTTGTGGCTTGTAGATTTTGCAAAGAGCTCAAAGCTTCAGGAATTCTATGGAGACAGACTTGAGCCTGTGTCCATAACTTTCCAAGTTAACACTACAAAATTGTAGTACAACCTTCTTACCTCAAGTAAATTATGTCTGCCTATTATCTAGAACACTACTGCTGCAGATTTTTTTTCAGATTTAAAAACAATCCAAAATAAAGAAACATTTACATGTGCTCCACTTCCCTCCCCATAGACAAGAGTCACTGCATGCATAAAATATACTGGAGCAAAGATGCCGACAGAGCCATTTTCTTTCGCTCTACTTTATAACTGAGTTTGCTGATTGATGTGATGCAAGGGATTTTATTTAGGGTAAAAGCACTGAAACTAAACTGGAGGAAATTACCAAAAATCCCAGAATGGCTATGACAGAATTGCCATTTCGAAAGAACAGCTGAAATCCATTTTTCATATCTTTGAGAACGAGCTCAATGAAAACCTTATTTTGTAAGGGGATTTTGTAAACCTTCCTCCAAGCACAAATAATTCCAAATGGGAAGGTCCTGTTGTGTGTATGTGCATGTGAGTTCTTTCCTCTGAAATTAATTTATTTTCTCTCTCTGCCTTCTAAGGCTTGCTTTAGCTTTATTTTTTTTTCAACACACACTGACTTTTTGAAGAATGACATTTAGTTGAATAACTTGCTATTTATGGTGGCTCCACAGTTAGGCTTTTTTTTTTTTTACAATTATGTAAAATATTCATAAAATATCGTTTATTAATCATCTTGTTAACATATCAGAAATAGCTTAAAAATGTTATGGGTTTGTAATTCAGGTATATTGCAATGTTGTTTTAAAATACAGTTTATCTTGAAGAAAATTTGATAATTATATTGGGGGGTACATTAAGTAATATATTTTTGAATTAATGGTGTACCATTGTAAGAGTAAGAAATGGAAGTCTATTATATTATTCTTTAAATGTGCTGTTTAAATGTATTTCTATATATTAAAATATATTAAACTTGTGATGCTAGTTTCTACTGTGCTTCTTGATTTGGTCCTTTATTTAAGGGTTACAAGCTATAAGAATGTCATAAAGAATAGCACATGTAAAATGTTTGTGGGTTACGTGATTCTTTATGTTGTTTTTGATTGCCAAAACTAGTTTTTGTGTTGTGGATATATAAGTTTCTATTAAAAGGGCAAAGCAGCAATCCAAAAATATTTTTTTTTCACAAATAAGTTCTTAATCTATTCAAGTAATAAAGACATCTTTAAAGTAAAAAAAAATGATTAGGATGGGAAAATATCTTGTTCTCTTTTAAGAAAAGAGTTGATTGATATTAGTGTTTTCATTTTCTCAAATTATAAGTACCTGTATGTTTATATGTTCTATTATATTCTCAATATTACCACTGTAGTTAATTATTGGTATTATTTTAGCAATGCTCTAGCTTTTTATTACCAGAAATCAGAAAAATTTGGCCTATTTTCATGAGGTTCAGTTACTCAGGTCATTTTAACTAAGTATGAATTAGATTTTTTGATTTGTGTTTGTTTTTAATTATTCTTTATATGTATTTTGTTTTATAAATGGGTCCTAATCCTTTTTGAAATAGAAAGACATGTATACAAATACGAAAGTTATTTAAAACTACAGCAATTGGGCCTCCCCAGTGGCACAGCGGTTGAGCGCTGGGTTGTGAAGCTGCCCGTGGCCTCTGCGGCGCCGGTTCGATCCCCGGCTGCTCCCAGGCCACCAGAGGAAAGTCCCACATGGCGCGCAGACCTCTCCTGCCGCCTGCTGCTCCCCTCAGCAGTGTACTTCGGTCCTTCTGCCTGTTCTGCTCCCCGCTCTGGCTCTGGTGAATTCTCTCACCCTCCCGCACTTCTGACTGTACCCAGTGCTTGTATAAATAAATAAATAAATCTAAATAAATAAATAAAGATAAATTTAAAAAAATAAAACTACAACAATTGTAAATAGTCTACATTGACTTGAAAAAAAATAAAATACAACAAAGAAAATCCAAAATTATATTTTTCTCAACTAAAGAACTGTCATTTTATAATCCCTGTATCACCATCATCAAATCTGAGCCAGAGTCTACTGGCTACTATACAGTCTGGCAAATATCATATCCCAAGACATTTAGAGTGAGTAATTAGCTTATGCTGCAGTTCCATTCAAGACATAAGAAATCCTCATTCCCAAACATAAGTAACTGTCTCCGAACCATTCAGTCAGGTGCTCAATCAATCATCCAGTCTCCATCTCAGATTACTTGCTTTACTGCTTTCTCTTTTGCAGGTTTTTCTTCTCTCTCCTTTTTTTTTTGGTCTGGAACTTTTTAAAGTTAGAAGTGAAGATGCCTTTGCTGATAAAGCAGATACATTGCTAAGTAAGTATGAACCTATGCATCTGTATTTTATCAAATTTGTTTAAAATCTTAACTCCAGAGAAAGTAGGAAAAGTGGCTATCAATGCCTGTATTTACTCATATTTAGGCAGAAAAATGACACTACATCCAAATTAGAAATTTAAAAAGAGCAAAGTTTCTACAGAAGTTACTTCAAAGTCTTGTAATGTTTGTTAAAGCTTGTTTGAAAGATAGGAATTTCAAAGACCATATAAACTAAATCATGTATAGGCTTTAAAATTTTCAAAGAAATTTGAGAAATTTAAAGCATGCACCTTAATCTTTGCTTATTAGTTTCAACTTCATGGAGGCAGGTAGCCTTAAATCAATCCTAAAAAGTCCATGTACATCCCAAATGGGGAGAAAATGGGGAGATCAGCTATAGCCTCAAATTTGCGGCTTAAAAACAGAAGGATCAGAGAGGTGAAACTGTATGAGCAGCCTAAGACTAAGCCAGTCTGGGAAAAGGACTTAAGTTGATGGGTTAGTGGGGTATGAGGAGTGATTCTTTACCAGGCTACTAGTAAGTATTGAAATAATTTAGAACCAACTTAAAAAGCTGGAATGCTTTCATTTTCTAGCTATAGAAAAAAAAAAGAATAATTCTAATCTTCGAGTCACATGGCCAATAAGATTCTTCATATATTTCTACTCTCTTCAACAAATCACATTTACACCCATACTTATATAAAAAAGTATATTTTATGTGTTTTCAAGGACAAAGTATAAAAACATGAATATCAAATATTTAAACCACTAGAATTTCTGGGAGGAAACTGTAATTCAAACTTTATTAAATGTCTTCAGTAATGACTTAGATGTCACTGAAGAGAAAAGTAAAGAGCTGGAAGATATATATGAAGAAATTATCCAGCGGCAGTGATAAGACAGATAAAGTGTTGAAAAAGTCTATTAGAACTTAAAATACATGGGAATCAAAGGCATTTCTAGCATCTGTTTAGTATTCCACTTAAATGGAGAGCTTTTTGGAGTAACAACTGACCTCTCCATCAAAGTTGACTTCTCAACTTGGAAATCAGTCAAAAGGTAATTAAGTACTATATGAAAATTTCTCAAGAAAAATAAGTTATTTGAAATTCTTTATTCAGCAAAACTACTTCAAAATTTAATGCAAAATAAAAATATTTTTTGGCAAATGAAAATTTGCCATCAATAGCAGAGCCATTGGTAAAGGTTTTACCTCTGAAAGAAAGAAAATTATCTCCAAAAGGCTAAATATATACAAAAATTATGAGCAAGAAAGTGGTAAACATGGGAGTCCACAAAATTGTACTAGAGAATGCTTGTTGATGTTAGTAACCCTGTCCTAGGTGTGCTACTTAGGGAAAGAAATAGTCTATATGGGTGCAATGAATCTCATCTCACAATTACCTCCTACGACTATTATTAAGTGAAAATACATTAAATAACTTTCTGTATCCCCAATACACTAATGCAGCTTGCTGGCCTTGATACCAGTTTTTCCGTTTGCCAGGAATGCCCTCTCTAAATTTTTCTTGCTGATACTCTATTGATTCCCTGAGGCCCTTCTCATTTGCTACTTCCTTCAGAAAGACCAAATACACCAAGCCAGATGTGCTTAATCCTCTAATAAACTACTGAAGCTCTCTTGCTTCTGAGACAGGCTTCACATTATGCTAGCTACAATTGTTATTTGGAAAATCTTATTCTCCTTGTGTGTTCTATGATGAAGACCTATCATATTCAATTATTTGTTAATTCCTTGAAAATATAGAACTATTCTCAAAGTTCTGTAAATTATTTGGAAATGAATAGAAAGTAGCTTTATTATTTTATTAGAAGATAAGCAGTGGATGTAATAGGGATACTGTTAAAATTGACATAGTGAGGGGAATAAATTCTTTATTTTATAATGAATGTCTCTAAGGAATCTTTCATATTTAGGACATTCTAACCTGGATATGCAAAGGGCACAATCTAAAGCACACCTAGTATACAGGAGGAAGAAAAAGGCCCCCATATTAGAAAGGGTTATCTCATTCATGTAGTGGTGATATAGAATTGAACATAGAGGCAGAAGAAATGATTCATATGGTTGTGGCTGGCATTTGTGAGACATTGTCAAACCAATGTGGCCATGGTAGTAAGCACTGGGGAGAGTGGAAGACTATGAGTTCAGGCTGATAATGGGTGAGATACTGTAGGGTCTTAAAAGTTAAGAATTTTGGCGAAATTTTACTCTGAGATGGAAAGCATCAGAATTTTTTAATAAAGAGGTTAAGATTTGTCTATTTTAAAAAAATATTGGCCATTGTGAGGAAGGTACTGGGTGGGAGAGCAAAAGCAGAAACAGAGATGATAATTGAGGGGATATTGCAATAATCTTGTGTTAGAGAATATGGTGACTAGTGTGGGGACTGTAGAAATTCTGAAAAGTCATTAGAATTTGGAAATATTTCAAAAGTAGAGTGCTGATGGGATGTTTGAAAAAAGTATGTGAATGATTATTCCCATTAATATGGCCTTAATAAATGGAAAGAAGGAGGAATTATTTATTGAGTTTCAGCTTAAGACCAGAGAGATTACTACAAGGAGTTGAGAGTTTAATTTCGAACATGCTATATTCTGAGTGATACATTCAGAAAGTGGTTAGAAATATGAACCCTAAGATTACAGGAAAGATCCTGGCCAGGGATGTAAATCTGAAAGTCATTAACATATGATGGCATTTAAAGCCGTGTAATTGATATGATCACCACTGCAGATACAGGGTTCAAGCAGTAAACGAGAATCCTTCTCTAGCTTTTATTACCACAGCTTAATCATGTCCGGGTCTGCCTATGGAAAACAAGGAATTGCATGAAGACAATCAACTTAGTTTTGCTCCTGTCTGAAATAGGACTTTACGGATCAGATTATCTCTGTTTATTGCATAAGGTCAATGGACTCCCTGTAAGATTTGCAGAAAATACCGTTCAGGTATTAGCTTATTAAAGCATCTTCATATAATTTTATTATAATAATGCTTGCTGTAAAATTAAAATAGTCCAAGGAACTTTGGGAAAGTAAAAATAGCAGTGGGAAAAAAATGTGAATGAAGTTAAATATCTGACATTTGTATAAAATGTCATTGACATAAATGTTCTATGAATGTGAGTTCTTAATAAAAAACAAAAAGTAATACATTATTATCCACCAACTCTATTTCTGTGATAAGATTGAAAAAAGAAGTTTAATGGTAGCATAAAAAGCTCAGGAGGGACCTAAAGAAAGCAACTCTGATTTGAAATATTGCTGAATATTAAAATGGTTGTCCAAGAAAAGATTGTGAAAAAAATCTTCATAGAAATGTCGATTTTTGGTCATCACTATCTCTCAGCATTGACAAGTTACTTTCCTCCTGCGAATCTTTCAAAAGTAAGTTCCTTTGTGTATTCTTAAAATATCCTTGGCTCACCCACATGCATTTTGGGCTGAGATGACAGCTATTTTCTGTTTTTAAAACTGAAACATCTTTGCTTTAGTTTTTATTTAGTAACAGAGTTTTCTTAAAAAAAAAAAACAGCATATACTATATTTACAAGAATTTACATCACAAGCCAACAACAAAGATGTTAGTCCCAAATTTTCTGGATGTTGTAACAGTGTAACTCTTCTGAAGGTGAACAATATTATTATCGGGCTAAGATATTTTATTTATCATTAGGCAAAATCATGCATCATGTGTTAATATTAATTAAAGACAGGATAGATGGATGATTTTAAATTTATCTATGCTGATTGCTCTTTAAAGGTTTGCCTCAACAGCCTGAAGAAGTCTTTTAACTATGCTCTGCATTTTATCTGTTTTTTTAGTCAGAGTTTTTAACTGCTCTCTCAGGGAGTGCTGTATCCTAGATGAGGTTGTGGGAGTTGATTTAGAAGAGCTTAGCCAAGTTTGTTGCATGTATAACTAAAACGAACATTTTAAAAAAGTCTGTTTTTTCACTTTTCCTTTCAAGCATCTCTTCACAAGGATGTGGCAAGCACCAAACAATTAGACCAAAAGGACAAATGCACAATGTTTTAAAATAAGTATACCAAACAGTTTATTCTAAGTTGTCTGTGAAGAAGAAAATGAAGAAAAAATTGTCATAATATTTGTCAAAAAGTTGTATAAATTAACATGTTATTCTCTGTTATCCAAAAAGAATGTAACTTACCTTGACAAAGACTGAGTTACTATTTACTAATTTTATGTGAGACACATGCTAACTACAAGGAGATAGAAACAAACCTATACATAAGTACAAGATATAGGAGTAGCCCAATAGAAAAATGAGTAAAATTTGAATAGGCTTATCCCAAAAAAGGAGAGGGTTATGGCCAAATAATACAAAAACAATGTTTAATTTCACAATAATGAAAAGGCAAATAAAGACTACAATGAGATAATATTTCACACCAGATTGGCAAATAGTTTCCCCCAAATTTAATATTGATTGTTGGAGAGAATATGGACTATTATACTGTTGAAAGTACAAATTGATAGAATAATTTAGTATACAATCTTAACATTTACATATTTACTTATATATAACCATTTAACATAATTCTGTAAGTAATAGTCCACCTCTTGGGAACACTTTAGGAGAGCTGAACTAAGAAATAATACACAAAGGTACATGACAAAAATTGTTCATGTCAGAAAGAAAAAGAAAAATACCGGATGGTCTCACTCATAGCATGAATTTAGAAAACCTAAATAAGAGACCAGGAAAAGGACTAATCAATGCAAAGTAATAATCAAAATCAAGAAGCAACTATAAACCAGAGATACACTGAGGGGGGGGGGAATTAGGGAGGGGCGGGGAGAGGAAGAACTAGAATCAAAATAAGGGGGGCGGTGCAATTGTATGGGGAATATAACCAAAATGAAAATGCATACATTGTACAAAGATGAAAAATGATTTAAGAATTATATAAAATAAAATATTAAAAACAAAAAAAAAAAACCCCAAAATTGTTCATGTTAACAAATAATAATCATGTATCTTACAACCAAATCCTGGACATGACACAAATGTTCATCTACAGAAAATCAACAAGTTTATCACATTATATAACTGTGAAAATTAATTAGCTGCTATTTTACCAAGTCTTACAACGCTGAAAAAAACCAAGTACATTGTGGAAGATTATACACAGTATGATATAACTTTTATACATTGCAAAATAAAATTAAACAATACATTTTTAGGCAAATACTTGTTTGTATATGTTTTAAAGAGTAACAAATAATGAAAAAAAATTCAGAATTCAAGATAATGGCCATTCCCCCAAAACTGATGATGGTGCTATTTTTTAAAGATTTATTTATTTATTTATTTATTTATTTATTTATTTATTTATTTATTTATACAAGAGCCGCGGTGTAGGGCAGAGGTGCAGGGGGTGAGAGGATTCACCAGAGACAGAGTCGGGGGCAAAACAGGCAGAGACACTGAGATACACTGCCGAGGGGATGGGAGGTAGGGCACAAGAGATATCTGCTCTGCCATGTGGGTCAGCTTCATAGTGCTGAGACTTAACCCCTTGAGCCCCAAGTAGTCCCCGGGGCTATTTGTAATGCTATTTTCCTAGTATAATTGGTAGTAAAATGGCTACATTTAAATATTTTTTAAAATTGTGTATATACATTGTGTATCAGCTTCTGTTGTGTAAAAGGATATCTCCACATCTTCTTACTACAATGGTTTTAGCTCACAATTCTGTGCATCAGCAATTGGACCAGACTCAGATATTATTTTTCTACTCATCTTGCTTGGCCTCATTTCTGCAACTGCAATCAGTTTGTGCATCTGCTGTAGCTCTACTGTCGGCCATTTCCTCGTTTACAGGTCTGGCACTCGTGCAGGGTATTGCACTTCTAGTTATAAACTAGAAGTGATAGGGCTGGTTAGGTCACAAGTCTCTAGCAGGACAATCAGTGGTCAAAAGATTCCTAGAAGTTGGAAAGCACCGCCTGATATGCAAACCCTTTTA
This sequence comes from Talpa europaea, assembly GCF_964194135.1. NCBI lineage: Eukaryota > Metazoa > Chordata > Mammalia > Eulipotyphla > Talpidae > Talpa > Talpa europaea. The sequence continues at coordinate 78,257,910 of NC_140068.1, forward strand.
TAGGGTCTTGTAGCACAACTGCTATTGTCCCATAAGTCAAAGCAAGTCATAGGACCGAGGGCAGAGTCCATGTAGAAGCACAAATGTAAATAGGCAGGAACAAATTTAGGGTGTTACTGCAACAACAAAAAATGTTTTTGTTTTGTTTCCATTTGTTCTTCGACTATGGCTCCAGGGTGGAGGGAGAGAAAACCTCCGGCACATGCGCCTGAACTAGAGGGACTTCACAGAGGCCCCTCCAAGGCCTCTATCTGGATGTAGTGACTGCTAATCATGCCTTTTGAAGAGATACTATTCCAGCCTAGTCTGGAGTCCAGCCGCCTGTGGAGCTTGAGCAGCTGGAGCCAATCTTCCTGATGAGTTTCACCTGCTCTTCTAGAAAGTCAGGGAAGAGTTTGTGCAGACACCACCCAAGGTGCGCAGGTGCAAAGGGGCGGGGTTCACCCTCCTCCCCCAGTCCCGCGGCGTGCATGGCGTCCAGGCTTTTGCCCTGCTCACGTAGGGGCGCTTCTCTACGTGCTGGAAGAGGGAGCAGAGAGAGCAGGATGGGTTTTGTAGCTCGGCCTGCTCATGGATGAAGTGGCCCCTTCTTCTGGAGGCACGACTTCGCGGAGGGGACCGAAGGCTCTGGGCGAGGTAGGTGAGGGCAGCGTGCAGACAGGCCTAACAGGAGGGCAGTGGACCGCAGCCTTGGCCTCGCTCAGGGAATTTTGAGAAATCTGCTGGTTGACCTGCAATAAGGAACTAAACTCAAAAAGTGGTGGTGGCTGGTGCAGAAAGTGGCGGAGAAGTCGGTCCCATGAGTTGCTAATGAAGAGATGGGAGAGTGGCTGACGTTGGGGTTTGTTTGGTGCAAATATTGTTGAAGCAAGGGACAGATTTGTGAGAGCACGGCACTGCCCAAATTCATTTTTATATATTGCTTTGCATGTATGAAAGCTTTCTTAGTAAAATTTTTTAATTAAATAAGTGATTAGCAATTACAGAGAAACATAGGTAAAGGGTCAAGGATGTTAATGGAGGGTTATTCTGATTGAATTCATCAATTCAGATTCTAAAGCAGAGGAAATTTTTGACAAGAAACTTGAATATATAGGCTTAGGATTTTTTTTTAAGATTTTTTTTTTTATTTATACAATAGCTGGGGTACAGGCCAGAGGCACGGGAGGGTGAAAGGATTCACCAGAGACAGAGTGGGGAGCAGAACAGGCAGACAGACCGAAGGCGCTGCTGAGGGGAGCATCGGCGGAGACAGGAGAGGTCTGCCCCGCCATGTGGGAATCTCCCTGGCTGGCTGGGACTTGAACCCGAACTGCAGAGTCTGCAGACAGCTTCACAGCGCTGTGCTCAACCCACTGCACCAACGGGGAGGCCCAGGCTTAGGATTTTTGAGGTGAGAATACATTACAGTCCAACAGAATAAAAAACTGGAAGCAAGAAAGGGAATAACTGGAGAATGGTTTGTTTATTAAGTTATTAAAACTAGATTTAAATAACAGAAGTTGGGAACAATACCCTATGTGTGGGAAGGCATCAGATAGCACTGGGACTTGTATGTCAGAAGAAAATGGGTGAAAGATTTCCTGGGAAGTTAATAATAATAAAAAAAAAATGTGGAAAAAAAAAGCCAAACATGTAAAGGAATGATATACAGAAAATGAAGGAAGAATTTTGCTTTTCCCCCAAACCCCTCTCCTTTTTCTTAAACACATGGTGGTTCACTTGGAGATGGTATTTCCCAGGCCTTGTAGTTCTCCACAAGGAGTGGGAGTGAAGTGCAGTGATTTCTTCATTTGTATCAAGGAATTGGATTATTTTGAACTCCTCCTTCCTCAGGTTTTCACAGATGGGAGAACTTACTGTTTAGATAATGGTAGATGAATACCTTAATTTGTTCAAACTGAAAATAACTGCTGAAATTACTGAGGTTTTAATCTTTATTATTTACCTTCTGTCACACCAGATGTGTGTTTCTGTAGGGGCAGGAAGACACAGTGAAGTTTATCTATGATGCGAGCAGATGGGTAAAGTCCTGGAGCCCTCGGTGGCTTTCTCAGGCCTTTATTGAGCCTTTCCTAGGTACACTGGCAGGGTAGAGGCAGGAATGGGCCACAGTGCAGGTTTTCTGACCCAGCAGATGGGGTAAGGGGGGAGTCAGAGTCCTGGAGCCCTCGGTGGCTTTTGCAGGCTTTTATTGGAATTTTCCGGGTACACGGCAGGCAGGGGTGCTAGGGGGGCCAGGAGGCTGGCAGTCCTCCCAGCCCCCAGCAAATCCTCACTCTTTTTTTTAATATATGTGCTGCCGAAGCGAGCACAACAGACCTTTACTCTATCTGGGCTCTCTGGCGTTCTATTGGCTTCTGTTCTGTTTCTCTGCATTCTTGGCTTCTCTGTGACACCCCCCCTTAAAAGCCAGTCTTAGCCCAGGTGAATCCCATCTACCTATGCCCACTGCCTACTCCAGGTGCCCGCCATCAGGCATGCATTCAGGATCGCAGGGTTCTGTCATCTGTCCCGATGGCGGGAGGGCAGAAAAGCCTGATGCTTTTTACCTTACCCTACAGGCAGACAGGAGTGCGGAGGGTGGAGGAGGGGGGTGTTGGGAGGCAGGCAGGCCTCCCAACCCCAGGAAAGTCTTCACTCTTTCTGAGCTCTCTGGTGTTCTCTCTCTTCTGGTTCCTTCTCTGCTGGTGTCCCATTACGCCACCCTTATAAGCCCCATCTCAGCCCAGGTGTGCCCACCTGTGCATGCCCACACCCTACGCCAGGTGCCTGCCATCAGGCATGCGTTTAGGACCATAGGGATCCGTCATTAATGCTAATGGTGGGAGGGCAGAAAAACTTGACACTTTTTCACTTATTCTACAGTGTCCCATAAAAAAGATTTTGAAAACAAATGGGGCAATGCAATAAAGAGAACAATTTAGAAAGAAAAAATGATATGTAAAGATTTTCCTAGCCGAAATTTGGAGAATACGAATGGATTGAAAGCAGGAAATCCAGCTAGGAGAATGTTGTTGTCTTATTATTGCATTCATGCTGGTATGCAGTGGTGTCTGTAAGGCTCGCTCATCAAGAGTGCATGCTCCAGGGTAGGAGAAACAGAATAGGTATCAGTGGTATGATGGTATATGGAAACTGGACTTTTGGTCATGATCATGATTTATATGTAGATGTCAGACCATAATTCTATACATTTGAAACTTACAAAATGTTTCTGACCAACATTCCTTAGATTAGAAGAAGTAATAACTAGAAAGCGTGAACTTATTCTAACTCAAGGAAAAAGGAACTTAGTGAAATATCTTCTTCCTGAGCTTTTTACATCATTCTAGACTAAGAGATAACAAGTGAAGCCATGAGCTGTAGGAAGAGAAACTTACAGAAAATCACAACTGATCACGATATCAGAAAACATTAGGCATAAATTTGTTGGAGTGTTTCAGACAAAGTTGCAATTTAAAAAGTTTTAGTTTAGTGTTGAAAATTGCATTTTATTTTTTAAAGATTTGTTTATGTATATAAGAACTGGGGTACAGGCCAGAGGTGCTGGGGGTGAGAGGATTCACCAGACGCAGAGTGGGGAACAGAAAAGAAGGATTGACTGAAATACACTGCTGATGGGAGCAGCAGGCGAAACAGGAGAGGTCTGCTGAACCATGTGGGTAGCTCCCTAGCATGCCCAGGATCAAACTCATTCTGCAGAGGCTGCAGACAGCTTCATTGTGCTGTGCTTAACCCCTGTGTCACCACGGAGACCTGAGAGAATTGCATTTTAAAGGAAGCATCAATACACGTGAGATGAATATGTAGCATTATAAGAACTAGAGTATAAATTAATGGAAATGCATTGAATATAGTAACTAAAATATTACCAAGTTACATTTTGAAAGCATAATAATTGAGATCTTTGTACATTCCTAGATACAGAGGTGTTTTTCCTATAAGATATTTAAAAATGATAAAAATAAAAAAAAGATGTTTACGTGTTGGCCTTTGGTATTAACATTTCAACAAATAAGACCCCCAGATACCACATTTCCTAAATAATGTTTCAATTAGGCAGTTTAGAAGAGGTGTTTTCTGAGTCATGTTACAGCACAAGAGACTTGCTTATATTAAAACTATTTGTGACTGGTGTGGATAGGATATTTAACGGAAAAATGGTATTCCATTTTTTAAAATCAAACGTCATACAAACGTGATGGCTCTTGCAACCTGTGGGGTTAGAGAAGAAAAATGTGCACTCAAACTCCATCTGTGGCAGAGGAGTTTAGGATTGACTGTATTAAGAGATCCAGTTTTTTACCTTTCCATATTCCATACCCTTTGCCATTAGACTTTGAATTTCCTCTCACCAAAAAAGATAAATTGCATTTCTCCACTCCTTTCCTTTGAAGTTCAACACACAACTTTGACGAGTAGAAGGTGGGAAGATAGGATTTGCATGACTGGGCTTTTCTGTTGCACGTCTGCCATTACTATAGGGATATGTTTAAACTAACGTTCTGATACAGGAAAAGAATAAGAAACTGTTGGTGCTATGGATGCAGGGAAACATTAAGTCCAGTCAAGATCAAGCAGACTATCAAGTCTAGCCCAGTTTACATTAGCTGACCCACAGAATACCTGTAGAGTTGGGAATAAAGAAATGTTTATTCCTGTATGATGCTGATATTTTGTGGTTGTTATACAATGTTACCGTGGATTTAGTTTACTGATACAAAGCTATCAACATAAGATAGAATTTTGTTCCAAGGATTCTCTTCTCTTTTACAGTACAAAGAGACATTTGGTTGATAAAACAAAAGCCCCAAGTATGAGCATTTTTATGCTCTAATTTCTCAGAGATGTTAGTTCTGGACCATTACAGAGATCTGTTTTATATAGCTTATTTCTAGAATGAATACAAATGCCCAATATCACTCATATGTTTAATTTTTTTCATGGTAATTAAACTGAAGATATATTTTTAGGATCACATCTCATATTACATTATGAGGAAACAGAAAGAAACCAAGTTAATTTTGTTATACCTACCAAATAATTTTCATTGTGGTTATCAAATCACATTTAATTACTATAATAATATCTTTTAAACAGATAACATTTATTTCAGTTGGAATGATTGTGATCATATTCCTTAAACAAACAGCATTTACTTACAATTGGAATTATTTTCACAAGTACTTTTTCTTTAATTTTTAAGACAGGAAATTTATAGTACTATATCATATATTTTATTTTCAGTTCATGTGGCAATTAACATGACATGCATTTCTGTTGAAAGTTTCCATTTGTTACTATAGAAAGCTGATGGTGAAGTTATTTCTCAAGAATAATAAAAATTACCCCCCTTATTTTCTGTTGAGAAAATAATTGCTTAGTGATGATTTAAAAAAAAAAGGACCATATTTTCATTTAATTACATGATGAAGGATCCTGATACTGAGTATCTCTTATTTGCTGATATAATTTATGAAAATCTGTGTAGATGTTGGCCTATAGTTCTTGTATATTCTCATAACAAAGTTATTTCTTACATAAATAGATAATTATTCTATCATGGGATCATATGATTAAAAATTCATTTTACAAACCCTTATAATTGGAACCTTCTAAGGAGCATATCATGGAGACTAAAATACATTAGAAAAGTACTTACTGCATTATATCCTTCAAGATTTTTTTTCAGAGTAGAGAGATTAAATTCCTCTTCTCCGGTCCCCATAGATCTTCCTGAGTGTTTCCTTCATAGAATACAATACCAATTTTCTGGTTGCTTTTCTCCCACATATCTGGAAGATTAAGATTCCTCAATTCTAGTTTAGACATGCTTGCAGGGACCTTGATACCAGAAATTCCTTTTGTCTCTTCCATGTTCTGCCACAGCTACTAAATATCATATACTGCTGGGTGCCACTTTTTTTGTCCTTTCTTATTATATTTACATATTCATAGTGTGGTGTCATTTTTCATTGTGTCATCTTTGATCAAGTAATATATTTCAGTTTCAACAAATTACTTACCTTGTAGATATAGTTACAGTTATCGTCAAATAAGAGGGAACACTCCTAAACCCATTGTCCTGATTCCAAAACTAGACAGGTGCAACACACAACAACAAAACTACAATTGATATCTTTAATTAATATGATGCAGAAATCGTCAACTAAATACTGTTAGGTCAAATCCAGCAATACATTAAGAGACTCACACATCATGACTAAGTGGTATATAATCTAGGGATGCAAGGATGGTTCAACAAATGCAAATAAATCAGTGTAATTCACCATTTCAACAAATAGAAATAGAAATATCACATAATTGTATCAATAGAGGCTGAAAAAAAGTAGTTACAATGTAACTAGATTAGTTTGGTAACTGATCATAGAAGCTATACAGTAAAGAAGATATTTTTGTATAAGTGGATCATTTGGAGCCACTTACTGTACTTTTCTTGCCCAGGGCTCAATTCTCAAGGACTTATTCTTTATAATATTATATTGAATCCATGACTACCTTGTTCTTCATGGAAGTCCAGGGAATAGCATTTTGTCTGTATTTCTATAGCAAAATTCATTAGCAACAGCAATAATAAACAACTTCCAATAGAAGCATCATTAATAAAATATTCATACATGGTTAAAATCTATATGCCATATAAAACCAATGAAAGGGGATCTCAATAAAAAATGTATTAGCAACCTTTATATTAGCAGGGGGGAAAATGCTGTATGTGCTGAAGAGGAGGATGTTAAAAGCAATAGAAAAGGAGCCATGAAATACTGATAAATGAGCTATTTTTTTCTTTTAATTTTTAAATTTTATGTATTTTACATCATTTTTCATTTTTGCACAATGTATGCATTTTCATCTTGGTGTGTCTCAGGTTTATAGTTGTTGTTGATTTTGATTTTTACTTTATTATTATTATAACCACTATGCAGAGCTGTGTGGCGATTCCTCAATCTGCTAAAGATGGAGCTTCCATATGATCCAGCAATTCCACTCTTAGGTATTTACCCAAAGGACATGGAAACATTAATTCAAAAGGGCACCTGCACCCCTATGTTTATAGTAGCACTATTTACAATAGGTAAGCGATGGAAACAACCCAAATGCCCCAAAATAGATGACTGGATCAAGAAGATGTGGTACCTATACACAATGGAATATTACTCAGCAAACAAAAAAGATAAACTCATGAGCTTTGTATTTTTGCAAAGTATTTCAGTTTGTGGTTTAATTTAGATGAAGATTTTTTTTTAGAGTTATTTTATTTATACAAGAGCCGGAGTACAGGCCAGATGTGTGGGAGGGTGAGAGAACTCCCCAGAGACAGAGCGGGGATAAGAACAGGCAGACTGACGAAATACACTGCTGAGGAGAGCAGCGGGCGAGTCAAGAGAGGTCTGCTGCACCACGTGGGTCACCTCCCTGGCCAGGATTCAAACTCGTGCTGCAGTGGCTGCGAATTGCTTCATAGGTTGAATCTTAACCCCCTGCTGTACCAGGGAGGCCCCTAGATGAGACTCTTTTACAAATAATGTAAAATTTTCACAACTTTTGGCTCACTAAAGAGATCAACTTAATCACAGTTTCTCTCACCTAAATTTCAATATATATATAACTGATTTGGCAGAACTATAGAGCTGATTCATAAATATTTTACTAGACCCTGAAGCCTCAATTTTACCCAGAATCGCTAGATACAATTTCAACTCCAGGAAAATTAAGTATATATGGCTTGGATTTAGGGTTTCAACTTTAATATCTTCAAGGGAAATCCTTATAGTTAAAAATATATGACTTTCAATTAATCATACAAAATATAAGACATTGAGTTTTTTTTTAGTTTGAACATAAATGAGTGTAGTTTATAATGTAGTTTTACTTTGTGAAAGGAATCCTTATTTTGAAATTAACAGTTCTAAATCTAAGATTGCATAAAGTGTCAATATGAAAAATAAATTTCAAAATTTATCATTTTATTTCAGTGACAGTTTTGAATTCCTATCAGACAATTACCTGGGTTCATACATACTTAATATGAGAGAAGTGAAGATGGGTAAAATTATAAAAAGCTGATTAAATCTTTGTGTTTAAGTGCCAGATTGATCTGATGAAATAGTTTTTCATGTTGTGAAGATGATATATAATATACCTTTGTAAGAAAAGCTGATGGAAATTTCTTTGTAGAATAAGGAAAGTTTTGTTGATGTGGAGGAATTTGTTACCTAACTATGATATTTTTACTTTCCCATATTTTCAGGGTAATTATTTAACCAAACAGTGTCTCTTGCGTCAGTTTAATGATCTAGGGGCCAGAATTATATGCTTATCAGATTTTGTCAGATGAGGATAAACTATTTATATAATATCATTAATGTATTAAATATTATATATGTAGTTTAGATTTATGTTTCTGTAACTGTCTATACTAAGAGAGTATAATTTTCTGAAGGCAAAGATTGTGTCTATGTGTGTAGTGTTATCCCTTATTTATTTATATCAGCTATCTGAGTAGTATAGTGTATTAAAGATGTCACTGAAATATAAATGAAAACATGAAAAAATGAATGGGATTTCATTGATTATGTACAGTGTAAAATTTAGACCTCAGAATATTGTCTTTGAATTTATGCCTTGAGCTACTTGTTTAGTATTTAAACTTGTTTTTTTTGTTTGTTTTGTTTTGTTTTTTGTGTTTTTTTAGTGTAAACTTCCCAAATCCAGAATTGACTGCTCACCTTTCAATTTTTGGTTTCTTTGCCATTTATACTGTCCTCCAGATTTTAAGTACCTCAGATCTTTGTCTACAAAAAGCACTCGAATAGGAATAGTGATTACCTTAGATAGTACCTTTAATCAGGTGCTATCACTTCCTATTAAAGGCTGTTTAATTTCCATCTTAGAATAAACTTTTACTGCCTCTACCCTCTTTCATTAGGTGACAGATACCAAATCCCTTAAGTTTCTTTGAAGGTTATTTCCTGCCACCCATGTGCTACGTTGTTCAAATTTATGCATTTAGAAGTAGAAGTTGACTATATCCTCGTCAGAAAATAGCTTTTCTATATAGAGAACTAGAATTAAGGGCCATAGATAATAAATTAATTGCTGAAGATCTACACTTAGAAAATAGACAGTTTAGAAAGCATCACCTCTTGAAAATCTTGAGCACACAATGGCAACATTTTAAAAGGAAAATTAGGTGAAGATAATTAAGTGAACAGTTAGTGCTTATCCAACAACCCTCGTCATAGGTTTTTGTTCTGTCCAACTTGGGCGGAGAACCAGAAATATCTTTAAATTTAACTATACCTATGAATCAGTAGGGATGGCAGTACCCAAGTTAAGACCCCTTGCTCAGTTGGAGACCACTCTGATCCAATTTTTACAGCCTAGGGTACTCCTGTGGGTCCAGGATGTTTTCAGAAGGATTTTGCCTGAGATTTCACCTTTATTTGATGTATTAGTTTCTGATTGCAGCTGTAACAAATTCCCACAAACTTAATGGCTTAAAACTATACAAACTGAAATTCAGAAATCCAAAACTAATTTTTTCAGGCTAATAAAGTATTGACAAGACTATGACCTTTCTGGGGGCTCTGAGGGAAAATTGCTTCCTGTCTTTTCAAGATTCTACAAGTTGTCTTTATTTCTTGGCTTGTGGGCTCTTTTTTCATTCTCAAGTTCAGGAGGTGGCATTTTCAAACAAATACTAACATTCCTGCCTCCCCTTTTCACCTTTAAGGGTCCTGGAGTTTACTTCTGCCTCACCTACATAGTCTTAAGGTCTTTAATCATGGCAGTAAGGTTCCTTTTGCCATGTAAGGTAACTTATTTATAGATTCTGGATATTAATATGTGACTTTTTTGTGGGAGGAACATTATTCTGCTTATCACAGTTGGCAATCTACACCCTTCCTACTTTCTATTCCCATTCTAATTTCCCCTAGCCATATTTTGTCAATTTACTTACACAGGAATCTTGTCTAAGGATATGCTTCTGGGAAACATGACCAATTAGAGGGCATTTGATAATAAAAAATAGGAAATACTAAAGTCAAGATCTGCAATTGATGTAAGGAAACTTCTGGTTTACATGTTTATGCCTACTCTTACCCATGATTACCTTGGAATGATTGTGACCAACATTTTAAGTAAAGAATCAAAACAAAATTGTGTTGCAAAACAGGAAATAGAACTACCAGTGTACCAAAAAGTTTAAACAAATCCTGGAAGCTAAAAACCAGGTGGGATGGAAATAATGGGATAAGCAGAGCAGAAGAATCTAAGCCAAGATTCCAGAAGTGAGAGCAATCAATCCTAATGGAATTGAGGAGAAACTCTAAGATCAGTGACAATACAAAGTCTAGGGAAGGGTCCTGAGAATCATCATAAAATTAATTAAATGGATGCTCAGTATTAGCTGGACCTACAGAGATCTATTCCCTGTCCCTCTTCCTGTACCATATATGAGGATGACATAACTGGCAGCAGTAGTATTCACCTCCAGACTAGGATCTAACACCTGTTTGGGAGGTATTCTAGAGTGAGCATGAGTTTGAAATTATTCCAGATCTTTATAGAAGACATTGAGAAAATATGAGATAAAGGGGGTTGAAGGAGGAAAAGCAGGAAGAGGGAATAAAGAAAGAAGGAAGAGAAGGAAAGAAGGAAGGAGGAAGGAAGGAGTGATTTCCATATGATTGTAAAATACAGTAAATCATCCTTAGAGTAAAATGTAGTTAACTTGATCATCAAAGGGATCCTGCCTGTAACAGGAAAAGATGTCTCCAGATGTTGCAGAGAATCCACTGGGGAGCTAGTTCACTTGTGAAATACTGGAAGTGTTCAGAGAGAGTTGAGAGAATATTCTGTTAATAAATATTACTACAAAAATAACTAGAAATCGACAGAAATTATAGATGTTGTCTTTGGTGGGTTGGTCTTTGACTGTAGCTTAGAAAGAATTCAAAGGAACATTTTAGTAGAAGCAAAAGCAGAATTTATTTAGAGACAGAATGAGAGTATATCAGGGGAGAGACCTAGGTGGGCAGAATCCATGTGGGTCTGCCACTGTCAGCAAGGAACTTCTGGCTTTTCTGGAGTCTCCACTCTCATTCTGGGCTGTGTCCCTGCTCTGCCCTTCTGTTGAGTGGGGAAGAGCTTTTGGTGTTTTTTAGAGAATTACTTTATTACCCAGATAATGCTCAATTTAGGGGAATTGCCATCTGGGTGTTTCTTGTTCTCGAAGGCTTTATCAGCTTCTGTCTGCCAAGGGAGTGGTCTTTGAAGTGCTATCATGCCTGGGGCATGGTGGGTTTTTTTTTTCCCTTTCATGGGTTTTTATCAACCCAGAGCTTCTGTACCTGACGTGGGGGGGGGGGGCGGTGGTAGGATGTGGTGTCGGTTAGCTGGCCTTTGTTCAATTCCAGACACCACCATCTTCATCCTAACTGACTAACAAGAAATAAATATTATTTTCAAAATTGAAAGAGATATAATGAATGAACTACAGAATAAAAATAAAATTATTGGTCTATAACATGAAAAAGAACCATTTTATAATGCAGAGCTAAAGATAAATATGAAAACAAAATGAGAGAATCTGAGAGACATGGAAGACAGAGTTAGAGGTCACTTAAAAACATGTTTAAAGCAGAGGGACAGAGATAAGAAGTTGGTAGAAATGAATCCCACAAATAATAAGAAAATTTTTTGTCATGCTACTGTAAAACAGTTCTACAAATTGAAAGCCCATAATTACCTAAAGGGATAACAAAGGAAACCCAAAAATTTAATGCTTTCTGGTGAAGAATCAAAATGGCAATGAAAGGACAAAATTTCCATAATCTTTTACAGGGAACATTAAACATAATAAATAAATTATGTATGGACTGTGTAATCAAAGAAACCATTGGAGACTGGGAAACAATAGAGCAATGCCTTCAATTTCTTTCTAAAAATATTTTCAAGTTAGGATTCTATACCTTATATTATCAAAAAAGAGGGCAGGGTGAAGAAATTTAAAGATGCAGATAAAAGAAAAGTGGTAGCTAATTATGACAATGAAAATAAAGAAAGCTGAAAACCTTAGTAGATAATATATTGGGCCTTGATGTTTAATAGTTTCCTTTGGGTTTCAAGAACTTAGTGATATAGGAATGCATTTTTCTCCTCTGGGGGTTTAATCTTCTTTCCTAATTTTGCTTCACAATTGTATTTTATCTTTTATATAATAAAATAAACCATGTATCAAATCAAGCAAAATTATAATTGAATTTCTTATCAGAATGCTGAAACAATAAAACAATATAAAATATAGACATAGCTGTTCCAGGTACCTATTGCTGTTCCAAAACATGGTAGCTTAAAACAACAATAATCATGTTATTATTATCTCTTAGGGTTCTGGGGATTGACTTGGCTCGGCTACTCTGGGTCTCTCATGTGGCTAAAACAGTCATATGGTGGCTGAGATTAGAGTCATCTCCAAGGTTTTCTCACATGTCTGTGGTTGATCCTGGCTGTCAGCTAGGACCTTAGGGGGCCCCATTGGCTGGAACACCTACATTTGGCCTCTCCTTGTGATCTGGACTTCTTCAGAGCAAGGTGGCTGGATTCCAAGAATGAACATCCTGAGAGAATCTTGAGAAAGCTGCATTGTCTTTTATGACCTACCCCTGAAAGTCAAGAAGCATCACTTTTGAGGGCAATTTTAGTAAAATTCCCATCTTTTACAGTCACTAACTAACAGGTATATTATACATCAAATGGAGAAGTGCAAGTGTGTTGTTTAATGCTATAGCTGAGCACTGAAAGCTATAAACAGCAGGGCTGCATGCTCTGGAGAGCTTGTAGTAGTAGGGAGTGGAGAAGTGGAGTATATTTTTTTAACTGCCAATATTTATCTTTTGAAATATATGAATTATATTTAGATATATAATAGGCTAGTAATTTACATGAAATTTTATTGTTATATTACATTTCATTAAAATAGAACAAATGAGATGAAATCAATCATCAACAACTATGGCCATTTGTTTCATCTCAAGCATTGTCACTTTGTCAAATTCAGGAGATTTTAATTATAGACATAAATCTAGGAAGAAATCTAGAATTTATTTGGCCTAATTTTATAGTTTTGCAATAGAAAAAGCAATGGACACTTAAAAGCAGAAAATGAAAAAGAGCCAGACAAAAGAGATGCAGCAGAAGAGAAAGCCTGGAGAAAGGAGATAAAATGTAAAGGAGGTAAAAGGCATTTGTGGATGTGATTACCTTTGAGGATGGAGGAAGTTAAAGAAGAAACAAGGAGTATTGTCAGCTTCTAGAAGCTGAAAACCGTCTCCAGCTGATAATCAGCATGGAAATGGAAACCTCATTCCTACAAACTCAAGAAACCTGAATGACCCTTGGAAGCAGAATCTTCCCCAAAGCTTCCCAGTAAGAGCCTGCCCTGCTGACAGTAATTACAGACTGTGAAACTCAGAGAAACCAACTGAGATTTCTGATATACAGAACTTAGAGATAATAAATTTGTGTTGTTTTAAGCTGCTAAATCTGTAGTAATTTGTTTTGGCAATGATAGAAAATGAATACAAATGCAAAAACTGGAACCAAGTTCTGGGGTGCTTTGTTTTGTCCTCCTTTAAATGGGCAAAAACTAGAAGAAACATTACACATTGTAATATGATAGAAAACATCAAATGGCATAGAATAAATCCAAATTCCTTCACCTGCTAATCTTTCTTTTTGGAGGTCACCCTTCAATACATTCTTTAAAACACCCTTGGACAATAATGCAATGTCAGAGGCCTATTCACAGCTCCTCTCTGGTTAGTTTCTATCAACTATTTCCTTCCTGGGTCCTGTGCTTCTGCATTCTGATATGTCCTCTAGTCCCCTAGCTTTGACTTTTTTTTTTTTTTTTAATTTCGCCTTACCACAAAAATAGACATACATCATGTTTGTGGTATGCAGATGTTATGATTGAGAGAGGGAAAAGGATCTAAAAAATGCCACTGGAGAACCAATACTGAAAAAGAAAATAGAATTGATAATCCCTAATCTAAAGAAAACTTCCAATTAACCATCTAGATAGAATACTAGATCTTCAATCCCTGCAAATTGAAATGCATTTTAATTTAATGATAGGTGGTTAATTTCAAAGTAAAGACATACCTGAATTGCACATCTAAAAAGTAACATATTGGGCCTCCCTGGTGGCGCAAGGGGTTAAGATGCAACCTATGAGGCTGTCCACAGCCACTGCAGCCCGAGTTCAATCGCTGGCTGGTCTGGGGAGCTATCCACATGGTGCAGGCCAGAGGTGTGTGTGTGGGGAGGGGAGCGTTAGAGGATTCACCAGAGACAGAGTGGGGAACAGAACAGGCAGATCAACTGAAATACACTGCTGAGGGGAGCAGCAGGCAAGTCAGGAGAGGTCTGCTGCGCCATGTGGGTAGCTCCCCAGCCAGCTGGGGATTGAACTCGTGCTGCAGTGGCTGCGGACAGTCTTATAGGTTGCATCTTAACCCCCTGCACCACCCGAGAGGCCAAATTTCTTACGTGTATCAATATCTTTAGATTTTATATATTCATGTTTTTGCAAAAGATGTTTTATTTTTTCTTAATGGAGGTGTAATTGACATATAACTTATGTTAATGTCTGGTATACAACATAGCCATTTAATATAGGAACTATTGCAAAATGATCTCCACAATAATTCTAGATTTCATCCATCATACATAGTTTGAAAATTTTATTTTTTTTAAGATTTATTTATGTATACAAGAACTGGGGTACAGGCCAGAGATGTGGGGGGTGAGAGGATTCACCAGAGACAGAGTAGGGAGCAGAACAGGCAGAATGACTAAAATACACTGCTGAGGGGAGCAGCAGGTGAGACAGGAGAGGTGTGCTGTGCCATGTGTGTAGCTCCCTGGCCGGGGATTGAACTTGTGCTTCAGTGGCTGTGGATAGCTTAATTGGTTGTGTCTTAACCCCTTGTGCCACCAGGGAGGCCCTGAAAAATTTTTTGTATGTGTGATGAAAACATTAAAGATCTACTCTCTAAGCAACTTTAAAATATCAATATAAGATTATTTAATAATGTCACAATGCTGTTTATGGCACTGCCAGGACTGACTGACTGACTGATAGATTGACTGATTTTTCTTCCTGTCTCTCTCTCTCTGCCATGCTGTGATTTGGCAGTGATGTTGTTTCTCTAGGTCACCTGTCTGGTGACCCTTTCCTACAGTCACAGCTAAAATTAAAGCTGCAGCCACAGCCATCCCAGAATTCTGGTAACTTCCTTCCCCTTGTCTTCAAGTATGGTGATGTAAGGTTCCCTGCTATTCCTTTTTTTAGGAGGCTGGTGGTTACCATCCCATGTAGAAACCTTCAATCCCATGTAGAAACCCATAAATCTCCCCTCATTGGTAAGTTTTCTTAATCATGCCATTTTAGGCCATCTGTTTTCTGCCGGAATTCTGAGTGAAATAGAATGGAAAAGAACTTTCTAAAAGCAAGTAAACAGATGACTGGATTATTGACAGAACTTTAGCTTTAGGGTATACATTCTATTTTGCTCCCCAAATTAGGAAAAAGATGCATTTGTAATCATGACAGCAAATTTCAATGTTTGGGATGTAGGAAAAATTCAGATTAGCTAGAGTCAAGGTTGCAAGCACCCAAATTTCCCAGAAAGGAGCTTAAAATTTTATTTTTTTGGTTTTTGCCTAATGGAACCCCTGTGGCTGCCTGAATATTACATCCCCAGTTAAGTATGGGAATGTATACTACTAAAGAAAAGCCAACAATGTTTGTTAACTAATATTGGATAAATGTTACTTTCTCTGTTTTCATATTGGAGGTGAGAGCTTAGTTACAAGATCAGTAGAGAACCCTACTCTGCCATACAGAGCAGCATTCAGGAGCAGGAGTAGAGTTGATGCTAGAGCAAAGCTTATTGAGGGATGTGTGGTAAATGAATGTGGAGGAGGCATTTTAGTCATGACCCCCTCCAAGATATTTCTGAATATTGTTCCAACTCTGCTCCTATCTTTTGATCTCTGCCCATTCCTAAAACTTAAGTAATTTATAAATGTAAGTTGTACTTTTTGCCACCCCTTTATCCATTTCTCTCGCCACCTCCCCCACATAGCCTTCTGGTAATCCCCAATTTATACTCTGTATCAACTCAATATTTTTTTTTTGATTCCACGTATAAGTGATATCATGTAGCATTTTTCTCTTTGCAGGACTCATGACTTATTTTGCTTAGCATAATGCCCACAAGTTCCATCCGTGTTGTAGCAAATGGCAAAATTTCATTCCTTATTATGGATGAATAATTAATCACTATTTCTTTATGAATGAATATTCATTATATTCACAAAAATACTATTAATAACAGGAGAAAAAGCCATGGAAGCCGTTTTAAAAAAAACATGAATTTGGGGCCTCCCCTGGTGGCACAGCAGTTGAGCACTGGGCTGAGAGGCTGCCCGCAGCCTCTGCAGCGCCTGTTAGATCCCTGGCCGCTGGCAAGGGTCCCACATGGCGCACAGACCTCTCCTGCCATCCGCTGCTCCCCTCAGCAGTGTATTTTGGTCCTGCCTGTTCTTCTCCCTGCTCTGGCTCTGGTGAATTCTCTCACCCTCCTGCACTTCTGACTGTGCCCAGTGCTTGTATAAATCAATCGATCAATCAATCAATCAATCAATCAATAAATCTAGAGTCGTTTCCTGGTCTCTCAAACATTTATTTTAAAAAAAAAGAATTTGTAGTCCATAAAATCTGTACAAGTTAATAATTTTTTCTTGTATTATCTCTTCTTTTTTTCTCCCTCTTTCTTCTCTTCCTGTTACAAAGAATCCACCTGTTGCAAATAATTAAAGGTAAAAGAGTTCCTGGTACTGTCACTGAACTCAGAGATTTCATAGCCATTCATGTGCTACACCTGTATTATTTCATGTAATTTCATCTTTTAGAAGGAAAAATATATAATTATTTCCTCAATATTAAAGATGTTCTCTCTATTTCTGATGCTTATTTGAATAGCAATGGAGATATTCCCTTTGACTTTTCTTACCAAGGAACAAAACAATATGTACAGAAAATTACTTCCTCCCTTGTAATATTGAAGGTTACCATGAGTGTAAAAAGTTAAGAGTTTGCAGATATTAATGTGCTTGGACTGGGTCCATATCAGTAGCATAAGGAGTTACAAAGCACTACTGTGGTTCACACTTATGATTTCGTGTTTATTTCCTCCTTTCTGTTCCCATAAACCACATGATCAAGATTGAATGGAAAAGCTCATTATATTACCATGTGAAAAACATCCAATAATATTTTCTGGTATTAAAAATATGTCGAACATTAAGCAGGTTGCTATCCACACATATATTCTAAATTTAATCTTTCACTGAGCCATTTTGTTAACTTTTGAAGGAATAAATGGCATAATGTAAGTTATTACATTAGAAAGTTATTTTCTTTAAATAATATTTCAGAGTTAAGAAAATGACAATTAATGTATGCTTGGCTAAATTCATATAGATTCATCCTTGTCAGGACAATGAATATAAGAATGAGACTAATCTTTAGTATCAAATTCTATTTTAAATGACTAATTTCAATTAAAAACTTTCAAATTATCCAATGAAGCCCTTTGTGTCACTTCAATTCCAAAAATATATATTCTCTAAGAATGGAATTTCCTTAGAAAAATGGACTGAGAAAAATCCAAATTTGAATAGTAAAATTGGCTATCAAGTTCATAATGCTCTTTGAGATCAAAAATTAAAAAAAATGAGAATGATTTTCTTGTGTCATGGGTGAACTATCCCTAGAGATTTTTAACACTATGATTTTAAATATAGAAAATTTCAAGACTGACACTAGAGAGGACAATATGTTTGATGGATTTCTGTGTTCTTTGATTTAAAGTATCCTTTTCATATATTTAGCTTTTATTTTGAGTCATTTTTAGATAAAATCAAAACTACAAAAAATTTCCCCTCTAAAATTTCACATGGAACAGAATTTCTCAATTTAGAACATGTATTTTTAATATAAACAAATGACATATTTCTATATAGTAAATAATATATTTACAATTCATTTTCTTCAGTGGTAAACAGCACACTGAATTACAAATGTATATTTGCAGATCTCGTCTTGATTTCCTATTTTGCATGCAGAACAGAAATGTTTTATAACATCATCTCTTAGGCTATTACTGTACTGAAAATCAATTCTGCAAGATATTAGTGTTTCAGAAAAAAAAAAGACTTGAAATATTTATTTTGGATATAGAGTTAAGGAAATTTAAACACATTTATTTACTGT
This sequence comes from Talpa europaea, assembly GCF_964194135.1. Lineage (NCBI taxonomy): Eukaryota > Metazoa > Chordata > Mammalia > Eulipotyphla > Talpidae > Talpa > Talpa europaea. Next base: position 78,276,286 of record NC_140068.1, read on the forward strand.
TGGAATTCTCAGTCTTTTAACAGCCTAACGTGTATTTTGAATTTCTAGGGAGGAAATATAATATGATCCTGTGTACATGAGTATTTGACAGCAGAACTCCTCTATCATAGAGACTTTCAAGATTATAATATTCTTTTGAATACTTTTTTGTCATCACATGATACTAATGTGAGAGATAATGAGCATGTGATTATTCATTCAAAGTAATTATTGGATCATAAAATAATCTCTGTTCTCGAGGAATTGAGTTCATTGCTTGAGACTAACACATTAGTACTTAAAATACATTGTCATAAAGTTAAAAAATCTAATGAAAGTTATGCAAGTAAGAGAAACCAGAAGAAAGAAGGTCTGAATCTGGCTGAGGAAGACAGGAAAGTTCATATAATAGCTGGTATGTCTGCTGACTCTCAAAGCATTTGCCAGAGAAAAGAGAAAAGACATTTCATGTCCATGAATATATAATGATTTTACAATCATTATACTTGGAATGACAAAACTTCCAATACTTGAAACTACAAAGGGCATAAAACCATAATTACATAGTTCACGTATTAGAAAGTATTCAGCCTTCTAAGTTCATTTCCTTTCTGTTTAGAAATGTAATCATTCTTAAATACTGCATAGTGTATTTAATTATTTAATAGCTGATGTCAAATATTGAAAAATGTGAAAATGTTTGCAAACTATGCAGGTGATTAGAAACTAGAGAAAAATAGCATATTAAAAAAATTCAAGGGCCTCCCCAGTGGCGCAGTGGTTGAGTGCTGGGTTGCGAAGCTGCCCGCAGACTCTGTGGCACCGGTTCAATCCCCGGCTGCTCCCCGGCCACCGGAGGAGGGTCCCACATGGCACGCAGACCTCTCCTGCCGCCCGCTGCTCCCCTCAGCAGTGTACTTCGGTCCTTCTGCCTGCTCTGCTCCCCGCTCTGGCTCTGGTGAACTCTCTCACCCTCTCGCTCTTCTGACTGTACCCAGTGCTTGTACGTATAAACAAACAAACAAATAAATAAATAAAAATCAATCGTTAAAAAAAAAAAATTCAAAACAGTTACCTCAGAAAGTTGATATAAGAAGACATTTATATGACAAAAGGTATGAGCTTTAGTACTTTTATAATTAAATTTATGACTGATATTGATCCTCACATATTTATAATTACAAAATGCAAACTTAATGTTTCATGTGATAATAGAAAGAAGGTTAGGCCTTTGCTCTCCAGACTTAAATATCATGTACTCTTAATTTATAATTGTCCATTTTTGCTTTGTTGTGTTTTGTACTGTTATAATTTTTTTACACTGATGATCAGAGACATACTGCAGGGGAGGAGGCAGGAGAGGGATCAGAGGGAGGGAGGGTAGAGCACAGGGGACTGAGGTGATGGTGCACCAGTGCATTGGGGAAGGAAACTCTATGGGACTACACCTGAGGGGGTGGGAGAAAGCAAATATTGTTCAAAAATGAACAATGATATAAAAAAAATAAAAAAAATAAAATTAGAAAAAAATCATGTATTCTTATTGTTAACATATTCTAGCATAAACATATATGTATATTTACTTATGTACAAATGATATAAACCACTGGACGAGCAAACAATAAGGGCTATATAATACACAAAATACACACTTAGAAATTAGATAAGTTGAGGGCCTCCCCGGTGGCGCAGCAGTTGAGTGCTGGGTTGCAAAGCTGTCCGCAGCCTCTTCAGTGCTGGTTCAATCCCCGGCTGCTCCCCAGCCACCAGAGGGTCCTACATGGTGCGCAGACCTCCCCTGCCGCCCGCTGCTCCCCTCAGCAGTGTACTTCGGTCCTTCTGCCTGCTCTGCTCCCCGCTCTGGCTCTGGTGAATTCTCTCACCCTCCCACGCTTCTGACTGTACCCAGTGCTTGTATAAATAAATAAATCTTTAAAAAAAAAAGAAATTTGATAAGTTGACAAAATAAGACTTGACTCTCAGTAGAGTGAGTGTAGAGGGAATGTACCTCAGCATGAAAAAGGCCATATGTGACAAGCCCACAGATAACACCATAGACAATGGTGAAAAGCTATTTCCAAAGGAGACATGCAGATGATCAGCAGGTACATGAAACAGTGCCGAACATCACTAATCACCAGGCAATGCAAATCAAAGCTAGATGCAAATCACTGAGATAATAGAATGACTATTAGCAAAAGATAAAAATGACAAATGTTAACGAAGGTGTGGAGAAAAGGAAATCCTTGTGCATGGTAGGCGGGAATGTAAATTGGTGCAGCCCCTATAGAAAAGAGTTGGAGGAGCCTCAAAAAATTGAAAATAGATCTACCATATGTTCCAGCAATTCTACTTTGGATATTTATCTAACAAAAATGAAAACACTAACTTGAAAATATATATTCACACACATGTTCATGACTGTATTATTTACAATAGCCAAAACAAAACAAAACAAAAAATCTGTGTCTATGGGTAGATGAATGGATAAAGAAATGTGATATATGCTTTCAGTTGAATATTTTAGACATAAAAAAAAAGACACTTGCCGTTTATGACATGTGACACATAGACCTTAAGGGCATTATGTTAAGTGAAATGAGTCAGAGAAAGACTAATTCCATGTGATTACACTTACATCTGTAGTAAAGAAAAGTTTCTAGATACAGAGAACAGAAGGTTAGGGTCAATGGTGAGAGAAATGGGTGAAGGGGGACATTGTGTACAAACTTCAGAATAAATGAAATGACCATATAAATTAGACTATATTTGAAAGCTGCTATGAGAGTAGATTTTAGTAATTCTTTTTTTTAAAAATGGAATTTTAGCATTTATTTAGAAATACGATAATGTAAACACCTTGATACTATCTGACTATCTGTTAAACTCCTTTCAGCGTAATTTTTTTTAAATTTTTATTTTTTTAACCAATATTTTCTTCCCCCCACCCCCTCAGGTTGAGTCCCCATAGAATTTCCTTCCCCAAGGCACCCGTGCACCATCACCACAGTCTCCTTTCTCCCTTCCTCCCTCTGATCCCTCTCCCTCCTCCTCCCCTGCAGTATGTCTCTGATTTGTAATTGTCTGTTTTTGCTTTGTTGTGTTTTGTACTGATATTTTTTTTTTTACGCTGATGTCTTATTTGGTTCCCCTATATTCCTGTTATAAGTGAAACCATCTGATATTTTTCTTTTTCCTTCTGGCTTGTTTCACTGAGCATAATTCCTTCTGGTTCCATCCACGTTGCTGTGAATGGCATGAATTTATCTTTTTTGATTGCTAAATAATATTCCATTGCATATATATGCCACATCTTCTTGATCCAGTCATCTTTTTTTGGGCATTTGGGTTGTTTCCAGGTGTTACCTATTGGAAATAGTGCTGCAGTAAACATAGGTGTACAGGTGTTCTTCTGAATCAATGTTTTTGGGTCCTTTGGGTAGATCCCTAGGAGTAGAATTGCTGGGTCATAGGGGAGCTCCATTTTTAGTAGATTGAGGAATCTCCAGACAGCTTTCCATAGTGACTGGACCAGTTTGCACTCCCACCGGCAATGTAGGAGAGTTCCTTTTTCACCACATCCTCGCCAACATTTGTTGTTGCTTGTTTTTTTGTTGTGTGCCATTCTTACTGGTATAAGGTGGTATCTCAGTGTGGTTTTGATTTGCATTTCCCTGATTATAAGGGATGTTGAACATTTTTCATATGCCTGTTGGCCATTTGATCTTAGTAATTCTTGTCAAAAGAAAAATTTTTTTGTGACTGTGTAAGGTGATGATATTAACTAGACTCATCTTGTGATCATTATGTAAGATACAAATATGACATCATTATGTTGTATACCTGAAACTGAAGTTATATGTCTGTTGTAAATCATTAAAATTAAAAAAAATATTTTGAAATAAGTTGGTAAATATTGAATAAAGTAATACATTTGAGGTAAATAATATCAGTAATTTTTTATTTACTTTCTGTTAATGGTAGAAACCATCTTATTCAGTATTAAAATTGCAGCGAATATGGTATAATTGAATTTAGTTACTTTTAGAAATTTTGAAACAGCAATTTCAAGGTTTGTTCTGTTTTCACTTTTTTTCAACCAATTTAAAAATAAATCACTATGTTTTTTAAACCATCAGCTAGAAGAAATACATGGAACAAAAATTTTGTGTCTATATTTTGACTCATAGATTTCTGTCTTCCTTGATGTCAACAGTTGGCTTATCTTGCAGATTATTTTGAAGTTGTACTGTTTAAACAATTTTAACAAATAGGTTAAGCACTGCAAGTTTTCATTTGGAAGTGTTAAAAGTAGTAATAAATACATTTTTTCATAGTATTTTTAGTATGCACATAATTATATATATATGTTTAGTTTTATATATTTGTTTTATATATATGTTTAATTTTATTGTTAATATACATGATTTTTGACTGCAAACTCTTATAATGATAAATACATTTTCTAAAATAAATTTTCAAAAGTCTGTTTTATATAAACATTATCTTAAAGGGCACATTAAATACATTTCCCACTGCCACTTATGTCATAGACACAATATAAATGTTGGCCAGAAAAGTTCAGCAAATTTAGAACACTTGTCTTTGTGTAAAAATAATTACAAAAAACAAAAACAGCAATCGATTTTCATATTCTCTCCCTTTACCCCTCCTTATGTCCTTATACATAATGTGTATTTTTTTAATTACAAAATGTATCATATAAAATGAATCAAAATACAGATATATAATTTTGGGACAGTCAACTAGCATATAGCAACCACCAAGGTGAAGCAACGAACCTTATACTCTAGAAGTTCTTACTCTCCTGCCTACTGGCCTCTTTCCATGTATCCCTCACCCGCTCTGTGCCCCAGCTAACCATCATGCTGAATTCATTTACTTTCCTCACAGATGTTTATTTTCATATTTTCATGCCACTTAGTACTGACAAATAGTGGGTGGGAATTGGTATTTCCTTGTGGTTTTAACGTTCAATATACTAATGAGTATGGTATTTTCTAAGTTTAGAGCCATTTTTACATCCTATCCTATGAAATTTCTGTTAGTTAATTTTATGTGTAGTAGTTGGGGGCTAATATATGCTTTTTTATTGATTTGTAGAAGTTCTAATTACACATTCAAAATACCAATCCTTTGTGATAAAAGTTGCAAATGTCTTTTATCACATTGCGGCTTACTTTTCCTTTCATTTTATGGTATGGATGAATACAAAGTCTTAACTTTTAACATGGAAATACATACTGGCCTTTGCTTTTTTTCTTCTTCAAATTCTTTTTTTGGGCTAAATTCATATTCAATAATCCTTTTAAGTATTTTGCCATGGAATAACAAATGAACCTATATGAGATACAAAGCTTTTTATTATCACATTCCATTTTATGTCAAAGAATTGGGGAGATTCTGTTAATTTATATTAGAAGGAAAAATCCACATTAGCTGACATCAGTGATCTATCTGTAGCAAATATGCTGAAAACAAATTTTAAGTGCAAACACAACAGGGACCCTCAACTTCGTATCATTCTTCCTTCAGGCTAACTCTGATGTTAGAGATTGGGATCATTGAAATAAAACAGATTTTCCTTCAGATTTTATCAAAATATAAATATAATGCTACTTCATTCCTGAACCGCAGTGGATGTGAGTGGTTTTGTGCATCATTTCAGCTTCCTGCACCTCACTTTAGATACCACTATTCAAGAACAATCACCTTGAAACAGGGCCTCTCAAGACCTCTGAGTCTGAGATTATATAAACCAGGAAGTTTTAAAGGAATCTATATTTATAGCCTCAAATTCCGTTTGTAGTATTGTAAAAATAAATCTACCTGGAGAACACAATCTTTCCAATGATCCCTTTCACAATTGCCCTCATTGACCTAGGTTGTGAAAGAAAGACATTCTTCTCACAGATCCTGAATCTTAATTATGACACATTGCTTTAAAGGAAAAAAAAAAAACAAAAAACAAAAACACCTCCCTTCAGGCACCAAATTAGAGTAACTTATACATGGGGATTAGTATCTAAAAAAAAAAAAATCTTTTGCAGGACTTTTTTTCAACTCAGGAAGTTCATTTTTCATTTTGTTGCAACAAAATTAAAAAAAACTCCAGTGAGTTGTAATCTGGTACATTATTAGACAACATTTTATGCAAGTTTATGGAACTTTAGAATAAGCCTTGAATGAATAACAAAAAAATGTGATTCTGCTATAGCTAGACTTTGTTTCTTTTTATTAATGGATAACTAAAGTAGTTACATAAAATTTACATCTCCAAATATGAAAACTAGTAATATAATTTAGATTGAAACCTGTCTCATTCAAACAGTAAAAAAGAGTTCATTTATGTATATGTAAACTAAGCTTAAAATTGTTCCTATTTTATTCGGGTACTACAGTAAAATTTTATTTTTGTGTTTAACAATTATATGTTAAAATGATATATTTATATACATTTATAGATTGTCAATAATCTGAATAACGAATGCAGAAGAAAACTTTTGCAGTTAGAGAGTTATAGAAAACAGTGTTGTGTAGATTTTAAGTTACATATGCATTTAACTATAGATAGTTATGACAGGTTATTCTATATCTTATTTAGATAACTTAGATTTAGATAATATTCTTTAGGGGAATTAGAAGGAAACTATAAAGAGTAAAATGGATGCTATAAAATTTCTGATTGGCTTTTCTTATGTTTTTAAAATGCATGATGGTGAGTACTAAATAAGTTTATATTTAATTAGTTAATTTAAACAGATATTTAAAAAATTTAAAGATATTTGCAAACACTGTCTTATCTCTTTTGCTGCTATTTACTCACAGAGAAACAAAGATGTCAATTTTTAAATACACAAGGATATTTTTCAAACTCTCATGAGTTATGTAAATAAAATGTTGAAGAAAAAATAATCTAGTGAGTCCATTATACATGGTGTAAGTCAATTGGTATTTAATAGCAGTGGCAATTCTGGGTGTTAAAAAGCACTTCTGTTTTAAATTCACTTAAATAGGGACCTGAGCTTTTGAAATAAATTTAATCTGAAATAGATTAGTAATATCTACTCATCTGATTTCCTTTCACTCCATTCCACAAAACCCTACACTAGCCTAGAAGAAAAGCAGTTAAAGGTTATTGTGTGGGTTCATCAAAGGAAAATGCTGATGGATACCCACTAATCAAAACTTTGTCAACTAGGTTTTATTTTTCTGCCCATTATTCTTTCACAGTTTCTCTAGAATGTCTAGGCTTTTCTTAGATAAAGCAGCTGACAAAATTTTATTCTGCAATATATTTAAATTGGTTTTCATGTCTAATTTCTTATTCTTCAGAAGTCAAAAAGATATGAATTATACTGAGAATAGTATTTCATCTCTTTGTTCATCCATCCCCAAATGTGCTGGGAAATGTAATTCTCATGTCTGATTCCACCTTTATTCCATATGGATTCCACATATATCAGATTTTTTTTTAATAACCATTTTTTTTTTTTAATGCTGTTTCTCTGACTTGGTTGACTAGTACGAGGGTGGAACCCAAGGTAGGCTAGTCACCCATGAACCACAGTTGATTTGCTTAAAGATTAACCTGGTCAAAAGATTAACCAATTATAGCTCTTCTCTGTGTATTCAGTCCCAGAGAGTCTAGCCTTTCTCCCTTCAATAAGTGAATCTTTGAGAAGTTAAGCTCCAGATATCTGGGCAGCTGTATTTCCCACCGTGTGCATTAGAACAAATGGAGTCTTTAATTTCTAGAAAGAATCAGAAGAATGGTGCTATGAATCAGTATACAGAAAAAGAAACAAAACTATGATAAGTGCTATAGCATGGGTGAACTTTGAAAGCATGCTAAGTGAAATAAGCCAATTGTACAATGCTACATATTATGATTTAGTTTATATGAATATTCAGAATAACTGAACTCATATAGACAAATAGATTTGTGGGTGACAAGGGCTGTAGGTAGAGGAGTGGGAGTTACTGCAAATGTATGAGTTAGTTTTGTTGTGATAAAAGTGTTCTAGAATTCCATAGTGATGATGGCTCCATAACCTAGTGTATTATATATATATATATATATTTAAATATTTATTTTTATTCGTATAAGACCAGAGGTGGGGGGGTGTGTGTGTGAGAGGATTCACCAGACACAGAGTGGGGAGCAGAACAGGCAGACTGACTGAAATACACTGCTGAGGGGAGCAGTGGGCAAGTCAGGAAAGGTCTGCTGCTCATGTGGGTTGCTCCCTAGCCGGGGATCAAACTTGTACTGCAGTGGCTATGGACAGCTTCATAGTTGCGTCTTAACCCCTTGCACCACCAGGGAGGCCCCAAATTATATATTTTTAAAAGGAAATGTTATATATGAATTATACCTCAAGAAAATATTTTTGTATTTTATAGTATTTTTAATGAGGTCATGATTTATAACACTATATATATTATTCAAATATATAGATTTTCACTTTGTCAGATAGTTGCCACACTACACCTACCACCCAGGTAGCCATAATCCATCACCACAATCCATTGGGACCCTGTCTCCTTTTTTGCTCCACACCCCTTTGGTAGCCTTAATTCTAAAGTCAGATTTCTAGGTTATGTTTTGGTTTATTATTATTTGTTCCTTTGTTTCGTTTCTTTGTATGCCACATATGAGTGAAATCATTTCTTTCTCTCTCTTATTTTTTTTTTTAAGATTTATTTGTTTTATACAGGAACCAGGGTACAGGCCAGATGCACTGGAGGGTGAGAGGATTCACTAGAGACAGAGCAGGGAACAGAACAGGCAGACTGACAAAATACACCACTGAGGGGAGCAGTGGGAGAGACAGGAGAGGTCTGCCATGGCATGTGGGATTTTCTCCAGCAGGCCAGGATCAAACCTGTGCTGAAGAGGCTACGGATAGCTTCACAGTGTGGTGCTTAACTGCCTGCGCCACCAAGGGAGGCCCTTTCTCTTATTTTGTTTAGCATTATCCACTCCAGTTTGATCCATGTGGCAACATTTCACCTTTTACTAGGAGAGTTTTAATCCAGTTACCTGCCTTCGGCAACTTAAGCTTTTTCCATAGCATGGCTATTGAAAATAGTGTGCATTGAACATAAGATTGTTATAACCCTTCAAATTAGTGTTTCTGCATTCATTGGGTAGTACCTGGAGGTAGAATTGCTGGATTATATGGGAGATATTTATTTAATATCTTGAGAAACCTGCATGCTGTTTTCCATAAAGGGTTAGAACAATTTATTCTCCAATCAAATACTGAGCATTCCTTTTTCTCCATATCCTTGCCAGTACTTATTTCTGGTCCTTTTGCTTTGTGATTATATATATATATATATATATATATTTATTGTAGTAACATTGGTTTAAAACATTTATGATTTAGGGCCTCCCCTGGTGGTGCAGTGGTTGAGCGCTGGGCTTCGAAGCTGCCTGCAGCCTCTGCAGCACCTGTTTGATCCCTGGCCCCCGGGGAGGGTCCCACATGGTGCGCAGACCTCTCCTGCCACGTGCAGACCTCTCCTGCCACCCGCTGCTCCCCTCAGCAGTATACTTCGTCAGTCTGCCTGTTCTGCTCTCCCCTCTGGCTCTGGTTAATTCTCTCACCCTCCCACACTCTGACTGTACCCAGTGCTTGTATAATTAAATAAATCTTTAAAAAAAAAACAAAACATTTATGATTTAGAGGTAAGGGATCATACCCTCAGGTGTATGTTACACCACACTCACCCCAACACACAGAAAGTTCTTGTGAGATGGGTCGTTTTCACAAGTGTGAGGGGGTATTTTATCATGGTTTTGATTTGTATTTCCATGATAAGTAATGATGAACATTTCTTCACTTGCCTATTGGTCTTAGGTGTGTCTTCTTTGCAGAAGTATTTATTTAGCTCATTTAGCCTTTCTGCACAATTTTTGATTGGCTTAATTAAAATTTATTTTAAAATAATGAAGTAGAGACTTTGGAGCAGAATGGGGAAAGAACAATGAAGAGAGGTCTGATAACAAACAAGCAGCGAGATTTAAGTATATTTAAATTTAGGGGCTGTTCTGATTAAAGGTATGCCAGGACTATGTCACAGATTATTCAGGAAGTTGTGTTGACTTTCTTTCGTTTCAAGTAAAAGCATTTAACTCCTATCATTTTTGTTTTCCTGGTTTTGCATATGAGGAGATTGAGCTCACGGAATTAAATAAGTTTGTCTAACATAATGGGAAAAGTACTTGAGTATGTATTCTTATAACTAACTTTCGTTGCTTTCTCAACACATTTGAATTTATTATAAATGTATTATTTTCACAATTAGTACTCACTAATATAATTGCTTTTTCCTTTTCCGATTAGATTATTTGGGGAGAGGGGAGCAGTAAGTTTTTCCTTTTTACTATATATCTGTCTAGCTAGCTAGCTAGCTTTCTGTCTTTCTTTATGAATTATCCAGTAATCTTCTATCTGCATTTTTCATGAAATTACCTGTTCCTGGAACTACTTCTTAAAGCATAGATATAAATGAGACTTAGTAACAGAAACAAAGTATAGCTAGTTTAAATTGGAATGAATGTAAGGATACTATACTTCATGGAGCTAGAATAGGAACACAGTTATCCCATCAAGGTTTAGTACAAGAACTAGGAAGTATTTACTTCTTTGTGTTTATTTCTTTTTAGAAACTGTTCCTTCTAGTTTGTAAACCTGCTATCTACTCCACCCAGGTCATAGAAAACATAGATTTTATTCTAGTTCCAAGGATTATACATTGTTTATGTTAAGCTAGAGTTTTTCAACCTTGGTGCTGTTAACATTTTGAATTGTATAATTTCTTGTGGGTGTATTTCTGGGCATTGTAGGATGTTTAGTAGCATCCCTGACCTCTGCTTATTAGATGATAAAGCCCCATCCTCTCCCCAAGTTGTAACAATCAAAGATGTCTACAGACATTGTGTAATGTCTGCTTAAAGGCAGAATGACTCTTGGTTGAGAACTGCTGTCTTAAGGAAACTCCCCCAGAAGGAGATCAGAATCTCAAATTCCTGGAGAAGGAAATCTAACTGGTGCAGCTTGGGGCCAAGTGAAAAGGCATAACAAACTTTTGCTGTAATGTAAAGGAAGTTTCATGGCATGAATGTATCTTCCGGAGCCCGTACTGGTGCTCTGTGACAGGTAAAGGGAAGGTCCATGAGAAAGATATCAGCATAAAACCAAAAAATTTTCTAGTATGGAAGTTGCCAATGGTTTCCATTATAGACAGAACACTGACTAATAGATCTTGACAGAAGTTGAAAAGACATTTTTAATCTGAGAGTATTAAACTGGTCATTTTCTATTATAATCCTGCATGTACTATATAATTATGCTACTTGGGCTTCATAAAATGAAATTAATTTAGGTTATTTCAATAGTCTTCTTCATCCCCTTTACTTGAGAGATTTTTAATAGAATAAAAACATATGGATTCACTTAAATAGAAAAACTCATGACTAGTAATTGAACCCATGTTTCCTCCACATTGTCCAAACTAGTGAAAGAATTGACCGCATTGTGTCTGTCCATACCACAAAGAGAATCAACATCCTCCAGAGGCATTATATTTGGAGACCCTGTGATAGATCTGCAATGAAAGCTGAACGTATAAATCCTGTCCTGTCCAAGGGGTTCTGCTCACATTTCCTCAAGATAGGGAGGTTCCAGTCATCCCCCTGTAAAGTTACTCTTCACTTACTCAATGTAAGTGGTCTTCTACTTACATAGTGTGGTTAGAGAGAAGAAAAGGTGAGACCGTGAGCTGTATGATCTATCTGTTAGGTTTATTAGCTTCCGGATGTATGTACTTGATTGGACTCAAAATAGGTTAGCAAAACCAAATCAAAACAAGCGTAATGCTTTGAAGTATTTATAAATTTATTGGAATTTATTAGTATTTACCCAATAGCCATGTCAGAATAAGCAAACAAAGGGAAACAATCACATTGATAAGTGTATTACCCAGGTTTTAGAAGAGAAGTTTCCATCAGCACTAGGCTTCTCTAGATCCTATTAATCTAGGCAATTGTTTTCACTGAAAACTTATTTAAATTTTACCTACAGTACTCTAAAATATACCAGGAGGTTTGTGAAAACTTTTTTTTCTGTATAGAGAACTATTTTGAGGTCTGATAGTGGCATGTTGGTTAGAAGATGTCAGCACTCAATTTAGATCAATAATCATATGTCTTAGCAGGTGATGAAGTCCTGTAGATTAAACTAAAAATAAAAGCAGTGACAAGAGTAGATAGACTTAAAAGTGTTGGTATCTGGAAAGTGGGAAGCAGCATATTAACTGGGGCTTTCGCTGGATGGTAGAATTATTTTGTATTTTTTCTAGTTGTCTTTACATGTATCAGATTTTAATCAGAATAAAGTTATTGACCTTGGAAGCTATTTTAAGCTAATAGTCATTTAATGAATTCTTTATAAAAATGCTATTATATTCCTTGGGAACTTATTGCTTAGGTTTAAAATAATATGTCAATTCTGAGCTAGTTTCACGTGAGGTGTGACCTCTGGATGGCCATTTCTCAAGTGAACAAGGAGGGGGCTAAGCTCCAGTGAACAGCTGGAATAAAAACAATAGATTTCCTGAAATACTGCAAATTTATTTAGTCTGTGTCTGTGTGATACCCGAGTAAAGTCAATTCTGTCAAATTAGACACTCCAGAAGCCAAACTCAATAAAATATAAAAATCAGCCCCAAGAGGTTTTTGACAGTTGTGAAATCTAACCTGAAATTTCCCTTATCGCCTTGCATTTGACAATAGCCTAAAGGAGATAGGCAAAAAATAATTTGGCTGGATTCTATATTTCTTTTTTCAAAACAAATGGGGTCTGTTGAATGATTTTTTTAAACATTAGAATAGGCCTCATTGTTACTTATTTTTCTTTCTTATTCATTGCCTTATAAAGAGAAAGTTCTAGCTTTTCCATGCTATCAATTCTCCTTAGGGGAAAACATTCAAAATATGCTTAGGAAAACCCCAAAATATGTGTAAAATAAAATCAGATCTCCTTACCATGGTCTCCAAGGCCCAGTGAAAATTAGTGCTTGCCAAGTTCCCTGAACTCTTTTCTCCAGATATGCAGGCTTTCTCTCTGTCCTTTGAATATATCAAACTCATTCCCACACAGGACCTTGTACTTGATGCTCATTTTGCCCAGTGTTTTTTTTTTTTTTTTTTTTTTTTTTTTTTTTTTTTTTTATTAGAGTTCTTCATGTGATTGCTTCTCATCAGGGGGCACCATTTTCAGGGCGGGCTTCCTTGACCAGGTACCTTATCTGAAGCAGGCTGCTCAGACTTTGATCACTCTATGTAGTCATATTGCTCTGTTTTGTTCTAGTCCCAGCATCAGTCACTATGTGAAATTAATTTGTTCATTTATTCCTTTACTGCCTATCCCTTCTCAATAGAAATTTATTCCATTTGTGCCTGTGGAGTCATATTCTTTTTTGTTCACACTTGTTTTTTTTTTTTAAGATTTATTTATGTATGCATATAAGAACTGGGGTATAGGCCAGAGGTATGGGGGGATGAGAGGATTCACCAGAGACAGAGTGGGGAACAGAACAGGCAGACTGACTGAAATATGCTGCTGAGAGGAGCAGCAAGGGAGACAGGAGAGGTCTGCTGCACCATGTGGGTAGCTCCCTGGCTGGGGATCAAACTCGTGTTGCAGAGGCTGTGGACAGCCTTATAGGTTGTGTCTTAACCCCCTGCGTCACCAGCGAGGCTCTCTTGTATCCTCCCTGCTTTGAACTGTCCCTCGCACTATTGAGTGAATAAATAATCGTCCCTCAAAAAATGACATTTGAAGGCATTAACAGTAAATAGAAATTTTTGCATGAGCTTTTGCATTTATATGGATTATTTTTAATAATCATAATATTTATACATAAAAACAAAGTTAATAATAAAAAAATAAACTTTTGAACTACCACATTTAAAATATTTTGAAAATACCCATAGTAATTTTCTTCTTTTTAAACTTCTGTTATTTTCTCTGAATATTATTATATTGGACAAATTATTGAAAATCTATATTAAAATATGTGTGTTTGCATGTACTGTGTTTAGACCCTTTTTTTTCTGATAACACAACTGTTTGATTTCAACATATGGGAGATTTCCTTTTTGTATTTCAGTCACATTCAACCCTGATTTGTTATTGTTTGAAATTCTGAGAATGTTTTACACACGTTTACAAAAGGGAAACATTTGGCCACTGATAAACGAATGACAAGCATGATGTAAATGCTTGGGGAAGATCCTTTAGGATCTGTGCAGGAGACCTGCACATCTGTCTCCAGCTGTGTAGCTATGCAGAAATGGAATGACTAATCCTGGTTTGGTCAAAGTCAGTAATTATTTTTACTGTTGATCTGAAGATCAAAGGTTATTCCCAGGAAGTAAGGATAGGGCAATGGACTTTACTATCTAACAACAGTGGAGATTTATGCAAGCTATCATTTGGTTCTTAGCTTACACATTAACCTGGTGCTAATGCACATGGATGACAGCAGAAATGTAAACAGCCTTGATGTGATATTAATTATAATTGGCTAAAAGTAAATGAATCTACTGGTTTGGAATCATCTTTGCCCTTTTGTCTGGCAGCACATCCTGACTCCAAATGTTAGGAAAATCTACAACAACTATGTCACACTTTAAAAGATAGTGTATAACTCAGCTAATACTCAAAACTTCTTTTGAGTTTCTCATTAAAATAACCTTATATTGAAAAATTATAACTTTGATGAAATTACATAGGTGAGGATAGTGTAATTCTACTTGGAAATAATTGAGAACTATTAAAATTTTAAGTTTTCTATATTTTTTCATCAAGAAGCATATATCTTGTACCCATTCTGTGAGGTATTCTCTATATTTTTATTTTTCTCTGATGCCAAGCCAATTTCTTAAATGAGAGACAGAATATTTATCAAGGGTCTACTGTATATGCACAAGCACATTTATACACACACACACAATCTATGCTATATGTTTTTTAAAGATATTCTCCCCTTTAAAATTGTTATGAAAGGGCCTCCCTGGTGGTGGCACAAGGGGTTGGCATGCAACTCATGAAGCTGTCTGCAGCCTCTGCAACATGAGTTCAATCCCCGGCCAGCAAGGGAGCAAGCCACATGGTGCAGCAGACCTCTCCTGTCTCTCCCGCTGCTCCCCTCAGCAGTGTATTTCAGTCAGTCTGCCTGTTGTGTTCCCCACTCTGTCTCTGGTGAATCCTCTCACCCCCCCACGTATCTGAACTGTACCCCAGCTCTTGTATGCATAAATAAATAAATCTTTAAAAAAAAACTATTATCATTATAACCCACTTAATATTAATCTGATCTTTTCTACATTTACGGGATCTGTGAATGCCAAAATCTCCTGCGTATTGCATCCCTCAATAGTAAAAAGGCAAAAGAAAACAAAACAAACCAAAAATCCATCCCATTTTAGTTTTTACGAAATGAAGTGGATTCCTAGACATAAAACAAAAAATGTTATCTGACATGATTTTTTCACTCATTTTTAAAATTATATATTGTCTAAAGTGAATAAAACCCACATCCTTCTGGATCCAAAATAGAACAGGTAAAAATTAGTAATTATTCCAGAAAATTTAAAGAATTTTCATAAATAATCAACACTTCCTCCAGAAATGTGTTAAGTACTTTAAATACAGCTTGTCCTCTATTATCTTCAAATTATATACTGTGAAATTTGTTGAAACTTTCTCCTGTACCCATTTACCTACATTTCTGAAAAATTTTCATAGCTTCCTTTTTTGGTAAGAGTACTCCAAAAGACAAGGTCATATTTTTAAATTTTAAAAAAAGGAAAAATACCTGCTTACAAACTGATCTACCTACTAAACAAGTAGTCTGAGGATTAATTACACTAATGAGTTGAAGTAGAAAACCTCTTAGAAAAATATATTTGTACCTGGGTTGAAGGAAAAAAAAAAAAAAACGGTTAAAACAAGCAGAGCATCCTAAGGAATGGGCTGTTAAAAACAAAATGTTTTGCAGTATAGCATGACTCAGCATGAATTTAATTTCAAAGACTGAAACCATCCTTAAGACATCATTCCAAATGCCTGTTGGCCTTTGCATTTCCTCTTTGGAGAAGTTTCTTTTCAGCTCTTCTGCCCGTTTTTTTGACTGGGTTGTTTGCTCTGTTTTGTTGAGTTTCGTCAGCTCTTTATAGATCTTTGTGATCAGTCCCTTATGATTAGTATTGTGTGCAAAATTTTTCTCCCAATCAGTGGGGTGTCTCTTTGTTTTGGTTAATGTCTCTTTTGCTGTACAGAAGATCTTTTAATTTGATGTAGTCCCAGATGTTTATCTTTTCCTTCACTATCTTTGCTTTGGGTGATGTATCTTTAAAGATGATATTGAGGTGTATGTCTTATAGTGTTTTGCCTATTTTTTTCTTCTATATATTTAATGGAGTCAGGACTTCTGTCTAGTTCTTTAACCCATTTTGAGTTGGTTTTGGTGGATGGTGAAAGGTAATAGTCTAGCTTCAATTTTTTGCATGTAGCAGCCCAGTTTGCCCAGAACCATTTATTGAGCAAACTGTCTTTGTTCCATGTTCAGCATCACTCGTAATTGGAGAAATGCAAATCAAAACCACAATGAGATAACATCTTACATCAGTGAGAATGGCACATATCAAAAAACTAGCAACAACAAATGTTGGCGAGGATGTGGAGAAAAAGGAACTCTCCTACACTACCAGTAGGAATGTAAATTGGCCCAACTACTATGGAAAGCTGTGTGGGAATTCCTCAAACTGCTAAAAATGGAGCTTCCATATGATCCAGCAATTCCACTCCTAGGTATCTACCCAAAGGATGGCAAAACATTTATTCAAAATGATACCTCCACCCCTATGTTTATTGCAGCATTATTTACAATAGGTAAGTTATGGAAACAACCCAAATGCCCCAAAACAGATGACAGACCAACAAGATGTGGTATATATACACAATGGGATATCGCTCAGCAATCAAAAAAGACAAATCCATGCCATTCACAACAACATGGGTGAATCTGGATGGGATTATGCTTAGTGATATGAGCCAGAAAGAAAAAGAAAAATACAGGATGGTTTCAATTATAAGAGGAATGTAGAGGATCCAAATAAGGGATGGGGTGGGAGGCAAAGTTATTATAATAAAGTGAAAATCAAAATCAATAGGCAACTATAAACCAGAGACATTCTACAGGCGGGGGGTCAAGGGAGGGGGAGAAGGCAGTAGGACCAAAACAGGGATGGGAAGAGCACAAGGGACTATGGTGATGGTGTTACAGGGCAGGGAGAGGGGCAGCCCAGACCCAACAAACCTGCCTACTCTAAATGGGTTCTGCCATCCGCAGCATCAACACAAAACATGTGAGACTTTAATGGGAAGGAACTTTAATACAATTAGTAAACAATACAGGAAAGGCAAAGAATCTAGATTCTAAATCAAGCATCCAAAGTTACCTGTCCCCTCGTGGGTAAAAGTCCATCCAAATGGGGTAGGCCCAGAGTAAGGCTCCAAAGCCCACCACAGGTCTAAAGCATCTTACAGTGGGGACACACAGAAAAGGATCAGAAGCAACCAGACAAGTCTAGAGGGAAAAGAACAAAATCAAAAGCAAGACAAAAACCGCCATTGTCACCTCCCCACGGGTCTCTCACCCACGTCTGTGTCACCCAGTCCACGACCAAAAGGCAAGAGTAGTTTCTTCACATGTCTCTCGGCTCCATGTGCCTCCTCCAGGTCTCCTTCTGGCTCTCCATCCTGCTTCCTTCCTTCCTCGGTTTCCTCTGCAGCTTCTTCTCTACCTACTCAGCTCCACCCTCCTTTTGGGTGGGGCAGGGAACCTGGAACCTCCCCCTTTCCTGGGGACCACCCTGTTACAATGGTACATGGGTGAGTTGGTGGTGGGAATTTTGTGGGACTATAATCGAGATGAGAAAGCATACATTGTACAAAAATGAAAAATGATGTAAAAAAATATATAAAATAGGGCCTCCCTGTGGTGCAGCGTGTTGAGCGCACCATTGTGAATCTGTCTCTGCAGCCTCTGCAGTGCGGGTACGATTCCTGGCTGGCCAGGGAGAGTCCCACATGGCGCAGCAGACCTCTCCTGTGCCTGCTGCTCCCCTCAGCATTGCCTTCGGTCTGTCTGCCTGCTCTGCTCCCCACTCTGTCTCTGGTGAATCCTCTCACCCTCCTGCGCCTCTGGCCTGTACCCCAGTTATTGTATAAATAAAAAAATGAATCTTAAAAATATATATATATATATATGAAAAAGACATCATACCGATCATTAAGTAAATGAATCAAACAATTATAAGAAGATTTTGATAATTTTGTGTGTGTGTAAGAGAGAGAGAGAGACTATGAGCCTTACCACTTATTATTAGATTCTAGGAAGTAAAAGCACAAATGTTCTTTGTAACTCTTAACTGCCTATTTCAGCTTAACTGAGCCAGCAGTGCATGTTCCTGTGTTTATTGCTGTGTCGGAGAAATTCTGGGAGCACATTCTCACTTGTTTCTTCCCTTTGTGTCACATCTCTCCATTTCCCCCTAACTTTCTCATCTCCCTTGATGCCTTTACCTCATTCCTTTAACTGGTCTCAGTAAAATACTTCTTACTGACTTAATGGGTAGTGGGCACTGATCACACTCTTTAAAAATATAGAACTTTGAAAATGAGAAGCACAGATTTGGCTCTGTCATTGCCGTTGAACAGAATGGTAGTGTATAAGGTTTGACATTAAGGCAACGCTGTGGGGATATGGAATGGCCCAGTGGAATGAGTTATGTATGTGGATCTAGATCTAAATTTCAGAAAGGTCTCACCACAAGCATTTTAATCATGGCACTTTCCAGAGGAATCAATGCATGTTTCTTCTCTTTAAGATAAAGATGGGTAATTCACACATGTTATGTTTTCCAACTCCTTTGAATGTGGTAGTGAATGGTTTTTCCAGTGCTATTCATTTTGTGGTAGGACTTCATAACTTCTACATAAAACACAGTAAATAGACCTTTAAAAACTTGGAAAAAGTGTGGAGAATGTTCCGTTCTATTACTACTCTTGTAACACGGAAAAGCATGTCTCCTATTTTGTGAGCATTTTACTACCATCTAGTTCAAGTAACACTTCAAAGTTTTAAGGCTATGCTACTTGATTAAGATTTCCCCCAAAATATATATCCCTTAAGGTATGCTGTCCAACTAAATAAAAAATATAGATTCAAAATTGCATTGACTTGGAGACAGTTATATGGGGGGGGCAGGGATAAATGTTTTCAATTATATTTATGTTCAATATCAACAACAACCATGGTAAGACAAAGCTGAGTTTATTGTTCATTGTACTAAGAGAGCATCAGTAGAATTTCAGAAGGGGAAGGTTTCTCAGAAGGATTTTATTGAGATTTTGAAGTTTGGTTTCAATGGGGGCAGGCACAGAAAGGGTGGCAGAAGAGGACAATTTGATTGAATAAGTATTATAACAGTTTAAGACTGGTAAGAACACAAAGCCAGGATTTTTAGCAAGGTGTTCTAGGAGTCTTTCTAGGTTAAGTGTTTACTCCTGCTTTTTATTGAAAGGTTGGTAAGTCTTTGTAGATGTAGTGAATCATAAAGACAAAATTATGTTAATTTAGGCATTGTTATGTGGTGGTAATTATTACCAGTTTTTAAAATTTGTTTAAATAATGTAGTCCTTCTGAAATATATTTACAAATTATTGCTATAATAATTGACATATATATATAAATAATTGGCATATATAAATATATTATTACTATAATTGGTAAATATATTTACCAGTTATTACTATAATACTCAAAAAAGGCTAAATTTCTAATGCCAGTTTTGTATATGTCTGTAGAAGCACTTATGAGATTGATAAATAAAATAGTCAAATACTTGTAATTACTGAACTGCTAGAGTCAACAAAGAAAATTATAGCGATTTTTTTTCCTATTTTTTCTTTATATTAAAGAACTACCCAGAATTTCTGTTCTTAAACAGATTGAAAATACTTGAAATGATAAAAACAGAAACACTGTGCTAAATTGAATTTTACTTAATATGGAAACCAACTTTATGGGACTGTACTATTACAAATATATTTAAAGACTGTTACATTTAAAAAGATGCGTTATTTAATAGGTCAAAAAATACATGTCCAAGAATCAGATGGATAGAAAATGTTATGTGACTGTTAGATTTTTTTAATTTATTGAGGCTAAACTGGGTCAAATGCTATCATTAAAAAAAAAAAAACTGAAAATTTTGGATTGATGTTTGTGGTTATTTCTAAAATAAGTAATCTTTGAAGATTTATTTTATAAAAAAAAATTATTGTCTTCTGATATGTCACAGGTCTTTTAGATTTATAAAAACTTTTTAAAAACTTTAAAATTTGAAGCTAGTCAATTTAGAATATATATTAGTATCAGGATGGAATTATAGGACAGTGTATCACGGGCAACTGTGATGAATAATAGGTAAATTGAAGAATTAAATTTTTGGTACACTGATTGAATGAAATAAATGTTCTAGCTTTAGTAAGTTTTTCATAAAAAAAATGATTATCATCCACCTAAACACAGCATTTCCATGTCATATAAATGTTTCTGGGTTAAATGGTCAATCTCAAGCATCAAATTAGTATCACTGCTGTAAAGGAAAGGCTAATTTGTAATCTCTGTCATCATCAGAACAGCCTAAAGTGGAAGCTGAATCGGCATTGTGAAATGTTTCTGTACCAGTGATAGCTGTTATTTAAATCTTTTAAACAATGCACCCCTTTGGAAATTGTACTTTAAGTCATAAAATAATCTTGAGGAGTCTTTGGTAAGAGAGGATCCTGGAAATAACACCACCAGGCATTCTGAAACAGTGAAGTACTCTGAAGGGAACTGTGAGCGTTCTACGGGAAATGTTTTATTTGCCTTAAAAATTCAATTAGGTCTCCCCAGCTTATGGGGTGGGGATTCAGGAGCTAGTGTGAACCTGATCAGTGTTATAGTTCATATGCTAACTGAATAGGAGAAGGTGCTACCTTAACATATCCCTTGAAATATAACAAAAAACCTGTGTTTTCCTAAACAGAAATTACTCTTTCCAAATTGAAACTATGGAATTAAAGATTTCAGAATTCTCTTTGGGATTAGAAGACACTTTAGAAATATCTGGGCTAAGGAAAACTATTCCTGTCAGGAAGTAAGACACTTTTATAATGGAAACATTCAGAGTTTCATAGCTTCTAGCTAGGGTAATAATAAACAGTTGTGATGATTTGGTAGTAATTCAATAGTTGAAATGGAAAATAGAGGAAAAAAAATTGCTCCAGTTCCAGAATTTGGGTGTTTCCGTTTATAAGATGGCCTAGTACCATGTAGGTATGAAAACCAATACTCTAATTATGACTGATGTGAAAATGAAGGTTCTCAGCAAGTTAATTTTACTCAATAACAGAGCATCATTTTCCAGTGGTTATCAAAAACCATCCATCCATTTTGTTTCTTTCACCACCTGAGATCTACAGATAGTAGTGATAATTGCAGTACTTTGTTTCCTGGTAGTTTTATCCTTAGATCTTTTACTATAATAGAGGCTTCTTTCTTCTTTTGAAACCAGTAAGCTTTCTCTATTGTGCCTTACAAGAAAGTGGTGAAGTCTGATGTTGACTTAATTTCTTCGAGTAGTTTTCATTTTTTAATAATGTTTCTCCTTGGCATAAAATCAGCTTCAAGTAATTTCAGTGCTGCTTTATGGAGATTTGAATCAAGAAATCAAGAAAAGAGATCAAATGCTAGTTTCTATTTTTCACACATTAGAAGATTCAAGGCTAAGCATATTTTTTGCTGGACTTTCTAAATGCTTAGTCTTATTATGCCTTGGAAAATGGAAATGAAACTTGCATTGGCATTCTCCGCGGTGTAATTTGGATCCTTGATTTTCTGGCTTCAGTTCACATGCTAAGGATTTGGCATAGTGAGGCCAAGGCCATTATAAATAGGCCCTGGCTTCTGAAATACTGGGAGCATTATATTTATAATGCAAGAAAGCTTAAAAAACATTGCTTTCATTATAATGGGAGCTGCTATAACAATCCTGTGGACAAAATGTTTATATCTCAGTCTATTTTTCCCAATATTTCTTTGTAAAAAGCCTTATATTTTTATTTTGTAGATGGCTGAAAAAATTGCTTAAATGAAATTAAGATGCTCAGATGCCAGAAAGATGTGTGTAAGCAATGAAATATGATGACTTAAAAAGTAGGTTTTGTTCCTACATCATTCAGGCTTACCACTTACACTATTCACAACCATTGGATACCTTCCAGAGTTCTACTTTGCAGTAGGAAGAACTGGCACTGAAGCTTCCTCTTTATACATTAATGTGGGTGGAAAAGGAAATCCTCTGGAAAAGTTACCTTGGTAAATCTTACTGCAATTTCTGTGCATTTAGATCTCAATACTCATAGATAGAAAAATTTGATTTGGTTTGATTTATAAATCCATTTGTCTTAAACTGAATCAAGCTGATAATTGGACATCACATGGACAAATTCAATATCACATTTGGTCATCCCTTAGGTGTTTCACTACTGACACACATTCTATACTAGACAGTATTTACATGTCCTGCTCTGATACCAAGTCTCAGAAACCGAGTGATTTTATTTCATATAATTCAATTTAGTCCTACTAATGTATACCCAGAATCAGCACAGAACCAACATGCTTAGGATAAAATCCTTCACAGAATTGCCCCAACTTGAGATGCTAGTTGCAAGTCTCAGGGCTACCTGCATTTCTCACTAACTGGCTAAAACATCAGAGATTCCTGTAACCCCCAATCAGGTTTGATAATTTGCTAGAACAACCAATAGAATTCAACTAAGGTATTATAATCATGATTATAGTTTTGTTATAAACAGTACAAATCAGGAACAGTCAAATGGAAGAGACACATAGACCAGGTCTAGGGTGGGGAATGAGGGAACACAGAGCTTCCATGTCTTCTCTTTATGCAGTTTTTGCCTGTCACCCTCCCGGCAAATAAATGTGTTCCCAACCCTGAAGTTCCACTGAGTTGGTTATCTAAGATTTTATTAGGGTTTCATTATGTAAGTATGATTAAATCATTGATTACACGATAAACTCACATGCAGCTCCCCTCCTTTTGCCAGATTTTGGGCTAGCCCAAAGCACCAGTGCTCTAATCCTCTGGTTGGCCTTTCTGCAGCTGAGCCTCCTCTTGAAGCTAGCTAAGGGCTCACCTATTCACTCAGGAAATTCCAAGTATTTTGACACTGTGTGCCAGGGACCAGGGCAAAGATTAGAAGTTATTTATTGTATCCACATATTTAAGTTTAAAGTTCTTTGACACACAAAGCAATCTTTTTCTCAAGTACTAATTTATTACAATGAGAGAATAATAGTCTTACAGTAGATTTCATAGAATTACTGTAGAATTATTCTAGAATAATAGGTCTTCTATAATTATTTAATGGAAGTATCATTGTAAAATAAAAAATTTGAATATTATCTAGAGGACAAACATAACATTTTATGTAATGTAGCAAAACTCATTGAAGAATGACTGCTGCTAAAACATATTGCTTTGTATTTGCTACTTTTCTAAATAAATCGAAATTTGTTTGGACTAGTGAAAAATAATTCCTCTTTCTACATTTTTTGATTATGCTTCATTTTTTTCTAATTATTCTTCTGTGACAGATGGGTAGAAACATATGCCAATAGAGAAGTGTGGAATAAACAAAAAAAATTACCAGATAACATCAAAGAAATATTATACATTGTTCACAGCATCCTCTTGTAGGTTTTCTGACACTAATTTTGTGACTGCTCTTTACCTTTCACAGCCTTTGAGTTATTTCACTACCCTATAAATTTTACTTAAAATTATGCAAATAATTCTGGTCTATAGGCATGAAAATAAATTCTGTAAATTAGAAATTAAAGTGACCTTCCAGTTTCACTGTGGAATAAGCCAATTTTGTGTCTATTCATATATTCATTTCAATAATCCTAATTTATTAATGTGTGTGTTCTTTGGCTTCATTTGCTAACAGGTTTAACATCTGCCCACTAACCTCGTGAATAACAAATTAGATAAAATATTTTACAGATGTTCATTTTATATATGTATTCAAATCACGATTTTACCTTTTTTTTTTTTTTGAAAATGACCCTTTAGCAGAAATTATCAAAAGATTGATTATAGGGGCTGGAAAAAAGGAGGAATAGTAAAACAAATATGGTTAGTTTAAATACCTTCAAACTGTCACCAACATATCAAAGCTTTTCAGAAAATCTGTTTAACATTGTAATTGTTAATTTATATTGCTTAGTCTTTCATTACTTATTATTTTTTTAATTTATTTACAGCCATGTACTAGCTAAATAATTATTACAAATTTTAGTTAAGATATAGATAAGAAATATATTTTATTGAAGAGTACTGTTTATAAACAAACAAAAGGGAGCCCTTATATAACTATCCTGATAAAAGCAAACAAAAAGATAATTTTTTAGAGAAGTTCATTGAAAATCATGTGTGATAATCCTAACATTTATATCGCTAGTCTGGCTTCCTAACCCTAAGCAACTGGAAGAATGAAATGATCCTGGCAAGATGAAGAATGCCATAGATAGAGCATGTCTGAGGATGACTGTCTCAAATGATTAGATATATGGGGTTTGAATTCAGTAGCAGTTTCAGTAGAAATAAATATTAGGAGCTGTCAGCTTTTAAACAATGTAGTTAGGAGACTGGATGATATCATCACGGAAGTCAGTATAGATGGACACAAGAAGAAGAATGAACCCTGAGTATGTTGAGCGTCTGGGAGTGGAGAATTGAAGCTAGTAGAGGAAGCTGAGGAGGAGGAGGAGTTATGAGATAAAGAGACTGTGATATCCTGGAAGCTAAATGAAAAAACTGTATCAAGGAGATCAGATGGTCTTGAGAGGTCAATAAATATAAGGACTGGAATTGACCAGGTGTTAACCTATGTGAAGGTCATTGTTACCCTTAATAGGAAAAATGGTAAATACTCAGAGTGGTTTTTTTTTTTTTTAAGATTTATTTATTTATACAGGAACCAGGGTACAGGCCAGATGCGAGAGAGGGTGAGAGGATTCACCAGAGACAGAGCGGGACACAGAACAGGCAGACTGATGAAATACACTGCTGAGGGGAGCAGCGGGCGGCAGGAGAGGTCTGCGCACCATGTGGGACCCTCCCTGCCGGTGGGGATCGAACACACACTGCAGAGGCTGTGGACAGCTTTACAGAGCAGCGCTCAACTGCCTGTGACACCAGGGGAGGCTCTGAGAGTGGGTTTTAAAGAAGGATAGGATGAGAGACAGCTTCATCTTTTAGCAGCTTCATCTTTTAGCAGGTCTTCTTTAAGCAAGCGCTTATATCCTGTTAGACTTTCTAGTAAGACTAGAATGACCCTTTAAAAAATAAGTCAGATGTGGCCATGCTACTACAAACTTCCCACCTTACTGAGAGTAAAACCAAAATCCTCATTGCTTCTTACCTGTGCGGTCTTATCTCCTTTTCCTCTCCCCCCACTTCCCTGACCTTCAGCCATCCAGGTCTCATGCCTAAAGCCTAAGGCATTAACAATTTTGTTCTTGTTTCACCTTTTAGTTAAAGTGCTATTCTTCCATATATTTACATTCATTAGTCTTTCCCTGAATATCATTTCAGTGAGGCTTTTTTTGATGGGGTGGGATTATTCTATGGAAAATAGTGCTTCTTCCTTCACCTCCCACATAGATACTCACTTTTAGTACTTAAATATTGCCCTAGATACTATCATTCCCTAACATATTGTACATATTTGTCTTGTTTATTGTTTATCTCCAAAGGGCAGGGATTAAATTTATTTTGTATATCTCATATTATTTTGTATATCCTACTATATATCCTAGTATATTCAATCTATTTAAAACACCACTTGCCACCCAGTGGAAATGCAATAAATATTTGTTGAATAAGCAAATAGGAGAGATGCCATTCAGCTCTGTATAAAATAAAATGAATCTCTGTTGTAGTTTTCCCACAGCAAAGATAAACACCAGTGAATTACATCATAGTCTATTTTAAAATCATTAGATGAAACACTTATGACTATCTTAAATGGCATAATATAATTAATAACTGATGAACTTATTACAGAAAATCTGTGTTTTGAAGAAAATTCAAAGGTAAAGAACTGATTAAGGTGCCTTGAAAAAATATATATATTTTACATATAAATATAATATACACACACATATATATGTAACACCAGAAAATAGTGTTATAATATGGAAGCATTTATTAAATGTGAAAATTATTTTCAAACATAAGACATTGGATGTTTATGTCTGCTTCTATGAAATCACTATTGCAATGAATACTAGTATAATTGTTTCAACTGCTTTTAGTTTCTCTTAATCAAAATTACTAGAAGATAGAACTCAAAAACTTGTTACATGTTAATACTTGGTGACTGACAATCATTTAAAAATAGAGTTTTGTCATGCCAGAAAATTAGTGAACTGCTAAGGAATAGCATATTTTTAAAGATAACTCTCACGTGTACACATTTTCTTAGACTAAAATATGATTTGAAATGTATTTTCAGTTATAGGAATTGCTATCTTGTTATTAATAGCATTCCAATATGATAGAGAAAATAATTAAATTCCAGGAAACAGGAATATTCCTATAGGTCACTAAGAAACACTGAACAAATACAAAATAAGTAAACAAGTTGGAAAACAATTAAAGAATATCGTAGAGAAGTTGTAAAAGAAACTATAGTGGCTAATACATTACTAACAAGATTCTCAGCTGCCCTAGAATTCAGAAAAGTGCTATTAAAACAATAGTCAAATAGCACTTTATATCCAGATTAACAAATATTTAAAGTCTAGCAATACCAAATATTGGTTGGCATGTGGAATTAAACTGTTTAAAGAATTGTAAACAGAAGCAACCAATTTGACAATTTCTAGAGAAGCGGAATATACACATCATATATGATCTAGCTTTTCTTTGTGAGGCAAATGCTATGGTCACACCTTATGTTGACATGGTTATATTCCTAGGGAGATGGGAATGGAATGTTTGGAACCAAGAAAGCTGAAATATAATTAATTGTGTTGAGTCTGTTTGGAAACTTCTGAATTTAGTGATGATAAATGGTCAGTATGGAGACTAGAACTAGAAAACATAATGAATGGTTAAAGAAAAAGAAAAAAAAATAGACTACTATTAATATATCTCTAGCCCATCCTGTAAATGAAGATATATAAATAGTTGGGATAAAGGACCTTAATCACTGGGGTGATATGTTCCTTTTGCAGGTTTCTCAATCCTGGCTCTATGGATTTATGCAATTCTTTATCTTGAGGGACTGCATGTTATGTGATGAGGGCTGTTTAGTTGCATCCCTGGTCTCTACTGACTAGATGCCAGTAGTAACCCTCAGTTGTGACAACCAAAAATGCTTTCAGACCTTGCCAAATGTTGTTGGGGTGGGGGTGGGCGGGTGAATAATTTGGCTTTACTATAGACAGAGTTGCACTGATCCAATGCTATGAATATTTCACTTGGAAAGTGATATATTTTGATAGTTATGAGTCCATAAATTTGCTTTCCTGCTAGAGTTGTTATCATTTTCTCTGAACCATGTGTTCACTAATGAAAGTCTAGTGTCTTGACTTTCAAAACTGAGGGCCAAAACCAAGAAATGGCTAATATATCCACATGGGGTCACCCTTTAAAGCCTTGCCTATATGAATGACTGTTCTTCACATACAACATCTCCATGTCATAGTTTATTCAACTGCCACTTCAGACTGTCAGATTTTTACACACTCTCAGGCCCTGCTAGGAATCTATTATAGTGAAATTGTGAGAAATGAGGACAGAGATTTATGTATTAAGAATTTATTGCATGTAATTCTTTATAGTCATTATATTAATCACTTTCTACCCCTCTGACTGAAATGATAGAAACCCAGTGAAGACACAAAAGAAAACAAAACAGGCAAAAAACCAAAGTGTGAGAAACATGTTTGTATACGCAACAAAAGTATGGGAAGGACGACGGGGAGCTGGATTTATGCATGACTGGATCCAGAAACCCAAATGATGTCAAAGCTCCCTTGTTCTAACTTTGTATCTCATCCTTGCTCCTTCAATGCTGACATCTCTCAAACTGTAACTGAGTGTTCCCATATGGTGTAGAATGTGAATACCATTGAAAAATATTTTTAAGTCATCCTGCATCTGGAGATAAGCACATTAACAGTTTTCTTTCCAGGCATTATGTATGTTATTGTGTGTATACATAACACCCTAAAAAAACACACAGTTATTTGAGGGACAAATTGTGTACATATACTTCTTTAGCCTGTTCTTGTTACTTAAAACTTTTTTAAGACAATTTCCTTGTTACTAAATTTTATTTTAAAAGTGATGTTCAAAGATTGTCCAACATTTCATTCTACCTTTATATAGCCATTTCCTACAGGAGAGTGCCAACATTTATAATTACAATTTTCACTGATATGCTAAATAAATGCCAAAATAAAAATAAACAAACACACATATTTTTTTATTGTGTACTAGAATAAAATCCTAAATATAGAATTAGTGCATCAAAGGATATGTGCAATTTTGAGATTCTTAACGATTTTTTCCCGTGTTTGAGAAAGTTGTTCAGATTTAAACTTCAACCAGAATTGCATGAGAATAATTTAACTAATCAATCAGTTCAGTAAAGTGGCAGGATAAAAAATCATCACGCAAAAGTCAGTAGCCTTCCTATACACTAACAATAAATCTGAAGAAGAAGAAATAAAAAAAAAATCCCTTTTATTATCGAAACAAAAAAAATCAAATACTTGGGAATAAATCTAACAAAAAAGGTAAAGGTCCTATACAAAGAAAAACTATAAAACACTGTTAAAAGAAATAGAAGAAGACACAAAGAAATGGAAAGACATCCCATGCTCATGGACTGGAAGAATAAACATTAAAATGGCCATCCTACCAAAAGCAGTATACAGATTCAATGCTATTCCAATCAAAATTTCAATGTCATTCTTCAAAGAAATAGAACAATTATTGATGAAATTCATATGGAATCATCAAAAACCCCGAATAGCCAAAGCTCTCCTGAAAAAAAAAAAGAAGGGACTGGAGGCATCACACTCCCAGACTTCAAACTCTACTACAAAGCCATAATCATCAAAACTGCATGGTATTGGAACAAGAACAGACACACAGACCAATGGAATCGAATAGAAAATCCAGAAATAAACCCACAGATTTATGTCAACTAATTTTTGACAAAGGAGCAAAGAATATACATTGGAGCAAAGAAAGTCTGTTCAATAAATGGTGCTGAGAAAACTGGGTCGCTCCATGCAAAAGAATGAAGCTTGACTACTACCTAACACCATGCACAAAAACCAACTCAAAATGGATCAAAGAACTAGACATAAGACCTGAAACCATAAAATCATAGAAGGAAATATAGGGGAAACACTACATGATATGCACATCAAAGACATCTTTACAGACACATCACCCAAAGCAGTGATAGTAAAGGCAAAGATAAACAGCTGGGACTACATCAAATTAAAGAGCTTCTGCACAGCAAAAGAGACAATAACAAAAACAAAGAAAACCCACCAACTGGGAGAACATTTTTGCACACAACGCTAATGATAAAGGACTGATCACAAAAATCTACAAAGAGCTGATGAGACTCAACACAAACAAAGAAAATAATCCAGTCAAAAAATGGGCAGAAGAGCTAAAAAGAAACTTCTCTGAAGAGGAAATGCAAATGGCCAACAGGCATATGTAAAAATGTTCAACATCACTTGTCATCAGGGAAATGCAAATCAAAACTACCATGAGATACCATCTTACACCAGTGGGAATGGCACATATTAAAAAAAACTAGCAGCAACAAATGTTGGTGAGGTTGTGGAGAAAAAGGAACTCTTCTGCACTGTTGGTGGGTGTGCAAACTGGTCCAACCACTATGGAGAGCTGTGTGGAGATTTCTTGACCTACTAATCATAGAGCTTCCATATGATCCAGCAATTTCACTCCTAGGTATTTACCCAAAGGACACAGAAACATCAATTCCAAAGAGCACCTGCACCCCTATGTTTATAGCAGCACTACTTATGATAGCTAAGCTTTGGAAACAACCCAAATGCCCAAAAATAGATGACTGGATCAAGAAGATGTGGTCCATATACACCATGGAATATTACTCAGCATTCAAAAACGATAAACACATGCAATTGCAGCAACATGGATGTAGCTGGAAGGGATCATGCTCAGTGAAATAAGCCAGAAAGAAAAAGAAAAATACCGGATGGTCTCACTCATAGCAGGAATCTAGAAAACTTAAATAAGGGACCAGGGAAAAGAATATAAGAAAGAAAATATCAAAATCAACAAACAACTATGAACCAGAGACACTCTATGGGAGGTGGGGGTGGGGAAAGGAGGGGTTGGGGTCAAAATAAGGGGGTTGTAATTGTATGGGGAATATAAAAATAAAATTTAAATAAAAAAAGTATTGAGAATAACTATTACTAAAAATGTGCTAACATTGGGTGTTTTAATTTACAAATATTTTTGCCAATGTGATGGCTGTTTTAATTTGTTTAAATAGTTTTTGTTTTAAAGATTTATTTATGCGTACAAGAACTGGGGTACAGGCCAGAGGTGTGGGTGTAAAAGGATCCACCAGAGACAGAGTGGGGACCAGAACAGGCAGATTGACTGAAATACACTGCTGAGGGGAGCAGCGGGTGAGGCAGGAGGGTCTGCTGTGCCATGTGGGTAGCTCCCTTGCTGGGGATCGAATTCATGCTGCAGAGGCTGTGGACAGCTTCATAGATTGAGACTTAACCCCTTGTGCCACCAGGGAGGCCCTGTTTAAACAGTTCTTCATGTGTTTATTACTAATTTGCATTTCTTATTTTGAGAATTGTCTAAGTCTGTTTGTCAATTTTCATTGGGGTGTCTTTTTCTTTTCCATATTGATCAAAAAGTGATACTTACTTGATAAACTTGTTAACCCTTTATCATATGTACTGCAGATATTTTTTTTTTTTTCAATGTTCCCTTTGCATTATAGTTTTGTGGTGTTTTTATATATAATACCTTTGGACCTGTATGTAGTCACATTGTTTTTTTTCATGGTTTTTTTCACTTACCAAATCATCAACATCCATTATTATATTTATATTATAATATTCCAACTCCAGAGACACTATTTCACTACTAGATTTGTGTCCTTCAACCTTTTTACCTGCAGTTTCCCAATTCTGTTTTACCTCCTTACCTAGCAAAGAGCCCATCAAGACCAGCAATACCTAGAATACATTCTAAACTCCTGTGACTCTCTTCACCATGTTTAGATGACCCCAACCCTTCATTACTTCTATAGAATCCTTGCGAGAATCCAGGGATGGGAAAAGTATTTGAAAAACTGCCTTTCTTCCCAAAGGAGTCCGAGTCATCTGTCAAAAACTATATACCAGAAGATACTGCCAGACTTTTCTTACAAAACTTGAATCAAATTTTGTCCATTCTGTTTAACCTGGTGGGGACATTTTTATTAGCACTTTAGAATTTATATTTAAAAATTTTCTACATACAAAATGAGTTTTGAGTTAAAGATGGAGTTGGGTGCCAATCTATAAAAGAGGACATAAAAAAATAAAATGATAATGGTTCCAACTTTCAGTGATTGGGAAATAAAGGAATTCTACCAGTACTTTCAATTACAGAAAAAATAATTCTGGAGAAATACATGAATTCTGATGTAGATATTTTATTATCTGTGATAGTAAATATGAAGATATTTATTGCCACACTTCCCCAGAACAGACTATTATACAAATTTTTTTAAAAAACTTAATGAGTATCCTCTTTCAGATGTATAACTGCAACCATGACTAATGTAGGAGTGAAATACTGAGTCATTCTTAACAATAAATATGAAAGATTAGTAGATACTTAACAGCAATAATAAGGGAGTGAGTTTATTGCATAATATTCTTGAGCATGGTATTTTTAAATAGCACCTTTAAACATTGGAAACAATCTTTGTAAAACTATAAATTCATAAATATTATTTCTGTAGCACTTTGTCACGCGTCTGTAATTTCTTTATTAATAATGAAATAAACAT
Source organism: Talpa europaea (assembly GCF_964194135.1). NCBI lineage: Eukaryota > Metazoa > Chordata > Mammalia > Eulipotyphla > Talpidae > Talpa > Talpa europaea. The sequence continues at coordinate 78,308,619 of NC_140068.1, forward strand.
GTATGAAATTTCTCCAAATTCTCAGCAGATCAGCATATTCTAATTAAGTCTAGTTAGGATTTTAGCAGTTTGAACTTTGAAATTTTAAACTTGATTCCAGCCTTTGCTGTTCATCAGGAGAATAATCTAGTCTGTGCACAGTGCCTAGTTTTTCGTAGACTTGATATACTCTTACTGATTTATCTGCGTATCAGTACTAAAGTTAGCAAAGTATTATGTTTCTAAGTAGGAAATAGAGAGACAGAAACTTGAATTTTGCTTAAGAGAAATTAGAATAACCAATCATCTGCTCTCCTTTTTCTTTCTTCTAGGATGGATGGGGGGTAAAAGGGAGGGAACTATTGATATTTAATTTCTCTTCTGAGTTATGTTGTGTGAAGCCACTGCTCAGTCTCCTTGGTACATCGGTGCTGCTTTTTGCTTCATCGTTTAAATCACTCACTTTATTATTGGTCTCTGCCTGGACTTTCCACAACCAGCTCCCTCAAAGGATCTCTCCCCAAGAAAAATTCCCCAAAAAGTTTTCAGCAGAAAACTTGTTGTGGGGTACAGTGCTTTTATTTTACTCAAGATCTTGTCTTTTCTACATCACAACATCACTACTACTCAGTATATGGTTTTATCAGGATTTTCTCAAGTTGGGTGGTAATTACAGGGCATGAAACAAAAGGAAAGAAGAAAACACAGGAGCATTTAACTTTGTTGTTAAGTTGCACTTCCCTATATGACAATGAATCTACTTATTTGAGCATCCTTTTGTTAAAGTCAGGTTTCTTTATTGCCAGCTAACACCACCTACCCTGTTCCACCAAAAGTTACTTTTCTTCTAAGTCCATTATGTAAATTTCTAGTACTTTTTAGGAATCCCACCTTCTACACATTGAATTGATGTGCCTCCCACCATCGAGCCTTAATCAGTCTAGAGACTAATAATCAGATTATATGCATAAAGAGACCAAGAATTTGTAGGTTCTTTGTTCTCATCACCGGCAAAGAGTATAATGTGCTTTTTTAAAAGTACATTTACTTTATTTTTTTTTTTATTTTTAAACAATATTTGCTTCCCCTTACCCCCTCAGATTGAGTCCCAATAGAATTTCCTTCCCCAAGGCACCCGTGCACCATCACCACAGGCCTTTGTGCTCCTCCCTCCCTCCCAGAGTATAACGTGCTTTTTAAGAGTATCACTCATATAGCATTAGCAGATTAAGAGTAGTTGCTTAATATAAATTTTTGAATGAATGAATTACAAATCTTACAGCAAAGTCATTAGCATTCTAGAGAGCAAAACAGACATCTGTGTAATTGGTTAAAAAATGTATGGAGGAGTGATATAGCAGAAGGATATTTTATAGTTTATTTTTGGCAATAATAAAGCATAAGAAGTGTGTATGCTTCCTTTAAAGAGCCCACAATTGTATATTTAGTCCTGTGTTCTGAATTCTAGTCTCCTTGCAATTGGAGTTGGAAAAAATAACACCTTTATGTCTCTCAGAATTTCCTGATGAAAAACACTATACAAGTTCTACCCTCTCGGGATATCTGGAGGGATAGCTGTGAAGGAAGCTGGACACACAGCTGTGTGGTTAGAGAGCTCAATACTTGACTTTGTATAAAAGGAGACGAACTGTAGAAATTGTCCCAAAGGCCTGTGTATTCTCAGTGAAGTCAAGATGACCTTTGTCTGCCCAGCTAAATCCCGCATCAGTTCTCTAGGAATGACATATATTGAATCTCCTGATAATTGAAAGCTTGGAGCCAAATTTAATGTGCTGCAGTATTCTGGAGTAACACAAGCTCATTAAAATACATGAAGTGATTTAGGAGAGGGTAGAGAACAATTGGTTTTACCCAGGGACTTTTATGTTGGACAGAGTAATCTTAGAAGCAATTTTTAAACTTTGATTAGAATTAAGGTAAAAGAGCATTTAAGAAAAATAAAGGAAGAACATGAACAAATAGATGGAGTAAGAAAATGTGTGCTATAAGAAAAACACTTTGTTTGGTGTGCCAAACAAATCATTGCTTGCAATAACTTTTGAGCACAGGAATACTCTTAATAGTTTCATATATGTTACTTAGACCAGGGACCTAACTGGGTGATCATGGATAAAATTAGGTTCCATGTGGAGCTTTTTAATGTAGATTTTTGAAGAAGTTTTATACATATGCCTAAAAGGTGAAAAGCATAGGGGTAGAGGGTTGAATTAGCAGGAAAGAATAATGGAAAATTAATCAAAATCTAGATGGACCTGGATTTGAAGAATCTCTTGAACATCTTGCTCAAAAGTTTGTACTTATAATGGAAGAAGTTCTCTCTTTCTCTGTGTATTGCATTATATTTTATTAAGTATGTGACCTTTTTTGTATTGTATACTGTTACTCATTTATGTATTAAAAGTGCCCCACACTCTCATTCTTTCATTTATTCACATAACAAGCACATTTTGAGTGCCTATTGTGTATTATACAAAGATTTATGGATATAGTCATAAAAGATAAAACCCATGATTTCAAGATATTCTTACTACACTTCTCTTAATATTTCACTAGAGTCAGTAAAAATTTTACTCTTGATTAACAATTTAGAATTATATCAATTGGTTTCTTTGTAGGAAAGTTTAATCTATTTCCAACAAAAAAAAAAATTTCCCTTACAGACATTGTACATCATATCTGAAAGTAAAATTCTGCCATTCAGAGATGTTTAGAGGAGAAAAACACTAACTTAATGAAATGACAAAATCATTGTAACACAATTTTCAATGAATTTTCTGGAAACCTGCATGCATGATCTTTCAAATTTAAATATTTACTACAAGTGAATAGTATCTCTAAGAAATTTCACTCTTTATAGGCTCCTAAAGAGTGTTGGCTAAAGTATTTTTGACACTGACTTAAAATGCATATGTGCTTTGTGTGTGTGTATGTGTGTGTGTGTTCCAGACAATAACAGGTAGTTATAGTTACAAGTAGCTTTGGCTTCAGATTCAGTCCTCAGACTTAATCCCATACTCTGACACTTTCCACTGTTATTCCAAAAACTCTGTAAAGTTGAAATCTTTCAAAAGTATAGAATGTTAAGAGAAACTGAAAGAACACATTTCTCCTCTCATGAAAGCTTTGGTTGGTCATGAAGAAGCCAAAGAAATTCTATAAAATGCTGAAATAATGTATGGAAAATATGTGAAACTAAAACCACCACACCATCTAACTCCACTGCCTACACTTATTTGTCTAATGAGGAATGACCCTCAGTGTGTAGAAGATGCCACTTTTTCTTACTGTGGTTTTCTTGTATGAAGGAACACTGTGTGGCCAGCATTCTCCTTAATTAAAAGTAATAGAGGGCCTTTGCAGATGTTAAAGGGCCAGAGTTGAACAGTGTGTTGACACCAGATGAATGGGCAAGGCCACCTGCTAGCTTGACTCTTGGCTTTGTGGATGATTTGCATTCCTGTGGCCTGTTGCTCGGCGTGACCACTCTCAGCACTTCACAGCCCCAAGGCCTGTTTAATATCATGGATGCCTTCCAGTCATGAAGTCTCTTCTATATTCACATCACCACACAATAGCAAGGGACTGGCTTCATGATTTTTTTTCTGCTTAGTGTATGATGTTTTTACTTAATTTAGGCCACATAAAAGAAAAGGAAATGCTTTTCTACAGGTTGGATTAATACATAATAAATTTCTTCTTGAAAATATCATTACAGGCCATTTTTTTCTTTTATGAAGATAATGCTCCTCGTTATAATTGGCAAATAGAGCAATTTAAACTAACATGTACATCTTGCAATTATTACTATCCACAGAATGTTCCAATATTGTTTAAAGATTTAATTGCAAAGGCTGTGCTGGTATTAGTCTGTAAACCTAAGAAATTTTACATGGCAACATGAAATTGTAGGTGGCAACAGAAATAAGGGAACAATTTATAACACTGCAATGTCAAAAATATTAAGAGCACAAAGGGAAAGAGAATAACTTGAAAGTGTATTATTATAAATTATTTTAAGAGCAAACGAGGGGATGTAAAATGTAGGTGGAGTTGGTCCATTATCCATGTAAAGTTTATTTTTTAATTTTATATATTTTTATATCAGTGTTCATTTTTGTACAATATTTGATTTCTCCTCTCTGGTGCTGTCCCCATAAAATTACCACCACCAAAATACCTGTGAAGTGACACCATAGACCTTGTGTTCTTCCTTCCCATTTTGAGACCTTCCCCTCCTCTGGTAAATGTCTCTGATTTGTAGTTTGCCTGCTAGTTTTGTCTTTTTTTTTCCCGATCTCTATGTCCCTCTTATAAGTGAAACCATCCAATATTTTTCTTTTTTCTTCAACTTATTTCATTGAGCACAATCCCTTCCAGCTCTGTCCATTGCTGCTATGAATGGTATAAGTTTATCTTTTTTGATTGCTGAATAATATTCCATTGTGCATATATACCATATCTTTTTGATCCAGTCATCTCTTTTGGGGCATTTTAGCTATTGTAAATAGTGCTGCAATGAACATAGGAGTGCAGGTTTCCTTTTGAATTATTGTTTTTGTGTCCTTTGGGGAAATTCCTAGAAGTAGAATTGCTGGGTCATGCAGTAGATTCATTTTTAATAATTTGAGGATCCTCCACACAGCTTTCCATAGTGGGTAGATCAGTTTGAATTCTCACCAGCCATGTAGAAGGAATCCTTTTCCACTATCATTTATTGTTATTAGTGTTTTTTTTTTTTTTTAATGTGGACCATTCTTTTTTTTTTTTAAGATTTATTTATTTATTTATACAAGCACCGGGTACAGTCAGAAGCACGGGAGGGTGAGAGAATTCACCAAAGCCAGAGGGGGGAACAGAACAGGCATACCGACGAAGTACACTGCTGAGGGGAGCAGCGGGTGGCAGGAGAGGTCTGCACGCCATGTTGGACCTTCGTCCGGTGGCCAGGGATCGAACCGGTGCTGCAGAGGCTGCAGGTAGCTTCACAACCCAGCACTCAACTGCTGTGCCACCAGGGAGGCCCCTAATGTGGACCATTCTTACTGATGTGAGGTGATATCTCATTGAGATAACTTCTTTTGACAAATTTTCCCAAAGATAATTTCTTTTGATAAATAACCATTTTACATTTCTTTGATTATAAATTATTTTTAGAATTTCTGCTCTGGTTATTTCATTGTAATTTAGCCAAATGTTTTTTAAAAACACTAAATGATTTATTCATTTTCTTATATTTTCATGTAAAATTTATATTAAATTCTGTACATATGTTCAGGTCTTACAATAACTGTGAGCTTATGATATTTTCAAATAAGATTAAAAGAATATGAATGACGTTGACACTAAAAATTATTCATCTCTCTATTTTATATCTTTCACTTATTTCCTTACAAAATTTATTTTTAATCTGGTTGACTACATTGATTGATTTGTGTATGTTGAACCATTCTTAGATATTGAAAATCAACAAATATGAGGAAATTATTATTTTTTAAAAAGATTTACTTTATGCATGCAAGAGCTGGGGTGTAAGCCAGAGGTGTGGGGGGAGAGGGTGAGAGTATTCACCAGAGACAGAGTGGGGAGCAGAGCAGGCGGATCGACTGAAATATACTGCTGAAGGTGAAACAGGAGAGGTCTGCTGTACCATGTGGGTTAGCTCCCTGGCCAGGAATCAAACTCATGTTGCAGTGGTTGCCAATAGCTTCATAGTGCTGAGACTTAATTCATTGCGCCACTAGGGAGGCCCCAAATATGAGGAAATTAAATAGCATGCTTCTATGTAACTGATATACCAAGAAGTGGAAAGAAAATTAGAAATTGTTTTGGGAGGAGGAGAGTTGATGTCACCAAGAAATGAGGAAGTTCCTTGCTTTGCCCCCAATAGAGGCAGATATCAATTGACGAGACAGATACTACAAAATAATATCGCTGATCAACATAGATGTAAAGTTCCTCAACAAAATCTTGACAAATAAAGTCCAGCAATATATTTAGAGAAACATTCATGGTGATCAAGTGGAATTTATTGCAGAAATGCAAAGATGGTTCAAAATATGATTTACCAATTCAACGAAAGGACGGGCAAAAGTCATATAATCATCTCCATAGACATAGAAAGAAACATTGGATAATACTCACCATCCTATTTTAATAAAAACTCAGCATAGTGGGTGTAGAAGTATATACTTCAACATATTAAGAGCCATAGGTGACAAATCCACAGCAAAAACTGTGGATGACAAAAGCTCTATGACAAAAAACTGAAAGCTTGTCCTGTAAAATCAGGAACAAGGTAAGGTTTTCTACTCTCACCACTACTATTCAATATAGTGATGAAGTCCTAGCAAAAGTAATTAGAGAAGAAAAGGATATTAAGGTATCCAGATTGGAACTGAAGAAGTAAGACTATTACTGTTTGCAAAGGACATGATAATATACACAGATAATCTTGAAAACGCTAGTGTAAAACTCTAAGAAATACTAAACAAATATAGGAAACCGATGTGTACAAAATTAAAATACAAGTGTCTGTTGCATTTCTTTATGCAAGCAATGAACTAGCAGAAAGAGAAATGAGAATCAATCCCATTTAAACTCATATCAAAAAGTGTTAAATACTTTGTACTACATTTAACCAAAGAATTGAAAGAACTGTATACCAAAAGCTGTAAAAAAAACTGTAGAAAGAAACAGAAGAAGACACAAGGAGAGAGAAAGGTATTCCATACTCATGGATTGGAAATATTAATATAATTTAATTGTCTGTCTTACCTAAAACAATAAATTCCATGCAATCCCTATTAAAATCCAAGAGACATTCTTTTCACAAGTGGAACATAAATCTTGAAATGTATTTGGTATAATCAAAGACTTGAAATAGCAAAAAAAAAAAAAAAAAAACCCCAAAAAATCCTCCAGAGATTAATGAACAAAAGTGGAGGTATAGGCTCCCTGATTTCAAACTATAGAACAAAGTGGTATTTATTAAAATGGCTTGGTACTGGAATAAAAGCAGAGATACAGATCAATGGAACAGAACCATTGAGAACCCAGAAGTAAAATCACATTTATATAGACAACTTATTTACAACAAAGGAGACAAGAGTTTACAGTGGAATAAAGAGTTTTTCAAAAATGGTAGTACTCAGAAAACTGCACAGCCCCATCTAATAAAATGAAACTAATCTACTATTTAACACCATACACACAAATTAATTCAAAATGGATTAAAGACTTAGGTGTAAGATGTGACACTATAAATCACATAGCAGTTTAATCGCATATGCTTGTTTTGAAGTTGGAGAAAATAAAACAGAGTACTAGATTTGTCACAGAGCCAATTAGAAGGCATGTTTTATTGGAAATCTTGAATGTTGTGTTAATATTTATTAACACACATTTATGCTGTTTTCTAAAGCAGTAGAAAACGCTGAGGTTTTATTGTGTAGGAATGTAACACCAGAAATGTGATATTTATGCAAAATCACTGTTGGCAGTGAGGGAAATGGAGTGGAAGGGACAGAGTTAATAGAGCTGAAAACCAATATTGAAGAGCAAAGACTCATTTTGTGGTTTGCTCTTAGTGTGAGGCCCAAGTCTCACGTTTTTGTTTAAGGTGAGAAGTCATTTCTTCTGCAGAACCTACAGGATATTTCTAGAGTCATACACCATGACAGTATCTGAGGATTGGGATTCTCCTTTTATGTATCTGTCACATACTTGAATATTGATTACAGAGAGGGATGAGGGATTTCCTTTGAAAAACAAAATATCTGCTACTAAAACACCCTTGAAAGATGATCACACTTCTGTAGAACTATAGTGTGATGATAGACAGTGTGCAAATCTGTAATTTCATCATTTCTGTTTAAAGATTCCATCATGAAACTGAAACAGGGGCAGGCAAAAGCGCAACAAGGCAGGGTGCTGGACGGAAGGATAGAACGAGAGCAGATAGACTGAGAGCAGAGAGCCGCCAAAAAGCCCCAAAAGGCCAAAAAACAAAACCAAGGGCTATAGCAATACAACACCCACACAATAGGGGCCTATAGACTAACAAGGGACAGTGTCCGATAAGAGGACAGGTCACTGTCTGTGGGTTTTCACCCACACACACAATTGCAAGAAACCTCAGGCTCCAGGAGCAACAACCATGGGGTTTACTTTACAAATAGGGGAAACACAGAGCTTACTGTAGCTACAAGTGGCGGCTGTAAACTACAAGTGGTGAGCCCAGATAGCATCACTGATGGTTGCCACTGTTTACCAGGAGTGCTGAACCTCACTGGCCAGTAGTGATGGTCACTACTGATCCCTCAGAGGAGGTGTCAGAGACATCCCATGTTAACAGCCCTTTGTGAGTCATTGGGTTATACCAACAAACAGCTCTTTGAGACACCAGGCTCAGGGCCTTTGGTGCTCCTTTAAAGCAATGTCAGAGACAGAATCAGAGGCCCAGTCTCTGCAAAAGTCTTGGCTTTGCTCCCTCCTCAGAAGGTGACTGCTGGATGCTTCTTTTCCTCTTTCTTCGGAGGCCAGGAATGGACAGTCTTCCTCTTCTTTCTTCTTTTGGAGGCTGGAACTGTGTTCTTCAGGGGCTGGCATCGGCAGTTTTTTCCTTCAGGAGCTGGGGTTGTGTCTCCACTCAGCTGCCTCTGACCCTGACTATCATCCTCTTTCAGGGTGCCCCACCCACAAGTCTGATTGGATCATTTTCCAATCCTGTGACTGCTTGGACCATTTACCAGTCAGCCCATCGCACCTAATTGGTCCATTCCACAATCCAGAAGTGCCGCTTACATAAAGGACTCTGAGGAGCAAATGCCACAAGTGACTTCTGGTGAGAGGTTGGGTCCTGATAACAAAAGTCTGATTGGACCATTTAACACCAGTCAGCTCATAGCTTGCCCTAATTGGTTCATTCCACGATCCAGGAAGTACACTATTACATAAAAGGTCTCTGAGAAACAACTGCCACACTGACAAAAAGGCAGTTACTGGGCTCTGAGGAGCAACAACCACAACTGACTTGTGGTGAGCAGCAGGTTGAAAGAACACCACTGCTTCTTCAGGCTCCCACCAATGAGGCAGCTGGGTTATGGGAACAAAAACACCTTACATTCTGCTTAGTATCTATCTAAAAAATATTGCAGCATCATAGTTACTTACTGTGTAGCCTCCTTTGAGCATAGCATCACTTTGATTAGAATATCTGCTTAGAGTGGGGATCTTACACCGTGAGGATGTAAGTCCTCAGTAGATGTTTCATTTAAGGAAAGTATTTTACCTCTTCATTATGATCCCATGTGGAAAAGGAAGGAAAGTGCTATTGTTAAGACTTCCTCTAAGCTAATATGGATTCCCTGCATCAGTGCTTCTCAAGGTGTGGTACCTGGAGTAGCAACTTATGAATCTGTCTCCTGGCAGCTCAGGCCTCCTGACTCAGAACCTGAATGTTATCAACTTACCCACACTAGCATGTGCTAGTTACAATTTGATAAGGTTGTTCCAGAGAATACATGGACACGAGCCCAGTGAGTAACATTGATGGACATGCACTAAATGTGTTGGTCTTGACAGAAGGAATGACACTTCTTTTACTGATAGAATATTTAATCGTGCTCATGTTGAGAATCTGTCCTCTTTCTTTTCTTTATTCCTCCCCCTTCTCATTTGATTTCTAATTGGTTAATAGGGATAATTCTTATATCTTTTCCCAGGCTATGTATGATAGTAACAAACTGAAGTCAATGAGGTTATTTTTCTAGTTGATATAAAACTGCGCTTTTAATCTAGATCACTGAATTAATGAGATAGCAACACATAGAAACAGCTGCCTTCTCTTCACGACTTCTCTGCCTTCTTATTAAGTATCAGCAGAGCTATCTGATTTCATAAACACCATACCTGACAACCTGCATGCTATTTTACTATGACATCACTTCCAGTCATTGTGCTGAGGTAGGCCCCCTTCAGACCATAAATCAGAGTTCTTAACAACTTACTTTTTATTTATCCCCTGCATATCCATTTCCTAGTTATTTTGTGTTTGTATAGATCGCATTAAGATCCTTAAATTTGTCCTATTGACCTTTCCCTGTCCCTAGTAGATTCAAGTCTTTGCAGCTGTATCTTCACTTTTAATTCAGGTGAAGAATAAGGACAAAGAATTTGGAGGAGAAAAGCAAAGACAGAACTGGAATGATCTTTCCTGAGTAAATATATTGATGGTGCCAAGTATTTAAATCCCTACTTAATATTACCTCAGCCATAGCTCTGGTTTCTCAAAATACCAGCCATCTATGAGCCAATGCCCTGTCTTACAGTGGTTCATAATTCTTCACATGTGGTAACTTTCTGGCTATTAACATACCCCATCAGTGTTTTCAGACTGTATTATGGGAAGAGACTGGAGTATGTCCATGATCTAGTCTGTACAAAGACACAGTCTCACTGTGCGCCTGGGGATCAGTCATCATCAACATCAGTATCACCTTCATTGTCCCACACGAACATTAAGTTCTTACACATGACAGATGGGAGCATTGAGTCAGCCAACATACATAAAATACGATGCCTTCTCCAGTTACCTCATTGGATAAATGTGAAAATAAAAAATGAGATGAAGAGGAATCGCCTTTGAAAAGAGAGCATATGCCACTGTAATGTTATCATTTGAAAGCTATATTTTACTTTGCATTTACTCTCAGTGGATTACAAAATGTAAATGGATGCAATTAAATTATTTGGCAAATTGCTACCTCTCTATGTAATCATTTGATAACAGGTACAGTCTAAAGTAGGAATTACAGCATTCTGTGAATCATTCACAACATTTTCATTGAATAATTCTTCTGGTGGAATCCCCTACCAGAGAATTTCAAACCTTCTTTTCACTCTAAAATTTCCGTCGATAGGTATAAAGCAGATTTTATTACTCTAAGAAAAACCGTCTTGGGTGTTAGAAGTTTAACTTGCAATGGAGTAAATTTCTCCTTACAGTTTCTTAGACTGTAAAGAGTATTTCATAGGACAAATTTTGTAAAGTCATATTCTTTGACTTTCCTGTTACCTGGACTTGATAACCTAATAAATTACAATTAGGTGACATTTGCTAACACTCAGAGTATATCTACCACAGTACCACCTCTTCCCCCCACTCTAACTATGTGCTAACTGCTATTGAGTCCAAGTGTATGAAGTAATAAATAGGCCCCGAGTGCCAAGCAAATGCAAAAGCAGGCAAAGCTTTTTCCCTGCATATGGGAACCATCTCTTATGAATGTAACTTCAGTCAAGATAGGCAGTTTGAATGATTTCTACATTTGCTTTGTTAAGAAGCTTTTATTCTTAAAACCAATTTTTCACTTTTGGTTCTTGCATGAAAACCATGACAACTAAAACCTTTTGCAACGAGAATGTTAGTACACCATTTCAGGCATTTTTGAATGTATAGGGATTATTATAACTTTGCATTATTTCAGATGCTGTAAAGATTAGTCTCAACATTAGGTCCCCACATTGTCCCCGCACTGACATTATTAACTTTAGGCAAATGTGTAATAGTGAGGGAAATGTTTGAAATAGCCCAGGGAAAAAGGGTGAGGAAAAGGGAGAAATTTAGGCTACACTATTGCTATCAGCACTTCCTCAGTGCAAGGCTATTTAATAAACTTAGCTTTCACAGATTTTTAGTAGTGTTGAAATTTTCAAGAGTATGTGTTTGAATATCCACACTGTATTGCTATGCTGTTTCTCATAAAAGAGTAGGCAAAAAGAGAACTGAAGGAATATTTACTATTCCTCTCTCTTTGCTGTACAGTAGCTGAGATGTAGTACCTTGTTTTTTTTTTGCTTATCTTTGCCTGTTTTTGTGTTGCACATTAACTGAGCATGAGAATATCTGTTTCTGTGATGTGCAGAATTGTGCTTGATGGTCATTAAAAGTTGGAAATGAGTGGTGTTTGGTATTAACCAGCTGTGACCTTGAGTGATGAAATTCTAAAAATATGTAGTGTGCCTTCTCAAAAAGCATATGCCTTAAATATGTAGAAGTAATCAAACACATAAGACCAAGCTTCAGGCAAAATTGGCTGTAGGTGGCATGAGCTTTCATTTCTTGATTCCAAGAACTGCGATGCAGGAGCTGGATAATTTGATATGTAAATGAAATTATTATTATATTACTAATAGTTTTCAAATATGTACTTCATTTTGTTCAGATATGATAAAGATTAGTACACACAGAGAATAATGATTAAGGGAGTATATCAATGAAAGGAGTCCCAAGGGTTTCAAAATAGGTGATGTGTGATAGGAGAAAGAAGCCAGTGCCATCATTATATACATTTCCTGCATAAATCAATTTACCACTCATTAATTCCTGTTGTTCCTCTTTTAAATGCCACAGGAGACTAGGATTCAAAGAATCACAATATCTTGTTATGACAGCCTTTACAAAAGAAATAGTCTTTAATATTATAGTCACTTAGTTTGAACATAGCCACTGACACTTGAAAAGATTCCTAATTTATTCCAAGAAAGATTAACTTTATTATTACAGGCAGTATTAGTATTAGAAAGAAAAGTGAATGTTTTCCTAGCATTTTTTCTTTTGCCTATGTATAAACATAGTTTATTCTTGAAACTTCCTGTAAATAGTTTCAGTACATTCTGTACTAATTCCAGTGATTAAGTTCTACCTTATGCCTAGTTTACATGGAACTGTTGATTTAAATACTTTGATCTGAAAGATTTATTTAGCATACTATGAAATGATGCAACGTAAAATACTTCTTAGGCATAAATAAATGTTTTTGTTTCTTCTTACAGAATGTATTGGCATGATTAGATTTTTGTCTTTTATGAAATTGTTTGAATGATGCTTTCAAATATTAACTCATGGATTTCTTCTTTTTTCCACTTCCAAAAAAATAGGGTCATTATGTCAACTCAGCAGATGTCAAATCTGAATTTCTCTTGCTACAATTGAAGCCTGTCTCCTTTTCCTCTTGGTTCACTGGAAAAGGAGAACAGCTGTTGGATATCACCCCCTTACAGTAATAAGTCCCTCTTTAACTTTTCCCTTTTCAGTTCATTTAAAACCTCCAAGCCCTGAATTTTTCCTCATAGGTCCTATTACCTTTGCTAAATTTTTTGGATGGAATCCTGTAGTCACATTAACTTTGCCCCACATGTATGGAACCCCAAAATGGGAAAAGTAGTCTTGGAAAGACCACAGTTCACTATAAAGGTACAGTTACCTATTTCATTTGCATACTATTGGGTTGTCAGAAGAGTCGTGACGGATTTTTGCTTGAAAAACATAGAAAAATACATCATGACTTTTCGGACAACCCAGTAATTATGATAATAACATGGCATAAAGGTAAATATACTGATTCCATGTGATTCTTTTGTTGTTTTTATGATTTAGTCATTTCGTATTGTATATTGTTGAAATTATCTATTTTTATTACTTATGATTAAGTTAAATGTTTTCCAAATCCTTCATCCATTCATCTATTTTACATTTAATATTTCTTTTGTAAGTAGAAGTCAGAATGAGTCATGGAACTATCTTGCTTTTCTTTATATAATTTGACAACATCCTCTATTCACTAAAGTCCTTCTAGGAGTCAGGATATAAAAAGAATGGCATGTGGATAATAAGTTGACAATGGTGACCTATATCTATGTCACTTTTCATGTACAAACATTGAAATTTTCAGACAACATTTGAAGCAATCTTCCTTTTTCTCAATTTCTGGATCTTATTCTTACTCTATTTGAATTTATAGGTGCCAACAGCTCTTTTTCCCCCTTTTAATTGTACTTGTAAGTTTTAATTATTTGTAGTAAGCACATGCATTTTGAGTTTTAACTTTGGCACTTAATATCTCTTAATATATGTGAATGTTTTGAGTGCTTTTTAATTTCAGTCTCTTCATCTCTAAAATGGTGAAACACCAAAATTAATTATGACATTCACAGTATGAAAGATATATATTTAAATACTTTGTAATAAACAGCAAGCATAACATAAATATTGTTACTAGAACTGTAATTATGTTATTATTTTTAATATTACTATTATCCTTCAAGTGACATCGCCACCAAAACAGAATTCCCAGTTTCAGATTACTCTGTCTAGCATATTATTAAATTTAGGCTTATTTTAACATGATTGTCTTCCAACCCTATTTTTTTGTTATTTTTTTATTCTGTTAATGATGTTTGCTGTTTTCCCACAAGTTGTTTATTATTTGTATTTGTGTAGGTTTGAAACATTATTTCTTCCCTGAACACCCAGTTCTGTCCCCCAAAGCAATCAATATTATGTTTAGGCACTTCTCATTGCTAATCAAGAGTGTGTGCAGACAAACCACATCCACAATCACCTGCAAGTACATACTAATATATTTTTCACTTTCTTTTGCAGCTTTTCCAACTAACAATGTAACTTACAGCTCATTCCATATCAGTACATAGAGAATTTTCTCATTTATTTAATATTCATTGGAATGTTGTGTGATTATAAAAACAGTACCCTATTGATGTACTGTAGGCACCAAAAGAAGCTGGTTACTACTGTGGTACAACAACAAAAATCTCCATGTCACAGTTATTTTAAAGTCTTCTGTCTACAAGTCTATTACTAAGGAGTGTTGGAGTCTTCAGCTAATATCTCCAATTATCCTGGCAGTTCTGGTTCTTTTTGCTTTATATTGAAGCTCTGTTGTTACGTACTTTCAAAAAGGTTTCTATTACTTCATAATAAATTGCCACAAATTTAGCAGTTTAAATCAACTTCCATTTATTGCTTCATAATTCTGTAGTCAGGAGTCCAGGACTCTACTGGGTTCAAAAGATCAAGGGCACTGAACAACACTCTCAGGTTTCAGATCTCTGAATTTTCCCATAGGCAGAAAATAATCCTGTGTTTAAAGGACACATGTGATTAGATTAGGCCCACTGGATAATTTCCTTTTTGATTACTTAAACTCAACAAATCATGTACATATCTTGTAAAGTAATATAGTCACAGGAGAGCGATTTCATCCTGTTCACAGGTTCTACCAACACTGAGGGGAAGGAGATTATGAAAAGATGAGCATCACTGAGAGTCACCCTTATTTATTTATCTATTCATTCATTCATTCATTCATTCATTCATTCATTCATTTATACAAACACTGGGTACAGTCAGAAGCGCGGGAGCGTGAGAGAATTCACCAGAGCCAGAGCAGGGAACAGAACAGGCAGACTGACGAAGTACACTGCTGAGGGGAGCAGTGGGTGAGACAGGAGAGGTCTGCGCGCCATGTGGGATCCTCACTGGGGGCTTGTGGGCAGCTTCGCAGCCTAGTGCTTAACTGCTGCGCCAACAGGGAGGCCCTGAAAGTCATCCTTAGAATTCTGTTTACCAGACGTGAATACACATTTAAGAGGGTTAGGTTATTTGGGAAATTGACCCTTTTATTATTATGCAATGTTTCTTTTGCTCTGGTAATGTTCTGCTTTAATACTACTATGCTGCTCTTGTTTTCTGTAAGTTTTACAACATTTATTTTTAATCTACATTGATCATATTTGAAGTCAGTTTTTTGGGGTCAGCATATAATTAGTTGGGTCTTTTTTATGTATTATGGTAATATCCATGTCAATTTGTCATCTCAATGTTTAGACCATTTACATTTAATTTATTTCCTGTTTTTTCTGTTTCCCCTTTCCTGACTTCATTTGGGTTAGTTTGTGTTGACTGTATGTATTTGTATAGTTTTTAGTGGTTGCTTTAAGGATTATAAATGCACACAACTATTCACAATCTATTAAGAATTAATATTTTGGGGCCTCTCTGGTGGTGCAAGGGGTTAAGCACCGCACTATGAAGCAGTCCGCAGCCTTTGCAGCACGAGTTTGATCCCCGGCCGGCCAGGGAGCAACCCACATGGCACAGCAGACCTCTCTTGACTCGCCCACTTCTCCCCTCAGCAGTGTATTTCAGTCAGTCTGCCTGTTCTGTTCCCCATTCTGTCTCTGGTGAATCCTCTCACCCCCCTGCATCTCTGACTTGTACCCCAACTCTTGTATGCATAAATAAATAAATCTTTAAAAAAAAGAATTAATATTGGTCCACTTCAGTTGGTATATGGAAGCATTATAACCATATAGGTTTCTTTACTTTTTCTTCTTTATACTATGATGTCTTATCAGATTTACTTGCATGAAAAATCCTATCAGACAATTATATATTCTTTATTCTTTAAACCATAAAATGTTTGAAAAACCCTAAATGAAGTCACTGTACATTATTATTACTCAGACATTAACCATTTGTTATGCCTTTAATTTTGATGTTCCAAATTTATTTCTCATGTCATTGTTTTGTCTGAATGACTTTTATTAGCATTTTTATGAGCATATCTGCTAGTATTATCTTAGTTTTTAATCTGAAAGTGTCTTTATTTTGCCATCATCTCCGAAGGATATTTTTGCTGGACGTAAATTGTTCTTTTTTTCCCCACTCTCAAAGTATTTGTGCTACTGTTTCTGGACTTTATGGTTTCTGATTAGTCTATGGCCATTCAAATTTTTGTGCTTTTTTAATAATCTGTTGTATGTATGACCATTTTCCAGATTTTTCTTTGTATTTAGTTTTCACCAATGTTACTTGATATATATGTGTGTGAGTTTTTGGATTGTTTCTCTCTGAGTTTCACTGGGCTACCTAGATCTGTTGTACACTGAATGTAGGAAGTTATTAGTCTTTGTTTATGTTAATTCACATATTTTTCATTCTTTTTATTTAAGAGATTTATTTTTTTTAATTGTAGAGGAACTGGGGTGTAGGCCAGAGGTATAGGGGGATGAGAGGATTCACCAGAGACAGTATAGGGAGCAGAATAGGCTGATCTATTGAAATACACTGCTGAGGGGAGCAGTGGGTGAGACAGGAGAGGTCTGCTGTGCCATGTGGGTTAGCTCCCTGGCCAGGGATCGAACTCATGTTGCAGGGCTGGCAATCGCTTGATAGTGCTGAGACTTAACCCCTTGTGCCACCAGGGAGGTCCCTGGTTTTAATATTTTATTTTTGTGTAAGCATTAACCTGTCTCGAGGTTTCTCTATATTATGCACAAGGATTTCTTCTATTTTTACTTTATTTTTATTTATTTATGCATACAAGAACTGGGGTGTAGGGCAGAGGTGTAGGGGGCAGGGCAAGACTGGAGAGGTCTGTTGCACCATGTGGGTTAGCTCCCTGGCCTGTGATTGAACTTATGGCACAGTGGCTGGTGATAGCTGGATAGTGCTGAGTCTTTAACCACGGAGGCCCTATTTTTCATTCTTGTACTCTCTTCTTTCCTTCTGGAACCACAAAAGCATACTGTTAGACATTTATTTATTTATTTACTTTTTGTCAATACTCTCTTGAGGCTTTCTCCAATTAAATAAAAAACACTATATTTTAGGTTGGACTTCTACATTTATCTTTAAGTTCATAGACTATCATTTTCATTCTGATATTCAGTTCACCAAAATAATTCTATTTTGGTTATTGTTTTCCTTTATAAAATTTCCATTTGGTTCATCTTTGTATCTCTATATATTTGCTAACATTTTGTCTTTTAACATTTGTTTCAGGACTGTGATTACTTTTTAAAACATTTTTAAAGTATTTCAGTTCTGTATCATCTTTTCATTGATTTCTATGGGTTATCATTTATCAAGCAGTTTGTTTCTTTTCTTCTTTGGATCTAAGTACTTTTGGATTTTATACTGGACATTACTGATATTAGTGGACTCTGAGTTACATTTAAATCTTATGGGAAAAGTTGGTACTTTTGGTCAACTTCTCTGCTATCTCCCTGGTACTTTCTGATTCCTAGGGATTCTCCTTTTTGGGTTTTTGGCCAGAAAATTTTCAATTTTATTATTACACCATGTCTGGGTCAATGCAGTGAAAGACAAGGAGAGATTAATACACCCCTGGGTTTGTCCCCACCCTTTTAAATACACATCTTTACCCAATGGAGAAAAGATTTCCCTCTCTAGAGCTTTTGCCCTTCCGACTCCCATTGCTAGCTACTGTGGCTAATGTCATTGCTACAAAGGAATTGCCTGAGTGGTAGACATAAAAGAATATAGAAAAAGAATAAATAAAGAAATAACACCTGAAGGTTTCCTATGCTCTTTCTGAGCTTCACCAATTTCCTTTCATACTGTTTGATCCAGTATTGCCCTGGAGCTGCATCTTCACTGCAGTAATGCCTTCTGGGTTTTTGACTGACTGCATTAGGCTCAGATCAGGGATGGCCAAAAGGAAAAAAAAAATTACAAATTCACCACAGGTTGGGTGGTACTTTGAATTCCAGTGTCTTTCTTTTACTCAGTTGTTGCTATTTCAACTTTTTGGAGTCCTCCAAGTGCCCATTCAATCTGTACAAGTTTTATCATTTGGGTGAGTGAGAGAGCAGGTGGCATATATTGGCTCTGTTGAATCTAGATCCAGAACTGTAACTTGCAGTTCTTACCATCAGCAATGGAAGCTGACTCTGATAAAGAAAAGGTTTTTTTTTTTTTTTTTTAAGGTTATTGAATAAACTACAGAATTGTTGAAAGTGTTGCAAAATTAGTCTGGGCCATGCTTTCCAAACAATGCTGCTGATGCTGTCAGAAAACCTGCCTGATCAAAAAACAGCTGCGATAGCACTTACCAGAAACTCAGATGTTCCACACTGCCACTACTGCCATTGGGATTTCATCTTCAAATGGAGAATTTAAACCAGTGTTTATCTTAGCTTCAAATGCCTTTTTATTCATGTCACACACTTCTAAATCCAAGTCTCTCCTAGAGGAATGTGATTTATGCAAATCAAACCAAATGCCAATCAAGTCACATGACTATTTTCTTAACACTAAAGAAGGGAGTTCTATGGATTCTATACCTCATGGTAGGAAATCTCCTAAGCATAGCCAGGCTATTCAAAGAGTACTGGGCAGTGTGGGAATGTAACAAATGTCTGTTGATTTGGAGTTTATCATACAAGACACTATGAAATTTGATCTTGCTTTTATTTACTAATAATGTGAATTAATTATGGTAGTAAAAGTATTAGTTTGTTTTATATACCTAAAAGATTTAAACAAATCAACTGATTTTTTTTAATGCTTTTATTGTGAAACTGAGCATAGATAGATAAGGAAAATACCATGAAGATACTGGTGTCTGTGTTTGAACTTAGAATTCATAAAGCCTTATATGTTTCTGTTTTAGGATTCAATGCCACAAACAAACAACAACAAAACATAAACTGAATTCTTGGCCTTGAAGTATTTACGTTTTTTTTAGAGGCATGCTTTATTTTTATTTATTTGTTTGCTGGTTTGTTTGTTTGTTTTTGTTTATACATGCACTGGGTACAGTCAGAAGCGCAGGAGGGTGAGAGAATTCACCAGAGCCAGAGCGGGGAGCAGAGCAGGCAGAAGGACCGAAGTACACTGCTGAGGGGAGCAGCGGGCGGCAGGAGAGGTCTGTGCGCCATGTGGGACCCTCCTCTGGTGGCCGGGGAGCAGCCGGGGATCGAACCGGCGCCGCAGAGGCCGCGTGCAGCTTCGCAACCCAGCGCTCAACCGCTGCGCCACTGGGGAGGCCCTGAAGTATTTACTTCTTAATGTACAGTAGTTAAGAGTACGTATCTGTACTATGATTTAAAAAAAAAAATAAAAAGCACAGATTGAAGTAAAAACCTGCTCTGGACCTTTTCCACTCACTTAATAGCTGAGTAACCTTGGGCAAGTTACTTACTTCTCTGCATGCCAATTTTGTATCTAAGATGAGGATAAGAACATTAGTTCCAAACTCAGAATTACCAAGAGGATTAAACTAGGTAAATGTAAAGTTTTGTCCTAATCAATGTTCAGTAAAATTTAGTTATGCTTATTATTACTGCCATTTTCTTTAATATCTTAATAAAATATATTTTTAATCTTCTAAGGCAATTAAAAAGTTCTTCAATGTTGAGTAAAATGAAACTGTCTCTACCATAGTGAATATTTTCTGCTTTATGATGCACTCTTGATAAGTGATTAGCAATTAAAATACTTAAATGTTAAACATGCCTACCTTCTTCTATGTGGTGTTCTTAGCTGGTAACTAATAGAAGAGAAGCCCATTTATGCTTATCTTTAAACAGAGGTGACAGTGTTAACTGACCTAACTGGGTTGTACTACTCTCGCAAAGAAAGTCAGACTCTGAACCATGGGAGTATTTTCACAACAGAAACCATTTTTTAGTGAGTGGCACCACCTTGGGCAGAGTTAGTATTCTAATAAAAACCTTCTTCCAAATGGTGAGTGAAGGAAGATTACATAGGGAAGGAAGGAATTCCAGGATGTGAGGCATGAAGAGGATTTCTTCATTCTCAGGTCAAGGAGGGCACCATGCAGTCTAGGGGTAGTCAGTCACAGGATTACCAATGACCTTTCTGAAATGCTTACTCTGGTCTGCACTATCAGTTTAAAATAGCACTTGGCCCTAATGCATACATTGTGCAAAAATGAAAAATGATGTAAGAATTAAATAAAATAGATATTCTTGAGGAAAAAAATAAAAAATAAATATGTAAAATGGTACTAGGGTGCTCATTAGGCACTGATGTTCTCACTATCCTCAAAAGGAACAAAATATCTCCTTAAGCATTGAGAAACCCATTACATGGACCTGAGGAATGTGGTACAGTACATTAAACTGCCTGGTTAAATACAAAGTAAGGAGTCATATCATGGTCTTTGGCTCAGGCCTGAACACAATAATCCTCTTCAAAGTTAAGAAGGCAGAGCAAAGGGCAAAGGAAACTTAACTCATGATTTTTATAAACTAGTCTGTGTAAGCTCATGATATACAGAAGTCCAAACTTTAAAAAAAAATGTGTTTCTTGGCTTTCCATGTATAATGTTAAAAAAGAGACCCAACTGCAGTGTCTTTTAGTACTCTCCTCTATGTCTGTTTAAGGGGTGTTCCACACAGTTTTGGCAGATAATGTTTCCAAAAAATTTGAAATGTTTAACTGGTGTAGCTTTCTACACTGGCTGCTACCCATGCAGTAGGATTTGTTTCCTTTTGGTATAAATCAAACATTTAAGATGATAGCTCAGAGAAAATAATTTGAGTTTTATTGCTTTGGAAGGAATATCTGTGTGAGTCCTTCATGCTTCATTAGTTAGAAAATATTAAAGTAAAATGAATGAGCCCTTCTATGAATCTATGATAATCTGTGGCCTCATCTCCCATAATAAAAAAAATAAAAACTCTAATCTTTACAAGGCTTTAACATGTAATATTAGCTGTAATAACATGTAAGATTTTTCCTCTCACATGGCAAGGAGTAAGAAAAGAGAATGTAACTGTTTTTGCTTAAAGTCTTAGAAAAAGTACCTACCCTGACTAACTCAGGAACTTCACAAAGTGCAATAACTGATCTCTAATAGTTTGAGTGGATAAAAATGTAGTTTTCTGTGACGAGCATAGAGGGTTAACTTATTATTGAGTATCCTGTGGATTAAATCTTGAAATGGAGCCTATTCATGGCATTTTGCACAGTTTTCAGTTAATGCTATTTTTCGGCCCTATTTGTAAAAATTACTTGCATGGCTAGGTCATGTTGCTTCCATTACTTTTTAGCATACAATTGGGACTTAAGAGTATACTCTTGATTCAGAACCAAAAAGGAGGCTTTATAAACGTGTGTTCTGTAGGGGAAAACTTGTGAGTTGCAAAGTTATGAGCATAGGAATTCCTTTCCTCTGCCTCTCTGTGTTACTTCATTCTTTGAAGCTTATGTTCTCGTCAACGGAGCAGTAGTTTCTCATGTGGTTATTGTGAAGTAATGTGGCCTTTCCTATTTATTGTCTAACAATTTGCCAGTTTGTCCAGCTCCATATGATAGTATTTTGTTATTTTGATAAAATATCATTTAAAACTCAGAAAATAAACATTTTGATTAAGTGTTTCATCTTTTTACATTGAGAAATTATAGAATCTACTACATGGAGGATTTTTAACCGTGATTTTAAACAATTTCCTCATAAAATTTGTTCAGTTAACACAGTGATCTTTTGTACCACAGCTGAGATTTGAAATAGATGACTTTGTAGTAATATTTTAATTCCAGTTAAAAACCCAAGAGCATTTCCCAACAAGAATAAAAGGAAAGGTTTGGAGATGGCCTTGGATGAAGAAGCAATTTCTACAGCTGTAAAGTTGTCATGTAGGGGAAGAAGGCAGATAATGTGCTAGTGAAATTATCAAGAGAGGGGGCACCACTTATTTCAGCATTGAAATCTCCTCCTCAATCTCGAATTCCCTAGTCAACTATAATCTGACTGACATTTCCCTGTCCAAACATAAAGGAACAGCCTAATTAAGAAAATGTGTGTACTCAAAAATTATCTTAGGATTGCTGTGATGAATGAAAACTTGTAAGTGACTCAACAAGGGAGTGTATTCTTACTTCATGTCACACCCTTTTTGGGAACAAATCACATTACCTAACTTGATTATCCAGCATACACTGAAGATTCTGTTTTAAAAGATAGTTGTCTAGTGCCAAAAATAAAACCAAAAAACATTTTAAAAATTGGTCATGAAGGCAAAATTAAAACATGTTTTCCATGATTGAGGTATGTCTTTCTTTTAACATAGGTATTTAAAAATATGTAATAGGCAGCTTCTAAGGAGCCCCCGATGATTCCCATTCCTTATAGTCACACTAATATAATCCCCTCCCTTTGAGAATGCTTTGAATATGTTAACTCAGTTCTAAAAAATTGTACATGTTAGAGGTGATAGAATGTCACTGAGTTTATCTTCCTTTCTCTCCCCCTCTCCCCCCACCCCTTCCTAACCCTCTCCTCCCCCCAACCCCTGGACTCTTTCTCTTTCTTCCTCACCCTTCCTCTCTCCAGCCCTCTGATAGATCACTCTGGGAGAGGCCAGCTGCTTTGCAGTGAAAGTTGTTATGTGTGTGATGAAGCCAACACAGCCATGATCAGAGGGCTGTCAACAACTATGTGAACAGGCTTGGAAGTGGATGCTTTAGCTCTCATAAAGCTTTGAGATGACTATAACCTGACTAACAGTTTGAACTCATCTCTCAAGGGACCTTGAGCCAAAGACATTCAACTAAGCCTCATCCAGATTCCTGACCCACAGAAATTGTTAAATAAATGTTTATTGCTTTAAGACCTTAAATTTTGGGATAATTTGTTACATTAGATAGCAAAATCAAAGTACTAAAGCTGATTATCTAAAAATATAACGTTCACTTTATATATGTAGTTTTAATAGTGTGTTCACTAATGCTAATAGTATTACAACATTAACATACATTTACTAATTTAACATAATATTCATTGTTGATACAGTTATTACTGATAGTAATTTACTATGCAGTGATAAATTCATTCATGTCTGCATATATTTGAAAAGTAAATTTCTCTATCTTCTATGGTCCCCATTCTCTAGTGCTCTTTCCTAAAGGAAACAAATTACTCTTTTATATCTATCTAGAGATAGCCAATACATATTAAAGTAGAGACGGTGATGCATCTTTAAATTTACACAGTAGTCATCCACAACTATTACATATACTGCTTTTTAATTTATTGACATGTTTTGGAATCAAGTTATTACATGCCTTATAGTTTATAATGGCTACATACCATAATTTATTCATCAAATTCCCAAATAAAGAACATACCGAGTTATAATTATCATAATAAATAATATTTATTTGTGTTATGCTATCACAAATAATGCTAAAATTAATGTTTTATATCTATATCTGTTGGATAACTAAAAAAATAGAATTGCCTTGTTTAAAGAATTTTTGAATGTGATAGATACCTAGTTTTCTGTTATGAACTTTATTGTGATTTCCATGTCCCCCCAACAATGTGGGACAGGACTTCTTTCTCTACACTTGCACTAACATGGCCCTCAAACTTGTATACCTTTGTCAATCTCAAAGTTGAAATGAACAAATATATCCTCTTCCCTTAATGCTTGTTATCGCTAATGTTAGTTAGAAGTGAGGTAGAACATTTAAAAAGGCCCCTTTGGGGCCTCCCCGGTGGCTCAGCGGTTGAGCGCTGGGTTGTGAAGCTGCCCGCAGCCTCTGCGGCACCGGCTCGATCCCCGGCTGCTCCCTGGCCACCGGAGGAGGGTCCCACATGGCGCGCAGACCTCGCCTGCCACCCTCTGCTCCCCTCAGCAGTGTACTTTGTCACTCTGTTCTACTGTCCGCTCTGGCTCTGGTGAATTCTCCCACCTTCCCATGCCTCTGACTGTACCCAGTGCTTGTATAAATAAAAAAAATAAAATAAATCTTTTAAAAAAATAAAACAAAATAAATTAAAAATAAAAAAGCCCTTTGTATTTTTTTGCTCATCATCTGTATATTCATTATTCTTGCCCTTTGCCCATTTTTTAAAATGGAGTTTGTGATCTCTTTCTTTGTAATTTATGGAAGTATTTCATACATATAAGGTAATTAAACTTTTTTAATTTTTATATTCCCCATACAATTGCACCCCCCTTATTTTGACCTCAATCCCCTCCTTCCCCCGCCCCCCATCCATAGTGTGTCTCTGGTTTATAGTTGTTTGTTGATTTTGATTTTTTTTCTTTCTTATAGTTATTCTTTTTCCTGGTAACTAAACTTTTGTCTATTATATCTATTCAAATTTTTTGCCCTGTTTGACCATCTGTTTTTATACTTTGTTTCAGGGCCTGTGGGCATAGAGTATTGAGGGAATAGGACTAGTCTTCAAAATTTGATGAATTGGGTGTAAGTACACTTAGGTAACAGTGTTTACTATACACCACCTAAAAAATGTCAACAAAAGGGATATACAGATGAGTAGCGATTGGTTGTATTCCTTTAGCAATATCACTGTGTTAAGGCTCAGGAAAGAGTTCATGCAAGTGCTTTAGTTAGTGTCTAATTTTAAATAACAACTACAGCCATAATAATGACAAAACTGTTCAGCAGATAAAGGAGGCAAGGGAGCAACTGAAAACACTTGGGTAAAGCAAAAAAAAAAAAGGGAAAAAAGCAAAGTCAGAGAGTATGAAATGTACCTTACTTTATGCCTGTCTTTCTGAAATTACAAACAGTTCTGAGAGAGAGAGAGAATAAATTTAGGTTTTCAGTCTTGAATGTCTTTGGGATTGTAGTTGTGATATCATATAATTAAACTTAATTACTACTTACTAAATACTTGTTGCTTATTAAATATTTGTTCGTTATGTATGGGTGTCAGGTGCATAAATTTAATTCACTAACCAATAGTTCAGTTGACTCCTTCCTGATTTCAGGAGGATGTGGTGTGGATGAAAACTGTAAAGGAAACATTTATTTTGGAAGTTTAATTGCCCCATCTGTGCAATTGGGCACCATAATACCCTGTGAAAGGATTGTTTGGATTGCTAATTCTGCATCACTCTGGCATGTGGTCAGCGAAGGGCATTTTCAAAATGGAAAGGAAGATTAGTAGCTACTTGATTTGCATCTACATTATGACCTGTCACTTTTAGGGGAAAATGCTTTGGTAACTTTATGCTTAGAGAGCATTGCAATTTATCTCTCAAATATGCCAGGAAGGAATTATCTAGAGCCCTATGCAACATAAAATGAAGAATGGCAATACCTGTCTGTGGAAATCAGGATAATTCACTGCTATATAGGGAAATCAATAGCTCAGAAAAATGTGAAACATTTAAATATGTTGTCAGTCAGTGAAAAACTATAGTTCATGTACCCCTTTAGTAGAAAAGGGAAAGATATGATATATATCTAAGAGGTCTGGAAAAATCACCTACTTCTAATTATATTTCCTTCCCTCTTCAGTTACTTGACAACTAGCAATTAAGCAGTTACACCAATTATTACTTTTTAGCATTCATTTTGACATCTATGACAATGTTTTTGAGTCTATATCTATAGAGTGTATTGCCCCATGAAAGAGGAAGGGAGAAAAAGAGAGAGGAAAAGCACCACAACTAAAGTTGAAGTTCCAATGAGATAGTAAGTTGAACATTCCACTGTTGGATCTAGGATAGAGACCGTGGCTAGATTATTTGGTAATTATTAGCATATACATAGGAAAGGAAATCAAGAGGATATATGAGATTAACTGAGAAGATTAAGAAGAAATTATATCTAGAACTGAGCTAACAGAAAATCTTAAGGGATAACCAACATATTACATAACCAGTGAAAGATTAAAACTGAAGTTAAGTCATTACAGGGTGAAGATATAGGAATTACTGGTTATGAAAAGAAGGAATTGTTAATAATGCCAAGTGCTAGTGAGCCATCATCTAAGACAATTGAAAGTAATTCAATAGTTTCACAAAAACCAATTGATGTTTTTGCCAAGAGCTTATTGTGGGTAATTATTGTAAGTCTTGAAGTGTAGGCAGCACAGGTTTCAGTGAATACATGAAGTAATAGGAGTAATTACGTGGGAAAAAGGTCAGTATGTATATTTTTAATATGGCAGGGTAGTATTTGTAAGGGATCTTCAAATATAAGGTGAAAAGCTGTGTACCTATATGAAAAAATAATGCAGCACATCTAAGTTTTGCTGGGAAAAAGCCTATAAAAACAGTATTAAAAAAAAGGATATTAGAGCCAGAAGATGGGTAGAAGAATTTACCTAAACATATGGAATTCTATCTAATTATAGCAGAAGGGCAAAAAGGGATACATGCTTATTAAGGTAAATCAGTAACTTTTGTGAGTAAATTGATTCAGTTTCTCTGATTATATTTTCTCTAATATGTAGGAGGAAAGTATATTTACTAAAGCAATAAAAAGTGGAAAGATCAGCAGTCTGATAAAAGTATATAGTAAGTTGAAAATATGTTGTAGAAAATGTAAAATATGGAACAGCTAATCAGCATAATTGAAAATTTAATTTAGGGTAAGGACATATGTTTATAATGCAACTAATCTATGTGCATTTAAGGTTTTCATAAAATTGCTCAGCAGTTGTATGTGTAGGAGCAAAATAATTTGATTCCTTTGGGATTTTCAGACTGAATGCAAGGCTACATAACAACAAACCTAGAGTTTTAAGGAAAAGAGAAACTTACTTGATTAATCATAGAGTCTGAAGTGGTTATTATAGAAAATGAGTCCTGGAATATGTTGATAGAGGGATAAATTTTTGAGATTTCAAATATTTGAGATCATAAAATAATTTGAAAGCAAAGTGTTATGTGCAAACCAAAAGATGGGAAACTTTGATGATCAAATTAGAAGTTTAATACTGCAGAGATGAAACTATCGGGGGTATTTTTGAAAAACTAGTTTGGAATTATGGCTCTGTGGAAGTCAGAATGCTTGTAAGCTATGCTGTTGATTATATTATCCTCATTGGCACTGGAATGATCTAGAACTGAACTATTTAGAACTATCTAGAACTAGAAGAACTTTTAGTGGTGAGGGGGTAGTGAACTCTAACCTGAATTCTTCAAGGAATAAGAGTTTCATAGATGACATTATGGTAGATATATGCTTATAGGCAACTCAGTTTTGCAAAATATTGCTTTTTTGTATTTATAATTAACTGTTTTAACTTCAAGTTCCTATTGAGTTTGACTAATGAAATTTAATAGTGTAACAAAAATTTATACTATATGTCTATATGATATAATTATTATGAGAAAAAATTGTTGAGTGTTGAAAAAGTTTCATTATGAAATAGAATCAAACTTCTGTGCTCTCTCTTTTGTAGGTTTATGTAATGATTTATATATATCTTGGAAGGACATTCCTAGTTGATGGTTATCAGGATTTTCTTATTTTTTCTGAAATATACAATCTACATGGATAGCCTTATGTTGTGAGCATTCATTCTCTCTTATAATTAAATGATTCACCCTTTCCTTCATGTTCACTATAAAAAATACTGCCTTCCTCCTTCTACTATCAGAAATCCCCATGACTACTTGTTGTGGTAGAAAACTCAATGTAAATATTTTGAGATAGGTAACAATTTCAAATAATTCTTTTGCAGTAAGCCCAGTGTGGTCTCAGAGGGTTGGTACAGGTCTTCTTTTCACGTGAATGTGCCATGTCTAATTTCTAAGCATGTACTTTGGGGCCGTGCTGGAAATGGAACTTCTCTTTGTCAACTCTTCCTAAAAGGCTCCCTAAAAAAACATACTAGGAAAGGTGTCTCTTTCTGGGTACTCTTTGACCTCATCCAGCTATCCTAATGGTTCTACCTCAGTGTCTCTGTTGTTTGTTTGTTTGTTTTTTAAAGATTTATTTATTTATTTATACAAGCACTGGGTACAGTCAGAAGCGCAGGAGGGTGAGAGAATTCACCAGAGCCAGAGCGGGGAGCAGAGCAGGCAGACTGATGAAATACACTACTGAGGAGAGCAGCGGGCACAGCAGAAGAGGTCTGTGCGCCATGTGGGATGACTGGGGATCAAACCGGCACTGCAGAGGCTGCGGGCAGCTTCACAGCTCAGTGCTCTACCGCTGTGCCACTGGGGAGGCCCAGTGTCTCTGTTTCTGACTGAAGTGAGGCATGAAGTACCTTCTTATATACCCTCAGAAAAGTTTATATAATTGTGTTCATCTTTCTTAATTTTTTGTCTTTCCCCATGCTAAATTGACTTAATCTTTTTGCTGTAACACATTTTTCATAGTCCTGTTTTTATGATCTAAATTCTGCCCTTGGAGAGACTACTTTGAGATTTCATTATTGTTTGAAAACATATTTTTTTTGGCAATTAGAACAAATATGTTTTTCCTATAGGATTTGGCTGTTGAAAATCAAACTCTTGGATTTCAAAGATGTTGTTTCTGCTCTGGACTTAATAAAATCTGTTTTAAAAACTCAGTTGGTTCTTAAAATTCAGTTTCTTTGTTTGCCCCTGTACTAAATTGATAAAGTCCTTTGACTCAGGGGCAGATATTGGCATTCAGTAAGAAAAATGCAGGGAATAAAAACCTTGTTAGTGGCTAAGGAAGTTATCTTGTTTGCCATATCACACGCTGAGCAGCATAAATTTTAGGAGAGCAGATTTTTTAAATGTATTTTGTTTGTTTTTTTGCACAGGGATGGAGTACTGTTATGGAATATACTTTAAAATTTAGTTGATATGATTATCATTATTTTCCCTCAGCGCATGGGTTTTTCTCCACAAGAGATTTACTGGGAAAATGATGATTTCAAAACAAAGTAATAATTATTTAAAATAAATAAAAACAGAAATAAGTAACTTGCTAGTTGTTTAATTAGATAAAGTAACAACAGATTTGTGTGCAGATCAATGAAAGAAGCTATTTAATATGTTTAAAATCTGTCCTGGAATGTTAGAATCCAAGAGCTACTCTTAATTTGTCCTCCCATAATCATTTGTTAATAGATATTCCCTTGTTTTTAGGACATCTATAGGATGTTTAGAAAGAAAGACAAAGGCATTCTCATAAGTAGACAGTGTTTGCAGAAAAAACTGATTTGAATACTGTTTCTGTAGGTCATGAGATTCTTCTGACCTTCAGCTCTGCAAATTCAAGTTCTTTGAGACAGAAATGATGACAGACAAACTGCAGAGCATGAACATCCTTGACAAACCTAATTGTCTCCAGAAACACCTGCAGAATTATTCAAGAATCTCTTACACTAATACCTGTTTTCTATCTGGTGAAGTACATTGTATCCTCTATCCTCACAACAGCTTATTCTCCTAAAGTGCTTTCCTTAAATCATTTTCCCACATTATGAACTGGTATAATTTGTATAAGTCCAGAACTTTCCATGTCACGGCATTACAGATTTAAAATCTGCAGTTATTGACCTGCAAATGCCTACAAGATTTCAACTGCACATTTAAAGTGATATCCTGATATTAGTATACTGCCATTGAGTGCCTTCTCTAAGTGATATAATAAAAGATAGATGGAAGAAAGTGACCAAAACTTAATGTCCTTTTAGATAGAAGCATAATAAACTTACTGATCAAAACTTAATCAAATAGATACATAATTTTATATTACATATTGTCAACTAAATCATTTTTAAAAAGCTATACATTTTTCTCATTCTGATTATTTCCTTAACATGATGGCAGAATGTGCAAGCAATTTGTTTTTTTATTAGTTGTAAATAATTGTTTTAGTATTCATAACAGACATACAATAACAAGAAATACAATTTCTTAAAAAATATTTTTTCACTTTGTGGTTATTTAAGATATAAAATTTTACATCTAATTGTGGGTAAAATTATTCAAAGATGTACAAAAGCAAATTTAGCCATTTCTTCTTTGTTTTTTAAAAATATTTAAAAGAACTGGGGTACAGGCCAGAGGTTTGGAGGTGAGAGGATTTACCAGAGACAGAGTGTGGAGCAGAACAGGCTGATTGAGTGAAGGACACTGCTGAGGGAAGCAGTGGGCGAGCCAGGAGAGGACTGCTGGACCATGTGGGTCACCTTCCTGGCTGGGTAATCGAACTCATGCTTCAGTGGCTGTGGATAGCGTCATAGTGCTATGTCTTAACCCCTTTTGCTAACAAGGAGGCCCAAAATTTAGCCATTTCTTCTTCCTCCCTGATCTCTTTTCCAATTCTGTTTTTATCAGGTAACCAATGTTAACTAGAGTATATATAACCTGATACTTTTTTCACATTTATCAGAAAAGCATATATATGTTTCCATAAATATATATGTATATATAATATATGCATATATTAAGAATTTTATCATTTGTTTTCATTTATAGATATTTTCTTTAATATACTTAAATATACTTAACATACTTAAAAGCAATTTGCTTTTCACTTGGCATATTGATCCTTCCTCTGTGTCAATAGATTTATTCAGCTTTTTTGCTAGGTTACTGTAATTTATTAATGTGTATAAACACACAAAAGTGATTACACAGGAACTATACTGTATGTGCTAACTCTGCAAACATAGTTAATTTTTTTCTTTATTACTTTCCCTTTTTTCATCTTATCTTTTAAAATTTACTCCACTATAGATATATTGATTTTGTCACTATTTACCAAAAAAACTCTCTTCTTTGTTTTTTTTTTTTTTTGCTTAAAACATGAAAAGCTATGTAATAAAATGAACCCAATTTGTTTTTAAAGACTTCATGATATTTTTATGTAGATATTCATTAATTCTTCAGCCATTCCTCAGTTAATGAAAATTTATTTGTTCTTAAGTTTTGTTTTATAGTGATATGATTGACATCCTTACTTAACTCTGCTTTAACAAAAGAAAAATCTCATTTAATCAAGAGTTTGGAGTAAATTCCCATTGAACAACCAAATGGTTAATTTTATTTTATGAAAGTAAAATTTAGAAATATTCCATTAGGTAGTATATATAATACAATATATTATATGATATGATATATACTTAAAATATGTAACATGTGTAATCTATACATATGACATGGTAAATGTTCAGAAAATAAGAACACTTGTGCTTGCATGGTGAGGGAAATCACCAAAGTATTTGAGGGCTTTTCTCTCTCCTCAATTGTAGGTCATTCTTTCTTTCATCTCCTTACTGTGCCTGTGATAGATACAATCTTGAATGTGAAGCTTTTCATTTAAATTTTATTTAAAAAGCACATATGTATACACCTATACCTTTAAACAGAATGCAATTTATAGCTTTATATAAAGGAATAGTTACTGTGTGTACTCTTTTATACCTTGCTTTTTTAGTAAATATCTTATTTACGTCTCTCATTCATGTTGCTTCTCTTTCTTCCCTATTGTCCTTGTTGTCATGATCTTCTTTTCACTTGAATTATACAGCTAGTGGAAGAAAACAGAATATGAAAAGATTGTATGATAAATTTGGTGCTATTGAATTTGTTTCACATTTCTTAAATGCCTTAATTTTAAGCCTTAATACCATCCTTAAAAAATCAGCATAGGGTCTGTGGTGCTTCTTTGTGGATAGCAGTAAGTTTGAGTTTGTGTTCCACTCTGTCAGTCCTCACTATATGCTCTTGCATGGGTTGTTCATATCAACAGATCATCAATAAATTAGAGATATATAGTTGTGCCTGTCTCCTCCAGTAGAATTTTAGCTATAGGAGATTAAAATATGTGTTACTTTACCACTATAGTTTTAGTATCTAGAATAGTGCTGCTATCTAGTAGATACTATTTTATTTTGATCATGTTATTTTTAAAGGAAAAAAAAACAACACCCACCATCATCTATTACACTCCTCTAGTAGTTATTTGATAAATACTTCTATAATAAATTATTTCATGCTTCTATAATGAATAAATTCATTCTATGATAAAAAGGAAAGAAATGAAGACCCATGCCAGGTTCCTGCAATGTAGTAAATGCTCATTAAGTGTTTGCTAGTAAGTCATTCTTCTGTTAGTTTTAGTACTAATGGTAGTGATGGTGCCAGTAGTGATATTTTCATTAGCAATAATAATAGCTAACATGAATTGAGATGCATTAATTAATTTGATCATGCACCAATCTGTTGAAGTAGGTAATTATCATCATTTCATGGATAAGAAAGCCATGCAAAAGAGTTTAGGAAATTAGAATTACAGAGTTATTATATTAACTAAAAAAAGTGTTTTCTTTCAGATGCTGTAATATCATCATTTTCCAGTCTTTACTAGGGCAGCTAGGAAACATAGATTTAAATTTTCAACTTATCCTTCATAATATTTAGGACCATGTGGTATAAATTGTCTTTATTATATATTCATTTATCCTAACTCTCTACACTATTTACTTTTTTCTTTTGCAGTATATATTTTGGAAAGCTGCCAAGCTACCCAAAACAAAACAAGGTCAGTGATATATCAAAACAAGTTGTTTTCTTGTACTATTTTCTGTCATTTATGTAGAAATTTTGTGGAGTAGGCAGCCTTATCATCTATATTGTTGAAATGAATGAAATGAGTTTTTGAGAAGTTAATATGAATTTCACAAGATAATAAAGTTGAAAATGAGAAATCCAGGACTCAATTCATATTGAATGTTTTGTTTGTCTTTTACTTTTTTGTTTTGTTTTTAGGTTTACTTTTCTAGTATTGAACTGCCCTTTGGCATTTAAGGTAGTAGGGAAGGCCAAAAACTGACAAGTTCATTCTTACTGTAGAAAAATCCCTAGTTCTAAATTTCTTGTATTTCTAATTTCTAGTATCACTTTGTCCTATTGTTTTGGTTTACACTCTTAACAGACATCCCTCTAAGGCATGTTTACTCGTTCTTGCTGAAATACCTGAGTATGGATAAGATATTCAGAAAAGAGAATAAATAATTAGGTGTTTTGTTAGCTTCGATACTTTCTTTTTTCCCTCTTTAAAATTGGAGTAGCATTGGTTTTAAATACTGTATATGATTGAGAGTTTTAGGATTACACCTTTTCAGATGTATGTTACCATGATAGAACCATCACACAGGTACACATATTCCTCTACCACAGAACATTGGGCCCCTTTTACACTTTGCTCCCCACCTTCTCCCTCCCCTATGGTAGCTTTAGTTTTACAGTTTGATTTCCAGGGTTTGTTTTTGGTTTGGATATCTCTGCCCCTTTGTTTTGTTTCTCTCTATTCTATGTCTGAGTGAAACCACCTGAAATCTTTCTACTTTTGACTTGTTTGGCTGATTATAATCCCCTCCAGTTCCATTCGTGTTGATGGGAATGGCAAGAGTTTGAAATTTTTTATAGCTTAGTAGTATTCCATTATGTATACTTATCACATCTTCTTAATCCACTTATCTGTCTTTGTTCACTTACATTGTTTGCATAGCTTGGCTATTATAAACAGTGCTGCCATGAACATAAGTGTATATATCCCTTTGAATAGTGTGCTTTTGCATATTTTGGGTAGATACCTAGGAGGGGAATTACTGGATTGAATGGCATGGTAGATCTATTTTGAATATTTTGAGAAACAACCATACTACTTTCTGTAGGGGTTGGGCCAGCTTACATTTCTTCTGACAGTATATGGAGGTGGTGGAGATTCCTATTTATTTACATCCTTGCAAACACTTGTTGAAAATATGTATTTTTAAAATTAGAATTATTTGTTTTTATTTTTCAGTTGACTTAAAAAAGTCAATTTTCGAATGTGCTTTTGTGGGAAAAGCAATTTTATTACCAAACGTTTCAACTTTTCAGGGGCAACTGAATCTGGGTTTTTAAAGTTTATATCACTGCAGGAACCCTCTTTCCTATCCACCTTCTTTTAAGGAACTTGTTTCCCTTTGTTAAATTTGCTAAACAGTGAATCACTTTGGTCTCTAAATTTTTTCTTTATTATTGTACAGATTTTAAAATGATACTATTTTGTCTGTAACTGTAATGAGAAACTGTCACGGGACCTGGTGTGAAGGCAAGATACCTCCTTTGTTTAAATTCTCTAGATGCATGTTACTCATATGTTAGTTTAACACATCCCCACAGGCAACAACTCATTGCTAAAGTTAAGAAATATGAATCCTTACACAAAGCCATAAGTTATTTAGCTTACCAGCAATTGAATTTAAAATATTTAAGTTGTGAGTCCAGCTGTAACATTGGAAACAAAGCATTTATAGTAATAAGGACATGTGGAAATTTGAAGGAGCTACTACTGGCATAGCCAGGAAACTTAGAGCCTTTGTTCTTAGTGAAAATATGTTGCTGTATATGTTAGTCACTGTTATTATTATCCTGCAAATTTCCATTGATATTCCATCATGATCTCAATTGGAATGTGTACCATATCCTATGCATAATATTTATAATAATGTTGACACATCAACTTTTTAAAAATGCTTAAAATTGTCCACCTTTAATTTAAAATGTTTTTAATCATTCCTCAATTATATTCCATTTTGATATGGCCCCAGCTTTATTAGTGTATGAATGGGTTCTGTGTGATGCCCCGTGTTGTATTACTGATCAGTTGTGAAAATGAATCAAGTGCTCTAAAAGTGGATGCTGTATTTGATAATGAGAGCTCCAATGTCACTGTTTCTGAGTGGGGTTTTATTCTGTTCAGGGTTCAGTACGTTGTTGGAAGACTTTTGGTTGCTTCCTGTCGGGCCATTGTCTGGGTGGGATAGTAGGCAATGCTAGCAGATAGGCTGAGTTCCCAGGGAAGCTCCTGGCCAGTTCTCTTCGCTACTACTGATGCGTGTGGATTTCAGCTTCACTTCTCTGGTCACACCTTTTACTAAAATATTATTCAGCGATGACAGGATCACTAAAGCTGGGACAAAAAGCTTTTTTTCCCAGTTTCTACCCTAGCACTTAAACTTTCTGTACTTTCTTCTCTTATGATAGAGTAAAAAAGAAATCTTGCTATGGATGCCTGGAAAAGGTTATAAAATGATGCACTTTCCACACAAACTTAAGCAAGAGAAGTTGATCCTCTAAGGATGGCATCTGGCAATTAGCATGCCTTCTGGAAATAAAGTACATAATCTCAGTTACTTGATGTGATAATAATTTAAACTCCCCAGATTTAAATGATATATACATATAATTTAGTTCCTTGTTTTCAGCTGGTGTATAACACTAACATGAAGGGAACTTTTCTTACCCAGGACTCTTGACTGGGGCCTTGTAACAATCAGGTCTTTGTCATATCTGACGTTTGACAGTCTCTGTGATATTCTGTGGTGTTTCAGACTTAGTTTTGAGTTTTTTACCTAGCCAACATTTCCCCTAGCTATGTAATTATGCGTAATTCAAAGCTAGGCTCTGTTGTCTGTTTACTTTACTATTAGACATGGACAGAGAGATAAACTTTACTTGAAAAAAATTCCATATATACTTTAATTTTTCTATTTTGGTTGTCATGGAATATGATTTTTCCTGTAAGTTATTTACTGTTCTGGAGAATAATGTGACAGCACCTCTAGGAGAATCATATCATTTCGTCTGTCCAGACAATATAGTTTTAAGTGTTTTGTCTAGGTTATTTTATTTCCAGTTTGTAGGCACATCCAACACTCCCATAGGGAGTTCTTGAATTTTTATATTCAGGGTTTTGTTTACTTGGAGACTCAGGATATGTGTGCCTTAACAGATAATGAACTGTCTCAGTTATTTTTAGAGTATTTAGAAATCCTGCTCTTCCAATGTAATTTTCCACCCGCACATTAAAGTTTTTTTTTTTTTAATTCAAAAAAAAAAAAAAAAACCAAACAAACAACCAAAAAAAAATAAATAAATTAGGTGGTGAGCAAGGGAAGGAAAACAAGTCTAGGGACTAAAATTCTCCTCTGAGCAATTTTCCTTTTCCAGTATATGAATAATGTACCACATATGGATGAGTAATTTACTCAGTGTACCATGAGGGTTCTTATTATTTTAACCAAGCAAGACTTTCGAACTTGGGAAAGGTATCAAGAGATTGATCTACTTAGGAAAGAGATGTGATGTGTTTATATTCATTATCATGGGCATTCAACTGCAGGAAAGTTAGGAAGAAGCATTTTAATCATTTTAGAAATGTCGTTTATCACTTTTGGCTTCATGGATTAAGATGTACCAAGAAGTTTCTCCAACTGCTCTCTTAAATTCCTGCTGGGTTTACAGCAAGTACTTGCTAAAATCAAGTAGCAAATTCTTACTCAGGGATTCTGACGTTTCACACCTATCATTTCTCTTTTATCTCCCATTCCTGTTCATTTCTTCTATGACTCTTGCTGGTTATTGTAGCTGAACAGAT
Source organism: Talpa europaea (assembly GCF_964194135.1). Taxonomy (NCBI): domain Eukaryota; kingdom Metazoa; phylum Chordata; class Mammalia; order Eulipotyphla; family Talpidae; genus Talpa; species Talpa europaea. The sequence goes on from NC_140068.1 coordinate 78,345,385, forward strand.
ATTTTAGTAAATATTGCATGCACACACATGTGCACACACACACTTACACACATGCACATCTTCACAAAATAAAACCTAAATCCATCGTTTTTATTAGTGTCTGTCATCTGGCTAATAAGCTCTTCCTCTAAAGCTGGTTGACACTGAACCAAGGACACCATGGCGTGTCCCTCTGTTCATTGCACATGAAATTTGCTTTCTATCTTTGGTGACGGGCCTTAGGTGTTACTCGCAACAAAAATTACATCTTCCTTCAGCTAAATGATGGTAAAGGTATAGACAAAAATGTAAATTAAAAATGCAATTCTTTAATAAGTGTGAAAGAGTTCATTGCCATATGTGAGACTACATAATTGATTCGATGAGTGGAATAGTTACTAAAACATTAGTTAAAGCAATTATCTTTTTTTCTCTCCTTTTAGAGTGTTATTTTTTATTGAGCTAATGTTGGTTTACAACACTATATAGGCTCGCACCTCGTCAGCAATTCTTAAAGTAAGATGTGTTGACATTTGCAAATTTATTCAGAAGACATTTCCAGCACCTGAGGAAACTGGTGTAAAAGCAAAGCAATTTTCTTGAAACTTTCATCTTTTTTTTCCCATGATCAGTCATCAAATTTTGCCTATAGTATTTGTATATTACTCTTCACATCTGATTTCCCACTGCTTATTCACTTCAGAGTTCTTAAATTATTATTCTTTTTACTTTTTTTGAAGATTTATTTATTTATACAAGCACTGGGGTACACGCCAGAGGTGTGGGTGGGTGAGAGAATTCACCAGAGACAAAGCGGGGAGCAGAACAGGCAGAAGGACCTAAACACACTGCCGAGGGGAGCAGCCGGCGCAACAAGAGAGGTCTGCCTCGCCTTATGGGAATCTCCCTGGCCGGCAGGGAATCAAACAGAGGCTGTCCGCAGCCTCTGCAGTGCTGCTCTCATACCACTGGGCCACTGGGGAGGCCCTTAAATTATTATTCTTGCAATGAAAATTTTATTTAGTCTGTTGCCTTACTCTTCTGAAAACACTATTTGTTTACATCACTTTTTTGCTGCAAAGTCAGCAGTTGTTCCTGATGCCTGCTGTACCAAGGTTGAATTTCTCAGAATAAAATTAATTTTTGGTATAATATAGTTCCTTTATAGTTTTCTGACCTAATTTTCAATTTTTAATACATATGCCATCGACTTGCATTGAATTGGGTTCTTTATTATTCTATGCATTTACTGTTCTCATTTAATTATTCCTAAATTATGCTTATTTGTCTACTTGAAAATTTCTCTTTTCCTAGTCAAAGACACCATTCAAAGGCTACTCCACATGCATTTCTTCCATGAGTAATTAAATGACTAGACTAACCCATATTGACCTACCCTTTTTTTGATTCCTGTAACTCAAAGGTACACAATTATATAATGGACCCTAGGCATTCTCATATTTATATTAGTGGTTTTAACCTTTGCAAGATCTCAGAAGTCCATGTATTTTTTCCATGTAATTGAGTGAGGCATACATTTGAATCACACATGCCTTGAGGCTGGTGTGGGCTAGTGAATCACCTACTAGTGAGCAAGCTGGCCAACATTTTAGTCCTCTGCTTTATATTCACAATAGCAGTCTTTTGTGAAGCGGTAACAGTTTTATTTCATGTAAAAAATAACATCTGCCCAATTGCAAATACTTGCCAATGTGCAGACTCAAATAGGACTCTAGAAATTCCCTCAGAGATGTAGGCGTCTGTGTATGAACCTTGTGTGATTTCCTCGTTGCTTCATGAGATCTTCCCAGTCAATAAAATTCACAGAAGAATGCACTGAAATTCTCTACCCCCCGCCAAATTTTCAAGACTATATCAAGGAAGAATATGATCACTTCTTTACTAAGCAAAAATATATTGATTATCTACCAGACATGGTACCTGTTACTATGAATATTTTACTCTCAAGAACTCACCATCCAGTATGATAATACATATGCTATGATATGTACAAAATTCACTGTGTCTCAATGGCCGTGATTAATTAGATCCCTTAGAAAGATAAATACTTACAAGAAACTTAAACTGATGTGTGTTATAAAATATTCCAGTAGTTTGAATCAAAATTCCAGACTTATCCTTTTTCTGAACTTTTATATACAAAATAATGTATTTTGAACCATTAATAAGTCATATAATACATTTTAAATTATAATAATTGTAAGCTTATATAGCACACAATAAAATCTGTTTAATAAAGATGCTCTGACCATGCCAAAATTAATTTAATTTTCCTCATTATTAGATGCCAGGGACCAGCCTCCGGCAAAATGTTGTCAAGGCCCCCTGCAGCAATTAGAGTTCTTAGATATGACTGATTCAAGCTTTAATCTTTTTTTTTTTTTTTTTTTGCATAGAACTGGGGTATAGGCCAGAGGTTTTGGCAGAAGGGAGTGAGAGGATTCACCATAGACAGAGTGGGGAGCAGAACAGGCAGATCTACAGAAATACACTCTGAGGGGATTACCGGGAGAGGCAGGAGAGGTCTGCTGTGCCATATGTGGGTTAGCTCCCTGGCCAGAGATCGAACTCAGGCCACAGTGGTGATTGTGTTGAGACTTAACCTCTAGGCCACCAGGGAGGCCCTTTAATCATTTTTGAATTGTCAGAGTGTTTTTCCTAAGGTGAAATGTGAGGCAGGTAAAATAGTCTTTGAGACTTTTTTTTTTTTAATTGTACCCTGTAACTTTTACCTCTGCTCAAAAGTTATTAGAGTTTCACAACTTATTTATCATGGTATTGATCTTGAAGCGTTAATCTATGAGTCATGGTTTAAATTTTTAAAGAACCTGCAATACTTAGGAAGCCCTAGAGTTCTTACAGGCTAACATACCTTCCAGGACTGTGAGAAAATAGGTAGGGATAATAGAATACTTTTTTAAAAGAGTTCTACTTTTTCTTTAACTACTCTTCAGGGCTTTCAGACTACACTATCATCAGCACATCTGACATAGGATGAAGGAAAACATAAATATTATCATCAATTTATGTATATTTAATAACATGTTTACATGTTTATCAGGTTGTTCTTAAGCATATGAATCAATTCCAGAATGAATTGTGGTGCCCAGTGTAAATTGTTACATTTAAAATTTATGAAACAGTTGTTTGAGCACCAAGATCCTTTAGTTCTTGTTTAATACCAAAAGACTTAATGGGAACTGCACTGTGCAGTGGGGAGTCTTGGGTGTCAGAGCAGTGTGCTGGATTCCCTGGGACAGCACCCATCTGAAAGTCTGTCCAGCACCGTGGCTTTTGGCAGGCAACCAGATGCTAGTGTCTTTACAGCCAGATTTTTTCCCTGGGGGAAAATGCTACTGGTTTTAGTATGAATAATTCATTGTAAAGTATCCATTAACTTCTTGGTTTAGTGAGCTTTCAATGCATGCAATTGACCAAATTTATTTAATATATTTTAATTTATTAAATGCAAACTATTATTTTACATTCTTTGCTTTTTTACAATATAGATTTTCTCCCCTCAGGTGTGGTGACCATAGCTTTCCCATGACCAAATCACTCAGAGTCCTCCACAGTAGTCCATTGTGCTCTCTTCCGACTATTTTTTCCCTACTTCTCTCTTCTGGGATGCATCAGATCTATGGCCACCTTTTAGGGTCTGTTTTAAAGTTTGTCATTCTCTGATCCTTTGTTTTGTTTCTCTGGATTCTACCTATGAGTGAAATGATCCAATATTTATCTTTCTTCTACCTCACTTTGTTTAGGATAATCCCGTCCAGTTCCATCCATGTTGCTGCACATGGCATGAGTTTATCTTATTTGATTGCCAAGTAATATTCCATTGTATATATACCACATCTCTTGATCTACTCATCTGTTCTGGGACATTTAAGTTGTTTCCATATCTTGGTTATGTAAATAGTGCTGCTGTAAACTTTGAAGTGCAGGTTTTCTTTCAAATTAGTTTTTTGTGTTCTTTGGGTATATGCCTAGTATTGGAATTGCTGGATCATATGGTAAATACATTTTTTGCCTTTTGAGGCATCTGCACATTTTCCATAGGGGCTGGAGCAGTCTAAACTCCCACCAACAGTCTAAGAGGCCTCCTTTTCCTGCCACACCCTCAACAGCACTTGTTTCTGTTTTTTTTTTTTTTTTTTTTTACAAATTCCTCTGCTTATAACTGATGCTGAACATTTTTTGGATACTTGTTGGCCATCTGCATGTCTTCTTTGAAGAATTGCCTTTTTATCTCTTCTGTCCATTTTTTGGTTAGGTTGTTTGTTCTTTCTGTTGAGTTGTATGAGTCTTTGTATATCTTCAATATCAATCCCCTGTCAGATGTATGCTGTGCAAATATTTTATCCTATTCAGTAGGATGTCTGTTTTGGTCACTGTTTCTGTAGGTGTACAGAAACTTGTTACTTTGATGTAGCCACAGTTGTTTATTATCCTTGCTGCTGGATATAAGTCCACAACAATTTTTGTTTGGCCATTTGTATTTTTCTTTCACCCCATTATTTACTTTGGGTTTGCTCTGCTCTACTTTGGTCCTGGTTGTGAGTCCCTCTCTCCCACTGTTCTGGGCCTATTTTTGAGGGGGGTGGACACAGCTACATGGGCTTTGTAGCTTCTGGCATGGTAGTAGAGGCCCCCTGAGTCACTTCCAGTCCTGGTTTCAATGGCCTGGGAAGGGCTGGAAGGGCAATGGGTTCAGGAGCCTAATTGTTGGGACAACTCTCCTTGGGAACAGTGACCCTGTCCCTTTTGCTGGCAGCTGGCAGAACTGGATAGGGTATATTTTTTTATCCAGAAGGCAGCTAGAGGTCCTGAAAGTAGGAAGTTCTGTGCTCAAAAATGGGTCTTATTCCGTGGTGGGGATTAGAATAGATTGTTCAGCTAGTATATCAGATAGTTTCTGTTGTAAAACAAATCAACTTCAAAATGAGTAGCCTAACACAATGACCATTTATTTAGTTCATGATTTTGTGGTTCAGATGGAGTCTGGCCTAGCTCAGATGATCTCTCTGGGCTAGGTCATATGTCTTTGATCAACTGCCATGTCAGCTGGCAGCTGAATGATCTCGGATCTCTTGGTAGTCTATTAGGTGTCTTTGTTCTCTTCCTCTCAGCTTCCAGAATGCTGGACTAGATGTGTTTGTGTGATGGTGTCTGTATTCCAAGTGCAGGAAGAGTGCATGCCCTAAGTGGTTTTTAGGCATCTGTTTTGTATCATGTTAGTAAAAGCTCCTTTGACCAAAGCAAGCCACATAGCAAACCCAGATTCAAGGGGTGGGCAGATTGTCCCATCTCTTGATGGGAAGATCTGCAATGTCACACTCTTAAGATTCAGGGGGAGGAATGTGTGGGTATTTTTATAATCTACCACAGAATAGTTCCCAGCTGTTTTTTTTTTTGGGGGGGGTGGGGGGGTGCTTTCAAATGCTGGGTTCTGTAAGTCTTTTATCTTAAGAAACTTTTATCCAGAAAGAAGTTTTCAAAGGACTATAAGCTTGACTGCTGCTGTTCCAAGTAGAAATAAAGAAGAGTCACACTAGTTACCATACCAATTTTCTCTTAAATATTTTGTGTTTTGGTCATTTTGATACTCCACACTAATCTTTGCCTACTTACCCTGTATCATGAGACCTACTGGCTTAACTACACTGAGTAAACTTTTATGCTTGTAAGTATGGTGGAGAGCAGACAAAACCTCAAATATAGTAGTAGTTTCAGTCAATAATGGAGTGCCTTTAAGCAGGACTTACCTGGTATTATTAATCAGAAATTGGCTATGGGTACATCTTTCTCTGATGCTCAACTTTCAGGTATTGTAGATTCTATTTCATAGATGTTAAGTTCATGATACTGTACAAAATTCTTACCATTCTAAGCATTCAAGCATGAAAGTTACTCCTTTAGAGATATAAAATATAAAATTAATTCGCTACATGACTTCAATGGATATTTGTTCCTGTTATGGAGATATATTATATTTAGGGGAAAAATCACCTATCTACAGCATATATTAATTTTTCTAATTGCAGTATCAAGCAGTTTAATCAGAGATGATTTCATTCAGTAGCATGAGTTTCTGTTATATCCCTTAACCCTCTCTTAACTCACTATGAAGTAAATTTTAAAAACAATAAATATTCCAGAGGCAGCAATAGTGGTCCATAGAAAGATGACCTTCATATTGATTGACTAGCCTTTTAATATCTAACATCATTTCAGTCCACCCAAAAAGAAACTTATGAAATGAAGACCTTATATTACCACATCTATTTCAAAAGCTTAAGTAATAAAAGTTTAAATGCATTGTTATTTTGCTGGGGGCAAATTGCGAAGCACATATAATCTGGATGAAAACATAATCCCAAAGTTTATATAAGAATTAGGAATTATCTATAAAGAAAAAAAGCAATAGTACAACATTTGGAAGGGATTTCTAAGTCAGAGTCTTGATAATGTTACTCTTAAGATTGCTACAGTAGTAATACCAATCACTCATTATTGCAGAAACTGGTACTGCAGAGAATTGATAAGAAGATCATCAATCTTAAAATTTACTGTTAAGAGTTGATGGGAAGATTTACAGTTAGCGCTATTGTGCTTTTCCAAATCATGGTAGAAGTTTTTAGGGTAGGATTTGGAATACTAAACTAAAGCAAAATTAACCATCAAGAAATACATCCCTTTGGATATTAATTTTCACTAATACTTATAAATATACATTCAAGGGTATTTATTGAAACATGTGGATACAGTGTTCCAGGTTAAGTTCTCCCAACAAACAGATTCTGAGATGGGGTTTGTTGTGTATGATATTTATTAAGAAGTGTTGGACTTAATACCTGTGGAAGGGAGAAGAGAGGAACAGGGTTGGGTAGAGAGAATAGTGAAGCTGAAATGCAACCTTGATAATAGCCTCTGAAGCTGATATGGCCAGCCAGAGTTCACCTATCTTGGATAGAAGGGCAAAGTCCTTTTATCCCATCTCTATGGGTCTTTGGATATAGGTCCCCCTATGGAAGGTGCTACTTCGAAGCCGATACAATCCTAGCAAGCACTGCCTGCTAAGAAATAGCATTTCTAGCACCTAAGTCTGCAAATTCTTCATTGGGGGAATCTCAACAACATATATCCATATTTACCACATACACAACACATTATGGGTTTAAATATCAGCAAATTAAATAAAATAGACATTAGTACATCATCTTATGCTAGTTATTTACATGTATTTTAGTTTTCTCATTGTTTAATGGTCAATTCTGTAGAAGACTGTTGAAAATTAATACATGTACACATGGTAAGAATACTCACTGTTTTTGTGCCCATTGTGTGAATATTAGTTATAATAAAATGTTAATGTAACCCTCTGCATTCAGAGAAGCTGAAGTCTTTATAGCGGATTACATCCTAATGTCAATTAGCTTTTCTGTCAGTTTAACTAATACCAAGAAAAACATCTCACTATTTACTTTAAAACTAAAAACAAACTTAAAACTACAACCTCCATATGTCAGCAGCCCTTGAAAATGTCATTGTTTCTTCAGTTTCTTATATCTGCATAGTGTATCACAGTTTCTACACTATTATTTCAAAATGTCTTTTGTCTCAGTCAAAATTTTAGGAAATTTAGTGCACAATCTTTGAAAACATAATTTAAAAACAATAAAATTTGAACCTAGAAAAATTGAGAAACAAAAGTTTGTTGAAACTCATCTAAAAAAATAAATTCATTCAATATTAATGCTTAGAATGCAGCTAGTAATGTATGCTTGCCACATGCATTTTGGCAGAGGTAGCAGGGGGTTGTTTTGTTTCAAAATAACTATGGAAGTTAAAGAATGTGTATGATTTCTTTTTCTCAAACTAATTTATATGTAGTATTTGTTTTCTGATGAATTGATTTAACAGTTCATATTTCAGGGCTTCTTTGACAGTAGGAAACTTGGCAAGAACTCTGTAGATAAAATATTCACTGGTGCTGGAACCTACAGCAACTGGGCTGGCTCCCTGCTGCACTTGACTTTTCTTTCAGAAGAAAAAAAGAGAAAGAAAATTTTAGATGAGGCAGTTTTATGAATGACCTTTCTTCCCATCAAACTCTCCAGATACTCAACAAACTCTGTACAGGAATAGATGTTAAATCAATATTACTTTGTATGTACTTATGAAATAAAATTGAGTTACATTTTTTATTAAATGTTTTCACAGAGAAAACAATCTACCTTTGGCACTTGATAGGGCCAAGAGACTGATGCTTCTGTTCTTCAGTTTGCCCTAAGTGAAACTAAAACTTTTTTGGTGGAGAAATCACAAACTATAAGAGCAAATACAGATGTTTGAAATAAATTGTGGAGAAATATAAACATGCTATCTTTGTATTTCTCAAAGCTAACAAATGCAGTATTCTTACAACTGGTGAGATATAATAAAAGACTCAAATTAATGATGAGCTACAAGTAAGAATGCATCCAGCTTTCGGTAGAACACTTTCCACGATGGCATAACACTGAGTGAGTGTACGGCAGAGACATTTCTGTCTCTGAAATCATGACGTAAACTATTAAGACACCAGGACCACGGACAAGAGTTCAGTGTTCAGAATCTATTCACCTGTGTGTTGTATGTACACAGGAGATTGTTAGTTAAAATGGCAAAGGTTCACTTGTATCCAAAACTGAAAGGTGAAAACCCTTAATATGAATATATATGCATATGCAGCAAGAACACTCACAAATAAACCCCTATCTTGTATTTATTTTTTTATTTTATATATTTCTTACATCATTTTTCATTTTTGCACAATATATGCATTTTCTTTGTTTTTAAAGGTTTATTTATTTTATTTTATTTATTTATTTACACAAGCACTGGGTACAGTCAGAAGCGCGGGAGGGTGAGAGAATTCACCAGAGCCAGAGCGGTGAGCAGAGCAGGCAGAAGGAACGAAGTACACTGTGAGGGGAGCAGCGGGCGGCAGGAGAGGTCTGCACGCCATGTGGGACCCTCCTTCAGTGGCTGGGGAGCAGTCGGGATCGAACCAGCGAAGCAGAAGCTGCGGGCAGCTTCGCAACCCAGCACTCAACCGCTGCGCCACTGGGGAGGCCCAATATATGTATTTTCATCTTGGTTATAGTCCCCATATAATTCCCACCACACTTGTTTTAGCCCTACTCCCTTCTTTCCCCCCTGTAGTGTGTCCCTGGTTTATAGCTGCTTGTTGATTTTGATTTTTACTTTATTATAATTAGTCTTTTTAACTGGTCCCTCATTTAGGTTTTCTAAATTCCTGCTATGAGTGAGACCATCCAGTAGTTTTCTTTTCCTTCTGGCTTATTTCACTGAGCATGATCCCTTCCAGCTCCATCCATGTTGCTGCAAATTTCATGTGGGTCACCAGGCCCCTGGTGGCACAAGGGGTTAAATCGCAGCACTATAAGGCTGTCTGCAGACACTGCAGTGCGAGTTCGATCCCTGGCCAGGGAAGTGACCCACATCGCACAGCAGAACTCTCCTGTCTTGCCGGCTGCTTCCCTCAGCAGTGTATTTCAGAAGATCCACCTGTTCTGCTCCCTACTCTGTCTCTGGTGAATCCTTTCACCTCACACCTCTGGCCTGCACCCTGGCTCTTGTATGCATAAATAAATAAATCTTTAAAATAAATAAATAGATAAGTAAATTTGGAATTTGTTAACTAAAAGTCAAACCTAAAATAAATTATAAGATAAAACAAAAATTTAAATAAGGTGGTTCAAAGAACAGTACCAAGTATCTGACATTATAAACTAGGAATGAGTTAGGGATATGATATCAAAATTCTATCACTTCAAAACTTTTCTTGATTATATAATCCTTCAGAGCAGCATCTGTATTATTAACTAGAAAATGAAGCAATTTATCCAAAGAAGTGGTGGAAAGCAATTTTTTTTATATTGTTTCTCCAGTTGTTCTTAAGTCAGAAGTTCTTTTTAGTATTCTATATAATTCTTACATCATTTTTCATTTTTGCACAATGTAAGCATTTTCATTTTGGTTATATTCCCCATACAATTGCACACCCCCTTATTTTGACCCTAATCCTTCCTCTCCCCGCCCTGCTCCCCCCATAGTGTGTCTCTGGTTTATAGTTGCTTGTTGATTTTGATTTTTACTTTGTATTAATTAGTCTTTTTCCTGGTCCCTTATTTAGGTTTTCTAAATTCCTGCTATGAGTGAGACCATCCAGTATTTTTCTTTTTCTTTCTTAAGTCAGAATTTCTTAAAGGGCAGGCTCAGGACAAGAAGCATCTCCATTACTTGGAAGCTTGTTAAAATTGAAGTCCTTAAGTTCTCTGCCTTAGACTTACTACATAAAAAACTGCAGTGAGATGCGTGACTCCAGGTGATTCTGATATAAGCTAAAAATTGAGAACCATTGTTTTAGGGACGGTTGCATGCTTTTTAACAAAGGGTGGTTTTCTATTAAATTATAGGCAGATCTCAAATTTCATAAGTTTGAGTTTCAGATAGCATGTGTGTTAGATATTACCTGACATAATATTACTAATTGATTTCATCATATAGTGATTCCACCAGTTCACCTTCCTTAGGATTATTTCCTTATTGCATGTGTTTCCTAGTTCACATGTTAGATATGATGATTTCATTTCAAAATACAAAGTACTAATACTACTTATTGAAACAGCTTTTATCAATTTTATATAAATGAAAAAAATGCTTGAAATGTTTGTGTATCCAACATTACAAATATTTATTTTTACTTGGATGCTTAAGGGACTTAGTCATACTGATTTGGGGTTTAATTTGGAGAAAAAAATAAACAAATTTGAAGAATACATGAAATACTGCAACTATATCACCAAAGACTAGAACTTAAAGCAAAATGTAATTAGAGGTTATGTTATACTTTTTGACTCTCTGGGAATGAAAATACTCTCAAATATATGTAGAAAAATCCTTTATTTCATTGAAGTTTTAGTTTTCAGTTTTTGTATGCATATGGACAACATTCAACTCACTGTTATGAAACTTAAAAGAGCTCTGAAATTTCTTTTGACACAGAGAATCACATATAGCATGCCAGTTCTGTGCTAGTCCATGTTCTGAAAGCTTATTTTCTGCTTATTACATTATTGACTTATTTTTACAAAAATCTTTGTTTTTGATTTTTTAGCAAGCTAAAAAATCTAGAACCAAATGAAAAAAAAAGTTATAGCAACAACTGATTTTTTTTGTCAATAAGATTGTTATTCCTACTTATCCTCTTTTAAAATGGAGAAACTTTCATGAAAACTGTAACAAAAGGTGTAGGGTAAATATTAAGTTTGAAGAGATTACATTTATTGAGATTGAAAAAGTACTACGTAGGAAAAAATTGCTAAAACTATAAACTTACACACTAAGTTAAATCATATTGTTTATGGTTTAAATATTTATGTTTTATGACCTTTATTGAATATGTAAAATTGATATAATAAACATACTTATAAAGTAGGTCAAGGGCCTCCTGGTAGCCAAGGGGTTAAGGCTCAGCACTATTGCCACTAAGGCCTAAGTTTGATCCCCAGCCGGAGAGATAACCCACACATAATGCAGCAGACCTCTCTTGTCTTGCCTGCTGCTCCCCTTAGCAGTGTATTTCAGTAGATCTACCTGTTCTGCTCCCCACTCTGTCTCTGGTGAATCCTCTCACCACCACCCCCCACCCCCGCACCTCCGGCCTACACCACAGTTCTGTGAAACAAACAAAGAAATAATGACGTGAACTTAAAAAAAAAAAAAAACTGCATCAAAATCCATCATTACGTTTCCTTAAGGATTGATTTATATCCAGGTAACCTTGCAATCAAGAATATATTCCAACTATGAGGTATGCTGACTGCCAAGAGAACAATTTTTAATCTATTGAATACCTGTACAAAAGTGGCTACACTTTTCCATTTCCATATCCATGCCTTTGTAGTGTGACTTTGTAACTTCAAGGACTAACCTTTGAGTTTGGGTTAAGTTGGCACTTTCATCAAAAAAATGCAGTGGAATTGATAGTGTGTCAATTGAAAGATTCCTGGCTTCTGCTTTTTCTCTTTGATACCATACCATATTCTGTGAGAACAAGCAAAGGCTATTTTGTGAAGTAAAAAGTATCGTGCATCCCAGTCACTCCAATAACCCTAGTTAATAAGTAACAGTCAGACAAATGAATGAGACCATACATTAACAGCCAATTCCTAGTATTCCCATCAACTGAATATAGATGCTAGAGAAAGTTCACCTAAGATTAGCCAAAACTGGTCCAGAGGAACAGAGCCATTCAACTGACCTACAGACTCACAGTTCTCAGCACAGTTCACATATTGTACAATACTGTGGTTTTGTTATTTGTAGAATTTATGTTGCCAGACTCAGATCATAGAAATAGAAGAAATTCAGTTCAATTGAAATTATTTTGAATCAACTGTGTGTATATTACATTGGAACAAAATCAAGTTTGTATGGGGAATACCTATATAAAATTTATTAATCTTCCATAAATTATAATGTAGGAATTATACATATATATCTAACTGTATTTCTCTGATGAGTTGGCACTACTTGACAGACTTTTTTGCACAATTTGGTTATCAAATTCCTTGAATTTACAATCTGAGTTCCATTTCTATTGTAACATAACTTCTGCAGTCATCATGCCCAAATTTGTTCTTTGGTTCACTTAAACATTTGTTAGAACAAAGTTAGCATTAATATTATGGGCTGGTACACTGAACACTTACAGCATCAAGTTAACACAGAATTGTTCCAAATATAATTTGCTGAAACACAAAATACTATTTTTAATGGCATAATTTGTGTTTTTATTTTTCAGGATTAGATTGCATATCTTGAACAACTTAAAATGTTGTAAACATCAATGAAAAGATTATTATTTTTTGCTCCACTATTCTTCAACTTTAAACATGGTGGCTTCTTGTTCTCATTATGGAAGAGGATTTATTAACTTCTTATACATGAATCAAATTCTTTAAACAATGAAATTTCTTGAGCCTCCCTGGTGGTGCAAGGGGTTATGTTTCAGCACTATCTGTAGTCAAGTTCGATTCCTGGCCAGGGAGCTACACACATGGCACAGCAGACCTCTCCTGTCTCACCCTCTGCTCCCCTCAGCAGTATATTTCAGTAGATTCAACTGTTCTGCTCCCTACTCTGTCTCTGGTGAATTCTCTTACCTTCCCCCTCCCCGCCCTGCACCTCTGGCCTATACCCCAGTTTTTGTATGCATAAATAAATCTTTTTTTAAAAATGAAATCTCTTCCAAAAGATATTCATGGTAAGTGCATGTGATATTTTCCCTGTTAAAAATAACCTTGACACTAAAAAGTATACATTTTTCATTAATTCTTTAACACTTCCACAAGTCCCTTTAAGTAAAGGAGTACTTCAGTTGACATAACATGATTTTCTTTGAATTTCAATAATACTGTTGTTAAAGAGATACTCCAATCTTCATCTAATGAGCTATTAAAAATGTCAAGAACAACTTTGGAGTAGGGCCTTTTCTTCAGAATTAAAGCATGATTTTCTAATTTCAAATAAATTGAAGATTTTGTCAACTGCATTTGTTAAAGAGAACCATCAGAATTTTGAATGAGAGAGAATTAAAGTAGGCTGAATTCTGATGTAATCACAAACATTTTTAATCCTTCAGTGTGAACAGAACAAATGTTGAATAAGCATAATCCTTTTTTTGTCATAACCAAACTTTTGATTGAGGAGAAAGACATTATACTGTATAATGATATACTTTTTTTATTGAACTGTTGTTAAAGAATTATTTGGCTATTTGTGTCTTGATGTGGTTTTCTTTAGATTGATCTTATTGGGAATTAACTACTTGAATTTGTAGGTTTCTGTCTTTTGCCAAAACTTATCCTCTCTTTTATGGTACTCAAGTGACATGAGTGTTAGAGCTTTGTTTTTCAGCCCACTGGTTCCTGAGACTCTGCTACTTATTTAGTCATTTTTTTTCTCTTTTTCAAATTGAGAAATTTCTATTGTTCTCTTCTGCATTATTGATTTCCTCCCCATGTCCCTTCCAGTCTTTGTCTTATGGGTTAATAAGTCTATCAAAAAAAGGAGTTGAGTTTAAAATGACTTTGTGAAATTGTGCTGTCCATAATGATTAACATTTTTGCTTCCTCTACTTGCATACTGTCTTATTTATAATTTCAACTACCACCTTACCTGGAATTAATACTTAAGCTGCTAATTTTGAAAATAATTACTCCATTTTACCATTGCCATGCAGTTCCTTCCCATCATTGCTTAAAGATAATGGAGTAAGTGTGGCATTTGTTTTTTGGAATTTCCGTGGAATCCAGACATTTAATTCCTGAGCCAAAGTCCTGATCTCTTGGAACCTCTTCTTTTTACAACTTCTTTATATATCTTGTATTTCAATTCCCTCTTAACTTCTGTATCCTTTTCAATCACAGCTTTGAAAATCTGGCATTAATTCTTACATAATGATTGTTTTGTTCTAGAAGAAGCTTTGTCTTTATTGATAGAAAGGGACTGTAAATCATATTTAACCATTTATTTTAATATACTTTTGGTATTTGGAGATAAAATATGAAGTCTGATCGAGGCATTATATTTTGAACTTTATAAAATGAATGTATGTATGATTCCAAGATTTTTTTCATAATTTATTTATTAAAGTATCATTACATTTATTGACGTGGTGTTTATAATAAAAGCCAAAACTCACAATATTTTCACTTCATTATGTTAGGTTCCAAGGATGAGCTTACATTATTCATAACATCTAAATGTTGCAACTTGACCCTGAAATAAAACCCAAATGAAATGTGAAAAAGCAAATGATACCCACATTTGGTTCCTGACCAAGAATCATTGCATCTCACACATAACATTTTACTTTTTATATGTAACACATTATTTTAATATATTTTTCATTTTGTTGGAAGTATTTATGTAAACATTTTTCCATGTTGATAATGTTAACACCTGGTTTTAGTTATATGCTATGTGTATTTTAGTATTGTTATTGATTTTCAATATCTGAAGAGTAAATAGTATTGTCATATTTTAAGTATAAGATACTTGGCAAAAAATAAAGGCAAAATTGAGCTTCTAGTGATATAAATTTTAAGAACTAATTGTTGATAATTTGAGTGAAAATATTTTAAGAAATAGGTATGTAACTTAAACATGAGGAAATGTGCTTGAGAATATTTTAAATGCAAATCCATAATGTTCCCAAAGATTCACTGTTTCTTTTCACACTTTTTCCAGAGACATTTTGAGTTATTACCATGAATCAGGTGAAAATCAAAGTCAAACTTGTCATAATTAGTCAGAACAGCTTTTCCCCTGAAATCTCTGGAGACAATATAATAAACAATAAGCAGTCACTGTTAATGAGTTCTCTTCCTAATTCAGTAAACATAATATCATTCTTCCCTTTATTATCCACATGTGTAACTCTCTCTCTCTCTCACTCACTCTCTCACACACACACACACAAACACACACATAACTTCAAATATGAATAGACAGGATTAATTTAGAATATCTTATCACTCTGTCAGTTTATATTAATATATCTAAATGAAATGTGGAACCAAATAGGTTGATAAATATTCTACCTCGACATTTGAGTGTGTTCAGATGTTGTCTTTGGTCATAGTCTGCCTAAAATGCTGACACTTCTGTTGCAGTTGTGTTTTCTGATTTTCATGTGATGAATGTAATCCTCCTGGTAGATGGTATAAATACTGAAACACATTTTGGTCAAGTTACAAATGCATCACACACTTTTATTTTAAGATTTATTTTTGCATAGAAGAACTGGAGTGCAGGCCAGAGATGCTGGCGTGGGGAGTGGGGAGGATTCACCAGAGACAGAGTGGGGAGCAGAATAGGAGAATCTACTGAAATGTACTATGGAGGGGAACAGCGGGCAAGATGGGAGAGGTCTCTGCTGTGCCATTTGGATTAGCTCCCTGCCTGGATATTGAACTCAGGCCATTGTGGTGGGCCTTCCTGGTGGTAGTGCTGAGACTTAACTCCTAGGCCCTCCCGGGAGACCCCTGCATCATCATCAACTTTCCTGAGAAGTGGAAACTTAGAACATTTTTAATGCCCATTTCTATATTCTCCTGCTGTTGGTGTTGAAAGATTTTTTTTTGCATAATAAAAAGCATTAATAAAAATAAAGGTCAATAAATGTAGATTCATAATATATAGTACATATTATTTTAAATCCCGATACCCAGAGTGTTCCCTGCCCCTCTGCTGCATGACTGCTTAACTTCCATTCCTTACATTTTTCCTGTTTGTTTATCCTTTAATTTTCATCATTTCCCTCCAACCCAGAGGATTAGTGTCCTGACAACACCATACTAGGCAAGGCTCATGGGCCAACTAACCAGCTGCCAGACTAAGGGACCAGCAGGGCCATCAGCATACATTCTTCTCTCACCATCACTATCTAAGAGGGAGGTAGCTGTCCCTAACTGCTTTCTACACAGCACATTTCACTTTATCAGCTGGAACTCTAAATGCTCTCTTTGAAGGAGAGATAGTAGCTATGTTACATCTGGAAAAGATCAAATAAAGAAAGAGCCTATTGCTGGACATCTTACAGATTTAACTACATGTTAAAGTGAAAGCTCCTTCTTGGAACAAATGTCTTGCACACTGCAAGACAATATTATGACAGAAGCTGGAAGTACATATGAAGGTTGGCTTTAGTCAACCTGGCTTCTTGTTGTGCAATTATGAAACAAAATTCTTTGCTAAAAATGAAAAATTCAAAAGATTCTAAGTAATACAGCATACTGGGACTAGCCCAAGACTGAGCCTAGTGTATTGGGAACCTCAATACAGGGGAGGGTGAAAGGATTCGCCAGAGACAGAGTGGAGAACAGAACAGGCAGAAGGACAGAATACACTGCTGAGGGGACCAGCAGGTGCAACAGGAAAGATCAGTCGTGCCATGTGGGAATCTCCCTGGCCAGCCGGGAATCGAACCCATGTAGCAGAGGCTGTGGACAGCTTCACAGCACTGCTCTCAACCCGCTGCGCCGCCTGGGCGGCCCTGATCTTTGCTTTTGATGGAGATTTTATTCTTAGTGTGAATCCAGAAAAGCAGCTCTATAGCCTGATTGTCAGCTCTGTCCTGATAATTATAAATGTGGGCTTTGCAGTCAGAAGGCATGGGTTGGAATTTCAGCTGATTTCCAAATTGGCTGTGTGATGTTGTGACTTAGTTTCCTTCTCTGTGCTCCATATTGTCTCAAATGTCATGTGGGAATTCCAGAACCTTTCTAGTAAAATAGATAATATGCACTAAACATCTTTTAAACCTGTGGTTCTCAGCCAGGAATAATTTTCACCTACAAGGGGACATTTGACAGTGACTGAAGATAATTTTGATTGTCATGACTTTGAAGAGGCTGCTGGCATCTAGGGGAGGAAATAGGGATTCTGTTAAAATTTCTACAGGGCAGACTCCACAACAAAGAATTATCACATACAAAATATCATAGTTCTTAGGCTTTGAAACAACAATCTAAATTAGTCTGGTTTTGAAAATGAAGTTTAAAGGTCAAAAATCATTTTCAAAATGTTGCAAATAGTGGTGATTAATCCTAATTTATGGACTTTTTATCTTCTAACCTTATGTTAAACAAACAAGGATTTATCAAAAATCAGAAATTTCCATGAATACATAACTGTGGGATAGGAAAAAGTTTCTGAAGAATAACAAAATTGCTAATGCAATAAGTGTGTCCTTACAACATGGAGGAAAGAAGGAGAAATGCAAAACATTGGAGGGAAACTTAAAGGAGCAGGGGCTGAGTGGAAAGAGGAGAATCTCAAGAACATAATTTTAGGCCTGCTGTTCCCCATCCCTACACTCTTTTCCAAGTATTAACTTTTTAGTTTAGTTTTCAAAGTACTAACTTTTTAGTTAATATGAACTTTAAATGAATGAATGAAAAGTTACTCAAAGTTCATGTTATTGAGTGTTATGAAAATTAATATTACGTGATAACTATATATTATTGCCTTAAAATTCATACAATTCCATATTGGTGCATTTCCATTTGTGAATTTAGTCGGTATCTGAGACTAGAAAAATGCAGGGCATTGAATAATGACAGTGTTTAAAATACTCTTATGACTTTCTACCCTTACAATTTTTAGCTTAACATTTTAATGATGATTATAAAGTAATGAAGCATGTAAGCTGCCTCATAATATCCAGGCTCTCATACTCAAGAACATAAAATATTCTTGGAGTGATTAATATTCTCTTAACAAAGGGTCTCCATTACCCAATCAATTGTGAATTCTTTAGAGAATTGTACTTCCTGGAGAACTCTGGGGAACTGTTGGCAAGGCAGCTACTTTCCATGATGGGAAATCTTCCTTAAGTGGAATAGTAAAACTTCATTAGTTTTGGGGGGAAATGGTATTTGGGGAAATGTACTAATAAGAATGCCCAGTCACAGAGGGGGAAAAATAAAAAAAAGAAAAGTGATGTGGAACTAAAAAAGAATATTTTGATACACAGTGTTTAGATAAACTTACAAGCTTGCATGGCTTGTAGTAAGAGAGATACTACCACTGCCACCCATGATTATCAAGATGAAGTACCTCATCCCTATCCCTGCACCCAGAGTCCCAATGGCAACACCATGAGCGAGGGGCAGCTGCTCAACTGCCCCACTTAACTCTCCGGCCAGCTCTTCCACCCTTTCTTACATAAACAGCTATCAGTGTCTGAACATCCTCATGCACCATGTTAATGACTATGGTAAAGATGTAATTCAGAAGAGCCACTCAGAACGTGAGAAGTTTGGAGGTGCTGATGGTACTAAGATAGATGATGACTTCAAAGAGATGGAAAGTTGATGTTTCCAGCTGGACGGTGATGGTAATAATGGCTAAAACCATTGATTCCCTTCAACCCAATCCAATTTCCAAAGCTAACTCAGCATGATCAATACCATGACACAGATCCACAACCTGTCCTGAAAGGACAGTTCCTTTCATGAGGAAGCTGCTCATAGAGACCATGCTCAAGTTTGGAAGAGAGCTCAGAGATGTACTTTGGCCCAGCCCCTGTGAGATGGGGAGGAATTCTTAGAGGTGACTCTGGGACATGGAAATAAGGCAGAATTTCATTCAACCCTCCCCCTTCTGAATCTTCATGAGGGTAATATGAAGGAAATTCAGCATTATTTAACAGTTGGAGGATCATCACCTGAACTTTGATTATAAGAAGAAAGGACAGGGCAAGATTCCAGATGAATACCTTCATCCAGCATTGGAGAAATTTGATGAGTCTAACATTGCTGAGTCAAGGATGTTCAGTTTCTGGGGATGGAATATGCAACAGGTGAGTCGGCTCTTTGTGCTTGGCAAGCCCAACTGCAGTACCTTAAGCAGACAGTCTAGCAGCAAGCCATGTTCAGCCAAGAAGAAAGAATAAGACAAACCTCATCCCAGGACTTCCCTGGTGATGCAGGGTTAAACACAGCCCTACCAAGCTATTGCCACCCACTACAGCAATGAGTTCGATTCCCCCCCACCCCCTGTCCAGCCAGAGAGCAACCCACATGGCACAGACCTCTCCTGCCTTGCCTTCTGCTTCCCTTAGCAGTGTATCTCAGTAGATCCTGCCTTGCCTTTTCTGCTCCCCACTCTTTCTGGTGAATCCTCTCACTCCCTGCATTCTGTCTTACAGCCCAGTTCTTGTATGCATAAATAAATCTTTAAAAAAAAAAGACTAACTTCATCCCAGTTGAAAAGGAAATATCAACCCAAATAACAAATAATTCTGGCATTTCTGACTGAAGACAATTCTCAACCCAGTTGTGACCTTTTCCACACTGGCACCCCCAAGCCTCCAGGTTCCCTAATGGAGCAGCCCTCTTCCCAAGCTCTTTATGATTTGGAATCTGAAAATGAAGGGAAGTTATGTTTGAAGAGGGTGATATCACACTCACTGACCAAAATTGATGAGAACAAGTATAGGGGATGCTTCATGGACAATCAGTCTTTTTCCTCATCAATTTTATGGAAATGTTCGTTGCTCTGTGCCATAAAGATGTTGTGCTGGCCAGCTTACCCCCTCTTGACCAAGATGGTGACATTTCACCACTGAATTGGTAATGCTACTTACAGCATATCCCAAGGACAGGCTGCAGTGGGCTGAGTCATCGAGCCCCACTGAGTAGCATTGGTTGACTTGTGTGATCCCACAAGCATTATGGTGATGGGTGGTTATGGCATGTGCTTTTTCAGTGCCATCTGAGACCAGCCAGTAGCGCTGTTTACACAGTTGGCAGGAGTCTGTGGGTTTTACAATATCATGACCTTGAACCACATCAGAGAAAAATCATCCTATGAAGATATTATCTATCACCCAGGGCCGTCTCAAGGTCTCCAGTTCTGCATGTAACTAGGAGGAAGCTCTTGCTTCCAAATTGTCCCCTCCCAAATATGTGAGTGACATAATTGTCAAAGAAAGCCCCCCTTGCCAGCAAATTTCTTCTGGTCTGAATATTTAGTCTCTTGGTGTTATCAATAGAACAGTGCTGAGAGTGGGTGCAAAGCCTTCTCTGAAAATAGTCACCTTTGTTCCCACCTCTTAGTACTATCTTGGAGGTACAGCCAGTTTTCTCCCTCCATGCTATAAAAACCTAAGGGGGATTCTTGTTTCATTTTATGTAACACATTTTAAGTAATCAGCATATTGTAGGAAGGGCCTGAAAGATGAGATTCTTCATTATAAGTAATTGGGAAGAGATCTGGTTTCCAAGCTTAAATTTCTTGTGGCACAGAAACATATGCATATTTAGGCCATTTCTGAAGATTACAGGAAAGCAGAAACAAATATCTCTGCTTCAGTTTTATTTGTGAATTACATGTTACATGAATCCATTTGGCGCAGAGAAACACTAAGAAAAACATTAGAAACCATTTTTCACTAGTTGAGAGGCCAAGAAACAGTAAATAGCTTTCCTTTCCACTCTCACTTGTGTACTTTGAACATCATTTGTGCATATTCTTCCCATGAGGAGTTCCAAATAAAGGTGATGTTTGTGTTTAGCATGATAAGATGTGCGGTTGCATATGCCAAACTCTTTTTCAAATTCTTGCCCCTTCTGGCTCATCTTTGTGTAGACAGTGCTGTGAATGAGAGTGTGAGTACTTGGTCTCCTCTTCTTCCCCTTTCCACTCCCCCTCCTTTTTCTTCAACCTTCACCTCCCCCTTCTCTTGCTGTCATTAGTCCTTAAAGTCCTGTTAGTTCACTTCACTTATACAGATTCTTGCAGAGGTTTAATGTGCCTTTGGATGTGTCACCACAGTAGTTCATCATGTTGTGTGAAAGGCACATCTAGGCACATCCATTAGCTCTTGAGTAGTAACTAAAAATGCAAAAATATATTATTATATTAGTTTGTGCAAAGGAAACATGGCTGTTTCCAATAAACAATGCTAAAGACAAAAATAAAAATAAAGACGATGAAGTATCTCTGCCATTTTTTTTTTTTTTAAATCTCTGCAATGAGCCTATTGATTTTTCTCTCTCCTCACCAACCCTCTGCCTCCATCATGATAGGTTCTGTCTGCCCTCTCAACTGTTTCAGTCCCTTGCAAAAGGGTTTTTCTCCCCATTGCAACCCTTTGCTTCCATCATAATAGACTCTGCCCTCTCAAATGTGGCCTCCTTCCTGGGATGTTTCCTTTCATTTCCCCAGCTGAAACTGACTTCACTTGTTCAATTCTGAACTTAAGTTATTATTTGGCATTTATCAACATACTTCCCTGTTGTATACATTTGAGTGGCATAGTAGGTACAACTTAATTACCAGGTTTTTTTTTTTTTTTTTGCATGTTCAAGAGTCCTTTTTCACCATTATTCCCACACACAGTAATATAGTGGTCTATATTTATTACTCAATTATTACCCCATCGTGTTTGAAAATATACAGATACTGCTATAAATAATATTTTAGCCTCGATCCTACAGATTTGGAACTTAATTTTTTTTTCACTTCTCTAATTAAAATGTACCTGGAAGATCATATGTACACATAATTTTTTGTTTGTTTTCTCAGATATCACTACTGAGATCTTTAAAGTCAAAGAAACATCTCTGGTCATTTATTTTTACATTAGTTTTTGAGTAGTAAATAAATTTTTTTTAAAATAATCACTTGTAATCAGGGAAATGCAAATCAAAACTGCAATGAGATACCATCTTACACCAGTGAGAATGGCACATATTAAAAAATCTAGCAACAACAAATGTTGGCGAGGATGTGGAGAAAAAGGAACTCTCCTGCACTGTTGGTGGGAGTGCAAACTGGTCCTTTCATTATGGAGAGCTGTGTGGAGACTCCTCAATCTGCTAAAGATGGAGCTTCCATATGATCCAGCAATTCCACTCCTAGGTATTTACCTAAATGACACAGACACAATTCAGAAGGGCACCTGCACCCTTGTGTTTATTGCAGCACTATTTACAATAGCTAAGCTATGGAAACAAAATGCCCCAAAACAGATGACTGGATCAAGAAGATGTGGCATATATACATTAAAAAAATGGAATATCACTCACCAATCAAAAGAGAGGAACTCATGTAATTTGCAGCAACATGGATGGAACTGGAAGGGATCATGCACAGCGAAATAAGCCAGAAAGAAAAAGAAAAATACCGGATGGCCTCACTCATAACAGGAATTTAGAAAGCCTAAATAAGGACCAGGAAAAAGACTAATGATAATAAAGTAAAAATCAAAATTAACAAGCAACTATAAACCAGAGGCACACTACGGGGGTGTGGCGGGAGAAGAGAGTAGGATCAAAACAAGGGGGGTGGGAATTGTATGGGAACTATAACCAAGGTGAAAATGCATACATTTTCCAAAAATGAAAAATGATGTAAAAATAATAAAAATGAAAAAATACATTTAATAATAAAATTTCTATAGAAATCATTAAAAATGTATAGTTCCCCTTTAAGTAAAGCAATGCCACATATAAATTCTTAATAGGACTGATTTGATGTGGGAAGAGGAAGAAATAGAAAACTAGTATGTGCAAAACAAGATACTGAGTGCTTACAATGAATATTGACTTATTTTCTCATTCAGTAGTACTTGATACAGATTCAAAGATAGTTTACATGTAAATGTCATACATACTATCACTTGGTAAATAAAAGCATTTTACAATAAAAGTAATGGAATGAAAAGATAATTTTATATCTATTTGCAAATATTAGGTGTACTTCAGCCTTCTAAGGAACTACTAGTAGTTAACAGTCAATGTCTGTGTCTTTTATTTTATAATATGGTTGGCAAAACCATTGTTTTTGAATCCTTCTGAATCAGTGAAAGAGTAAGTAGACTCCTACATCTGGACATATGTGCTTTGAAGCTTTGTTCTGATCGTTCTCTTTAGTGCCAGGTATCTATCACCTGGGGTGGAGTGTTATTTTACTAAAATAGATCTCATTACTTATTTTCAAAAGAATGCTTTATTTCAGAACATTGCTATTGTTAATAGAACTTTGATTTTGGTGACCAAATGCCAAACATTTTTTTTAAACACTCTGTTATCCTTCCCATCAATTTAGATCAGCCAGACATAACATATGTGAGAAGTTATTTAAAATTTTCAGCAATAAAATTGAGATGATGAAAGCTTTGCTTCTCCTTAGATATCATCCAGCATTGGTAACCAAGTTGTTTTGTTCTTTCCTTTTTATTGTTTAAGGCTGGAGCACATTGCTCTTGTGATACTCTCCAAAGTTCTATGGCATCATTGTTTGAGACTCACCATATGTGTCTTTGATCCATTCGCAGGAGGTACGTGGCCTCATGTACCTGTAGCGACAGGAATGGATGGAGATGGGTAAAGGAGAGTCCTAGAGCCCTCGGTGGCTTTTTCAGGCTTTATTGACATCTTCTACCAGGTACATGGCAGACAGAGGTGCCAGGGGCCGGGTGGCTGGCAGGCCTCTCAGCCCCTGGCACGTCCTCACTCTTTCTGGGCTCTCTGGTGTTCTCTCTTGGTCTCCTTCTCTCTCTTCTGCTTCTCTTTTATTCTGCTGTCTCGTTTGTTCTGTTCCGGTGGTTCTGCTTCCTGTGACACAGCCCTTATGAGCCCAATCTGAGCCCAGGTGTACCCACCTATGTATGCCCACACCCTACTCCAGGTGCCCGCCATCGGGCATTCAGGACCGCAAGTATCCATCATCAGTCCTAATGGCAGGAGGGCAGAAAAGCCCGACAATTACTCACCCTACAGTACCTACTTACTATTCAGATTTTGATTTCTTCACTTGCTCTTGACTTTATCCATGCTGTCATTATATCGATGCTTACATAGCCATCTCTAAGGGCAGGACTGGACACAGTGCAGGTTTTTTATGATCCAGCAGACCGGGTCAAGGAGGAGTCAGAGTCCTCAGTGGTTTTTTGCACCTCTTTTATTGGGATTTAGCGGGTACGTGGCAGGCAGGGGTGCTGGGAGGCTGGGAGGCTGGCAGTCCTCCCAGCCCCCAGCAAGTCTTCACTCTATCTAGGCTCCCCGGCGTTCTCTGCTTCTCTCTTGGCTTCTACTGGCGTCCTCATGATGCCGTCCTTAAAAGCCCAGTTTCAGCCCAGGTGAATCCCATCTACCCATGCCCACACCCTACTCCAGGTGCCGCCATCAGGCATGCATTCAGGACCTCTAGGATCTATCATCTATCCTGATGGCGGGAGGGCAGCAAAGCCTGACATATTTCCTTACCCTATACCAAGTGTCCTCATGTATGGTTTGAAATTCCAGATTCATAATAAACTGTATGGTACTGTGAACTAGGATGTTAACAGTAAGTAAGTAAATAAATAAATCCTGGTGTTGTCAAATCAACCCTTTTAGAAACCCAGACCAAGCAAATGTAAAATCATTCTTCAGGAGTGTTCCAATAAGCCGTACAAGATTTCCACAGGGAAAAAAATTATGAACAACAGCTGTGTGTAGTGGTATTCATATACTTATATGAACAACAACTGTGTGACCTTTCCTATTTAGAAAATGATTAAGCAGTAATTATTACAAGGTATTCTTGTTCATAGAAGTGGAGGATCATACAGTATTTAACTTATCTTGGAAGTCATGTACTCCAAAATTTATAGTTACATAATAATTATAAGATTTTCAAGTTTTGAATGACTCCATTATGAAGGATTTATTAAATCTGTTCATAAATTGGATCCCTTTTACATTCACTCAAATATCATGATCTCTGTGGTACAATTACAACAGCATGGGGAAAAAAATGCCAGTAGATGCAAATTGTATAATACATGTAAACTGTAATGGGATAACACCTTAGCTTGCTGAAGTCAAGGTACAATGAGATTTAGCACTGTGAATATAGACCTATAAAATCATTTGTTCAGGTAAATGATTGGAACTTTTAGTGCTTTAGAGAGTTTTAAAGGCATCCAATAACTTGGAGATCATGTTCTCCAAGTTAGCCATCCTTGGTCAAAGCTTTGAAAGATCTAAGATCCTGTCATTCTTTTTCCTTTGCAGTGCTGTTTCACTAAAGGATTGCATGATATGTCTCATCTTTTAAGATTTTTGCCTGAACTGCTTTCTTTCTGTTACTAGTGGAAGTCTCACCACCCTCACAGGTGGTAACCATGGTTCATTTATTGCTGGGTGTAAATTCCTGCTAAGTATATTTATATTATATTTTACCAGGTAATTTTTGGATTCTTTCATTTGTTTGTTTAACTGTGGATGCATCAATCAGCTCCTAATTTGTGTTAGCTGCAGCAAGCAGTAGGCCTGACTCCTGTCCTGGCCATGCATAGCTGGCTATTCTTGAAGAATGCCTATAAATTGCAAGCTGTTCAGCCCACTTGGACAAAAATTTAAGTGGGTCCATGTGATGTAAATGTGCTTGTGTAAGTGGGGGAGGTAGGAGGTGGTCTGTCACAGGATCATCTCCTGAACTTGCTCCTGGGTCAAAAATTACTCCTAGTCTGAAGATTTGTTAGAATTTTCAGTTCTAATGACTTGTGTCCCGTGTGTGTCTTAAGCAACTTAATTTCATTTTGGTGCTTAACTCGTAATATCAATTTACCGATAACTTACTGGCCTGCCAAGTTACCTGTGACATCACTTATCTAGTATCATATGCATTATTTATTCGACTGATGTATGTACGTGTTTTAACCTTGCAGACGGCCTCAAAATATTTTTAAAATCGAGTTTGTTGTTCTAAGCGTCACCTAAGGAGTTCAATGCAGGGCAGATCTACACAGCAGTAAAGACTGGAGTTGGAAGTAAACAAATTCACCGAGACAAAAAATGCACTCTCCTCCTTCCTCTTATTTAGATTCTTTTCCTTCTCCAGCAGATCTGAACCAGGTGAGGAGTTGCTAAGTGGGGCGCGTGCAGATGCAACGAGCCCAGTGTGCTGGGCGCCAAGAGCAAAAACGCGCACACCTGAGGATCCTTTGGCTCAGTATCTTCCCTCTCCAGGTTCTGCGCTTGCCGGCCTCTGCCCAGGTGCCTCCTGCACCCACTGCCCGCGGCGCGGCTGCGTGCGTTCCCCGCCCTCGGCGCCGCCGCAGTGCGCGGAGCAGGGCTGGTGCTGTTGCCCGCACTTGGGAGGGGCGCGCGCCGGGACTGGCGCAGTCGCCCCGCACGGCGCCCGCCCCGCGTCCCTGTAGCCATCTGCAGGAGCAGCCCGCCATGGGGAATGTGCCCTCCGCGGTGAAGCACTGCCTCAGCTACCAGCAGCTTCTTCGGGAGCATCTCTGGATCGGGGATTCAGTGGCAGGGGCCCTCGACCCCGCGCAGGTACTACCGTGCGGCCCAGGGTATGCCCACCTTCTTGCAAACTGCCAACCAGAACTCTACCCCGTCGACCTCCTCGTCTCCTCTCCCCCTGTTAAGTCAGCTCCGCACCCGAGGGCCCTTTCTGCAGCAGTTCTGGCGCGTTAGGCCTCACCCTGGAGAGGTTTCCCAGCATCTCTCTGCTTGAACGTGCAGACCCGCCCCTACGGAAAGGATGCAGCAGAATCCCTACCTTGGTCCTTTGCAGGTCGCCTAAAGAAAATTGTTCCTTCTCTGTTTTTCTTAGGGAAGGAGGCAGTAGGTATTTTGTATTTGGAGGCACTCCTCCAAGGATAGTGCCCGCAGACTGAGGTCCCTCCTTGTCCTGTGTAACAAAGACAACACGTGTTAAAAATTGAGGCAGAAAACGGAATGAACCCAACAAAGAAAGTAGGAAAACCTAGTAGCATGAAATTAGCTGTCATTTCATTAAGTATTTAATATATTTGTGCTTTATTGCACTTTAAGATCTTGGGGGGAAAATGTGATTAGCTCCTTCCCACAAAAATACATTCACACGTGATTCCTGAAAGTCAATTTTAAGACAACAAACAACTTGGTATCCATATATTTGCGGTTTAATACACTGTCAACCAGAAATGGCAGATAAATGAAGACAGGATATAAAAATTTACTTTTTCTTTAAAAGAGCTTAAAATTTAAAATGTATAGCAGTGATCAATGTTACTTGAATGTGAAAATATAGAAAAGAGGAAGGACACTGAGGGTTTAGCTACTGTAAAATTTTTTGCTGCAAGAAAAAATGCTTATTCCTGATTCCTCTTAAAATAGTAACTTATAATATTTTAGTGGCTAAATTTGATTTAATTATGTCACTTTAAATCAGCTGTTCTAAAGGTAGACACCCTTTTTCCTATGAAGTGATTACATTAATGTATTCTCAGTTCAGTGTATCAGTGTGTGATTGTAAAGTTAGTTGTATAAATTGGAATAGTGTATTCTTTAAGAGATCATTTATCCCAATTCTTTATTTGTGCCATTGATCACGTGATGCCAAGCCTGTGGTTGACAATGAAAGAGAGGGAAAATATTTTTTATCTGCGTGTAGTTACCTCTGTTTATATTTAATTTTCCTGCATTTTAGTTTTCTGTTTTCTCTTTAATAGTCAATCTGTTAAGTAATCTGGAATCCTTAAGTTTTATTGTGGTAGCTTGAGACTTTATTTGATTTTTTTTTTTTTTTTAACTGTATTGACATTGTATTCCAACCTCGACCCACCAACACATATTCTCAACTTTGGGCCTTGGGGAAAATAATAGCAGCTAGACTTCTAGCTGTAGATTTATACTTTGCCCTGTTAAAGTGTGGAAGCATGACAAGTAAAAGTGATTAGCATGACTGCTTGGGTATCGTAATGTCATGGGATTTGTAAGCAGCATAATGAAGAATTTTGCTTTATTTTGGAGAAATAATTGCACCTTCTTTGCGATTACTTTCTAATATCCCAATTGCTTTGACTGTGATACTCCTATTCATCCCTCATATATAGCTTAAGTCTCTTTTGAGCAACTCTTTTCTTCCATCCTTATTACTCTTTTTTCTGGACTTTTCTGATATTCTGTGCATAATTCTGTTTTTGTTCTAATCTTGTTAAACTGAAGTTTTGTTATGTCTTGTTCTGTGTGAGTTTACAGCAGCCTTGGCACTGGACACTTGGCTCCATGAAATGTATATCCTTCCTTGGCTTAAGTTCAAAGTGTTTTCACTGCTTTATGTCCTACCTCTCTGCTTCCTCAGTCTCTTGGCTGACTCAGTGGCCTGTATTTGTGTGTAAATGTTCAACTTCTTCATGACATCATACCTCGCAGTTTCAGTTCCTCTTTGTAATTCAGTGTCTTCCAGATTTATATTCCCATATCTGTCTCTCAAGGTCCAGTCCTGATGTTCACCTGCTCATGTGAATGTCTCAAAAGTAATTCTAACTTAACATTCCCAAAATTGGATTCATGTTCTCCTCCTTGCAAACTCAGAACTTCTCTAGTATTTCCTACTGCAGGAGGCACCTTCAGAGTTCCTTCCATTATGCAAACCACAAACCAAAAGCTCCTTTATTTCTTCCTCCATCACTGAGTCCTACAGTTTTACAGTTCTACAGTTACACATTTGAGAGAAATGTGGATTTCTCTCAAATCCATCTACTCTTCCACCTTAACCGCTACTACCAATTTTAAAATGGCATTATCTTCCATGCAATCTATTAAACTATTGTAATCCCTCTGTATCTCATTATATGGCGAGTTAGGAAATGTATTTCAAGTAGAATCATGCTGTTTCCCTGCTTCACAACCTGTGAATTCCTTTTGTGCTTCAGAATGAATACCAAAATTTTAATGTGTTCCCTGAAATTTCAAATGATCTTTTTATTCCAATTACCTGCAACATCATGTTAGGTATTCTCTTTTGTTTTTGCCACCGTGGTGCCCTTTTAATTCGCTAATCATATTTCCTTTGCTTGCCATGGAAGTAAAGAGTCTTGCCAGGGAGATTCTTTTCAGCTAATCAACTTTTATCCCCCCTTCAGATTTCAACTCAAATGTTGCTTTCTCATGAAATCTTTTGCATTTTCTCAAGGCAAGCAGCCCTTGTAATCTGATATTGCCCAGTGCACTATTCATTATATATAATGTGAATTATATATTTTTGTGATTATTTGATATTTAATTACTTTCCACACTCTGTGAATCATAAAAGGAGAAAAATCCACCCAGGTGTCTCAGCAACAAAATGTCTGGTTAGTTTTTGGTGCCCAATAAGTACATACTGGATAAATAAATTAATGAATCTTTATCCTTCTAGGCCATGCACACCCCATGCTTATGGGACCATGAAATTCTTCATAGCATGTTGCAGGAGTCACACATTGTATTACAATGATAAATATATGTTAAATGAATTTTAAAGTGATAAAAATGAGACCCTGGTGTCAACTGAGTTGGTTTTAGTGGTGGCAGGTGAATATTATTTTTTTAAAGTTTTCTTTTTTTAAAATATTTATTGTTTTTTTTTTTTTATACAATAGCTGGGGTACAGGCCAGAGGTATGGGAGGGTGAGAGGATTCACCAGAGACAGAGTGGGGAGCAGAACAGGCAGACAGACCGAAAGCACTGCTTAGAGGAGCAGCAGGCGAGGCAGAAGAGGTCTGCTGCACCATGTGGGAATTGCCCTGGCCGGCGAGGAGTCGAACCCGCGATGCAGAGGCTGTAGACAGCCTCACAGCACCCTGCTCAACCCGCTGCACTACCGGGGAGGCCCAGGTGAATATTATTATAAAAATGAAGAACTGTTGTCAACTGAGTTTGGTTTTAATGGTGGCAGGTGAATATTATTACTATGCATTTTCATTTTATAGAACATAGTCAAGCTTTGATGGGAAGAAGTTAAAAATGATTCTGGAGTTTATGTAGAGATTGTGTAGAATGTAACCAATTCTTCATTCTGAAAGAGAGACTCGAGCAGAACCCTTGTGATTTGAGATAATTTGGTTGCAGCTGGGACAGATAGAGTGCTGTATTTTGAAAGAATCCTGTGTTTGAGAACAGAAGACTGGGGACCTAGACATTTTCTCCTACAAATTTATTCTGTGGTCTTATGCAAGCAGTAGTCTGGCTAGATCTTAAATGTTCAGTTTGCACATTAAAGATAATATACCCCTGAAAAATTACTGGGTTAAAACTAAATATTATGTGTTTGTATAAATACAAATACACACATTTGAAGTTTCACAGTTTATTACCAAACAAAAATCAGCCAATGAAAGATTTACTCTACCATAGCTTCACTAAGTAAATTCTTCAGTTCTTCTAATTTTTTTGCTTATAACTGGTTTTGCAAACTATTTCCTTAATAGATCAGGAGGTTAAAACTTATTATTCTGTGGGGCCTGTTTTATTTTCTATATTTGTCTCTGTTCAAATGGGTTTGTTGAAGGCTACTTGAATAATGGCTTAAAGTTTTGATTAAAGTTCCTGGATAAAGCAGTTCTTTGATTTCTAAGTACTGCTTAAATAGTAGCTAAATCTCTTCATATATTAATATTCCTTTGCAACAATAAATTATCAAAGGATCTAAATTCTAACACAAATATGTTTTAAATCAATTTCTCAAAACAAAATTGTAGATTATGTGAGAATAATTTCATTCTTATTTTACATTATATACAAACCTTTAATGTTTGCTGTCAGCAGTAATTATGATTTGAAGTAAAATATTTAGTGTTAAAAGGTTTCTGGAATTTAACCTAAATGTATTACATTTCTGTTTAAGTTAGATCAGAGGATAATGTGAATATAGAGATTTTAGTTTGTAGCTAAGTAGCTGTTAGTATTTTTACTAAATGCCTTAGAAAGATTAGGGAGGGATTTTCAAAAAATAACTGAACTATCATCCAACCTTTATTTTCTCAAGCATTCTTTGTTACTTTTTCTTCCCCTTATGTAGCATTATTATTTACTTTCCCTGAGTTAGCTTGTTAGTTATATGCTAGACTGGTTTCACTGGACTCTTGGTTGCTGTCCATAGACTCCACACATAAGCTTTGATAATTCAAAATGATAAAAATTAGTGCTGTTTAACTTATTAAGAATGTTAGCACAATAATTTCACTCAATTTGCCAGCTTCTGCTTTTTATATTATTGTTAGAGATACTGTTTATATCTGCAATACATATTTATAGTCTATATACATACATTTATGTTTATGTGCATATTTTTCCTCTTCTTTGTTTTTGATTCTTTTTTTTTAAAGATTTATTTATTTATTTATTTGTTTATTTATTTATACCAGCACTGGGTACAGTCAGAAGTGTGGGAGGGTGAGAGAATTCACCAGAGCCAGAGCGGGGAGCAGAGCAGGCAGAAGGACCAAAGTACACTGCTGAGGGAGCAGCGGGCGGCAGGGGAGGTCTGCGCGCCATGTGGGACTCTCCTCCGGTGGCCGGGGAGCAGCCTGGGATCAAACCAGTGCTGCAGAGGCTGCGGGCTGCTTCGCAACCCAGCGCTCAACTGCTGAGCCACCGGGGAGGCCCTGTTCTTGATTCCTTTATCTCCATTATTTTATCTGAAATTATTTTTCCTCAACTAGAAGTATGTTTTAATTTCTTTTTATTTCTTTTTATTTATGCATACAAGAACTAGGGTATAGGCCATAGGTGCAGGGGGTGAGAGGATTCACCAGAGACAGAGTGGGGAACAGAACAGGCAGATCTACTGAAATACACTGCTGAGGGGAACAGCGGGCAGACAGGAGAGGTCTGTTATGCCATGTGGGCTAACTCCCTGGCCAGGGATCGAACTCACACCACAGTTGCTGGCAATATCTTGATAGTACTGAGACTTTAACCCCTGTGTCACCAGAGAGGCTCCATTTTTATATTTTTTACTAAAAATCTAGTAATTTTTTTCAGTTTTTCTTTGAAATTACATTTATTGTGACACATTCACATATATGTGTGCATAAATATCAGTGATAATGACTGTACATGTATATCCCATATAAATTATAATGCATGGCAACATTAGAAATACTCATTTCTCAAGAGATGCAGCACAATCCAGAAACAATGAAATCACCAGTTAATTTAATTTTTGTTTCTTTGATAATGGTGTATCTCTCATTCTCTTTTCATTGCTTTTGGTTTCCAACAATATGACTATAATGTGTCTAAATATAGTTTAAGTATCTGCTAATCGTTCCTAGCATTTCTTTGGTCTATGAGTTGATATTTGTGGACTTTGATAAGTTTTTTTTTAAACTCCCCTTTTTTTTAAAAGATTATTTATTTATACAAGCACTGGGGTTCAGTCCAGAGGTGTGGGAGGGTGAGCGAATCCACCAGAGACAGAGCGGGGAACAGAACAGGCAAAAGGACCGAAATACACTGCTAAGGGGAGCAGCAGGTGAGGTCTGTGGCGCCATGTGGGAATCTTCCTGACTGACGGGAATCGAACCGGTGGCACGGAGGCTGTGAACAGCCTCACAGCGCTGCGCTCAACCTGCTGCACCACCAGGGAGGCCCACTTTCATAAGTTTTACAAATTTTTCAACCATACTCAAATATTACCTTCTGTTTATTGTTATTATCTCCACTTGGGCCTTCCATTTTGAAGAATTTCAGAAATCTCCCCGTTCCCCATTTACTTCTTACATTCATTTTTGCATTTTTCATCCTTTCTAACCCATGTTAGGTCTAATTAGTTTCTTCTTGCTTATATTCCTTTTCACTTGTTCCAACTTCAGCTTTGTCTAATATACTGTTAATCTAATTTATTGAGTTCTTACATTTAGTAATATTTTCATGTAAATGCATTTCCATATGGTTTTCAAATCTAGTTCTTAGTTATCTGCCAAAATCCATCCTATCATGAATTCTCAAATATTTAGCAGTTATTTTAAGCTCTATATCTGATAACTCTAATATTCAGATCATCATTAGGTTTGTTTCATGTATCTTCCCTCCCTAAACTTCTGCTAATTTTCAATTTGATATTAGAATCTGATATGAAAAAATAGACCTCATGTAGGGGCAATGAGTGATACTATCCAGAAAGGATTTATGTTTTGCATAAATTGAGTGTAGGCATTGAGTGTAAGGATAACTTACCTTAAGCAAGATGGATAATGAGTTTATTTGAGGCCACTCCTTCTTCATTGTGAGGATTGGTATTTTCTATTCACCTTTACTTTTCATCCCTTCAGGAATTTTTCTTAATGATCTTGGGTATTTACAAGATCTTCTACATTACAGGTCTTCTCTGTGTTGCAACCTGAAGACATAATTTTCTCCCTGTCGTCTAAGGCTCTGGAAGCTCTGATAAACTTCTGAGCTGCTGATGTAGAACTGGCAAATGCTTCTGTCCTGTGATCATTAGGGTTACGTTTTGTTTTTCTTCTGCATGTTATATTGGCCCCTGACATATTTACTACTTTAGCAACTCCATTAAATATGTTTTTCATTAATAACTTGTTCTAGTTATTCTCAAAAAGAGGTTTGACTGAACAAGCTAGTTGAAAAATTAATAGGGAAGGTGAAAAAATACCAACTTTGCAATAGAATTTGAATAGTAAAAATATATTCATTTGCCACACTATAAAAATTTTGAGATGATTACATTGCAGGTAATATGCAAACTTTTTCTAGCTTTACTGAGATATATTTGACATACATTGTTGTATAAGTTTATTATGTACAGATTTGATATATATATATATATATATGTGTGTCTGTGTATGTGTGTGTATATATATTTACATATATATATATATATATATATCTTGCTAAATGATTACCACCATAGACTTAGCTAACATCTGCACAATTACCATTTCTTTTTTTGTGCCTGGAACATATAACTACTCTTTTAGCAACTTTCTAGTGTATAACACGATATTAACTTTATTACTATGGCATACATTAGAACTTGTTCATCTTATGCTAGCATTTTGTGCAGAGTAACAACTTATAGTTTAAAAAAGGGATAAAAAGATTGGGTGCTTCCTGAAAAAGTAATATTTTGTGAAAAAAACTTTTCCAATGGTTTTCACTATAAATAAAAATGAGAAAAAATTATAAATAATGTTATGCCAATTTCAGTATTTAGCTTTAGAGATACAAAATTTATTCCTGCTTTATGTGTGATACAGATCAATAAAATTTATTAAATGAATTAATGATTAAATGGATAGTTCCTATATAATATTTCCTTTGACATAAAATTACCTTAAATGTTACCATTTGACAAACATGAAGTTGGTAAACATAATTTATTCTTAACCTTTTCTTTATAAATCTTAGTTTACTTCCCTTGTTTCATAATTCTGTGTTTGGTGTGTCTCCCAGTCTGTGTGTCTGTCTTTCTCGATAAGTCATTTTAGAAGTTTGCATATTTGCCCTGTTCAAAAGGTATCTTGTAGGCTTATTAATTCCTCTGTCAATAAGTATGTGTTTATATCTGTGTGTGCATGTATAATGTGCTAACAACTGTTACTGTTTTTGAAAAAAAAATCGTATTTCTTTGCTTTCATTAAAATTTTAATTTATGTGAATATTTGGCTTATGTAATTTTAGACTTTTACAAGGTAAGTGCCCGAAGGCAACACATGTCCAATTCTCTATAGTTTTGCTTTAAATGTGCTTCTCTGATTGGTGCCTGTCTTCACTTAGGTGAATTTAACTTTGTCTGTTGTGAGTATTTATATGTCTGTCCTATTTTCCAACCTATATATTAACCTCAGCAGTTTATAGTTCTTTCCTTTGAGACTGTTTATATTTTTGGTATTAATATTTTATATTAAATCAATAATGTTGTTTGAAGCAAAAGATGTGTTTTGAAGAATGAACTCATTCATCTTGAGAAAGAGTTTTTTTATCTTTCTTACACTGTGATTCCTTAGAGTGCTACCAAGTGCATTGCCATTCTTAAGATCCTCTTTGTTGAGATTCTATTAATGTAAGACAAGTTGAAAACAAAGTTCTACATTTATAGTACTAATGAAGCCAAAAATTTTAGTTATGAATGAACACTAAATTTTAGTGTTGGAAAGATAGGCAATTGTACTTAGAAACTTAGTAGATGAGCTGTCATAGGCGAAGTGTTCCTTTTGTACGACCTCATGAATTAATGACTGTAATGGAGTAAAATTCCAGTGAATTTCCCAGGAAATCTGAGATACAATCTGGAATATAATCTGGGTATAGTCAAATATCTGATTCACTGTAGAATGTTGTCAAAAATTTCAGGTGATAAGAATGATGATGTACTAAGTTCTAATGACCTTGATGTGTGAGGGATCAAATTCTCAAGTAGGGATAAAGGACAGTGTGGCTTTACTACATGAATCTCAAAGGAGTAGAGATTTTGTGCAAATGAACCAGAGTAACAGACTTAAAAAAGTAATAGAAATTTAAGATGCCTTCCATGCCAGTCGCTAAGCAAGATGCAGGAAACTAAGCAATCTCTTATGTGAGAGGGTAAAGGGTGAGTTGCTTTCCACAAGGGTTACTAATGCTTCATTGGAGGCCAGAAGATATTGGATATGTTCAGTAAAGAGACAGAGAAAGTGGTGGAGCTGTTACAGAATTGAGTTTCCACTTGGAAAAAAAAATAAAAATATGAGTCCTATAAATGGAAAAGGTAGAGATCTTTGTAATTCTATAGAAAAAATAAATGATTGTTCGGAATAATACATTGGGACATGACTAAAGAGAATGGAATTGTGAAGTAAGGTGAGTTATAGGTGAATGAAATGCAGTAGTGGAGTTGGGGCTGTGCATCTCAGAATAAGCTGTTTGTTTTTGTTTGTTCGTTTTTCAAGAATCTTTATCCTTAAGCATGAGAATGCTAGATCTTGAAGTAACCTATAATTTTGAATTAGTACATGTGCTTTTGTAAAAAAAAAAAATGTTCTTCGAGAAGGCTGTTCACATATTCCAAAAGGGGGGGCTGTCTGCCTCATGCATGATGAGACCAGGTCAAATACCATCTCTGTCCCCTTGAAAAGTTTGCTCCCTGATGTTTTAAGGGAAATGCAACATTTTTATATCCTCAATCTTTCCATTTTTAATCAATCTTTCCATATTTTACCTGCTCTACATTCAGTCACTTTTAAATCCTCATAACAATTCATTACATGGATTTGGTAATTAAGATGCACAAATCTTTAATAGATTAATCTTGGTCAACAGCTAATGATTAGTCTGGCTAGAAATTGAATTCAGGTAGCTGTAGTTTCAGAACCCTCCATTTTCACCACTAAACCATTACTTACTATAATTTTCTGTTAATAGAATCACCTGAGATGGTTATTAAATATGCTGGAAATTCTGATTCCGTAACTCTGAGTTGTAGCCCAACTATTTGTGTTTCTATTTCACCTAATTTTGGAAAACGGTGTGCAGGGTGGTGCTGCCACCCTTCTGTTCCTGCATCTCCTCTCAGGGGAATCTGCTGTCATATCATGTTTCCTCTAGTCTGTCTTTCCAGAGCTTCTGGCTCCTGCCCATGAGTTTTGACTTCCCCTCTGTCCTCTTTGTGGTTGAGAGTAGAGTTCGGCCTGGAATAGAATTGCATTGGATACAAAAGGAAAAACAACTTGGTTTCCAATAAATTTCCTGTTCCCTTCAATCTCCAATACTTTCTGTCCTTGGATTTCTGTTGGCTCCTGTATTTCTTGCTTTCTCTTATTCCAGCTGGCTTTTACATCCTTCCCTCCCCCACCCTGTGTTCTTGTTTTTTTCATTAGCACTGAACTTCTCCAAGTCTTCTGGCTTTGTTTATGCTTATTCACTCTGTGCTGTAACTTTCCCTGACCTTTCTTCTCTCCTCATCTATCCTTTTCCAAGTTCAGTCTTTATTTTGTACCTTTTATTTTCCTTAATCAACCAAGGGGCTAGACTATGCAGACCCATAACTTGTGGGTCACACTCATGTCATGAATGGTAGCTAAATGAGATAAAGCAACATCATATATTTGATTTTAATGAGATTGCCCAGCCTCCTTGAAGTCAAAATAACAGAAGCAATGTCTAGCTTCCCAGCTTCCTTCTGCTGCTCTCTTTATTGTTTGTCTAGGAAGAAGATGCAGATTGGCTGCTGCATAGATTTGCTGATGTAATCCCTGGAAATTGTTTGGTTGAGGATACAATTAAAAGACAAAAACACATGAATGACTTAGGCTGGATTTGCCCTCTTTATTCCTATGTTTAACTGTCCCAGCCATTTGGGTTATCTTCCTGAGGCCATGGATATTTGATGTTGTGATCCTTAATGGTCGATTACAGAGAATACTCTTCAGGACATTGCTAAACATTGGCATAGCTTTCAACGGTAGAGCCTAGTTATTATCATTTACCAGACAAGAAGTTGTCTCTAAATTATCAGAAGTTTGTTCTCTTTCCTTTTGGACTACCTCCTTTTTCTGAGTGATCAGAATTTATTCCTTAACAGAAAATAAAATTCCTTAGCAGCTCTTGTTTCTGATACATTCATTCTGAAACCTGACTTTTTATAAGAGGAGTTTACGTGAAAATAATTTAAAACACACTTCAGGTTCATAAAGGTTTATATATTAAACTTTTATTTATATAACATATAAAGCCAAGTAATAACAGCAATGGCAAAACTCACAGAAATTATAAAATATAAACAAAAGCTATTGTTTCCAGGCAATGATGAAGAGAACGGAACTGTAAGTTCCAAATACGCTTTCAGTAAAGGAACTGATGTTTCCTTCCCTGGTCTGGAGACAAGAATGTCTCTGCTCTGACTCTGATACATGCTCTGTGGTAAGGGCCGTGGGGGGAGGAGGAGTCAAGTGTTATGGGAAAGAACCACTGAAGCTTCTGTTCTGAGGGCAGTGCCCAGGAAACAAGTTCATTCTTCATTGCTGTGTTCCACTGAAAGCTCATTTCTCCATTGCACTTCTTATTTGGATCACTTTTTTCTTCTGCAGTTCTATCTGGTAATTGAATTGAAAACCCAAGTATGGAGGGGAGTTAGTGATGATAACAGTAAAATTTGTGGTGGAAGCAGATTTGAGGTCCAGTGAGATTCGGATAGAAGGAATTCTTGGTCGGAATAAGATAATTGAAGGTTTATGGGTAAAGTTAATATGCTGCAATCATGGAGAATTATTCATTTAGTTATAAATGTGTATGTGTGTAAATATATACATATCAAATTATATCTGTATTGTACATCTTTTTCCATCTGTCTTGTACACCTCTCCTCTTTTTCCCTCTCTCTGCAGTTCTGGATTCAGTGCGAAGTGTAACTATTCCACTGATAGTGCTAGCTATTAATCAAGCACTCATTTGTCTATTGTCTCTTACAGAAAAATATAATTTCAGGGGGCCCTGTTCTTAAAATTTGCATTTTTTAAAAAAAATATTTGATTTGAAATTGGTTGTTTACTTTTCATAAGTGATGATTTTTTTCTTACAAGTGTTTCTTTTGGATCCTTTGCCTCTGCCAACCTTAATTTCCATTGAGTGTTTATGCATGCATCTTTATTTCTGCATTGAAGCAGAGTTCCCTATTGAATATGGTTGCAGCAGTTTGAAACACACATTTTATATTTTAATATACATATATATTTTACATCATTTTGCATTATTGTACAATGTTTGATTTCTCCTCTCAGGTGTAATCCCCATGAAATCCCCACCACTGATTTCACCCATGCACCATCACCATAGTCGCTTGTGCTCTTCCCTCCTCTGTTTTGACCCCTCTCTCTCCCCCTCCCCTACTGAATGTCTCCGATTTATAGTTTGTCTATACATAGTTTTGTTTTTTTGTGTGGAAATATATATTAAATAATAATGTGTATATTAAATATATATAAATATATATAAATATATATAAATATAATATATTAAATAATAATGTGTAACACTGATGTCTTCTCAAGGCATAAAACCTTATTTACCCATTATCCTAAGGGCCTAAGTATTTAGATCCTTATTAAATGTTTATATAACTGAATAGTTTTGTGCATTTTAAATATAGCAAACATCCATAGTAAAACTTCAAGTGCTTTAAAAAAAAATACCCTGACTTTCCAACTGACAAAAGTAACTAATTATATAAAAAATGTAATTTCTGTAAACTGGAATTAGTAGTCTTAGCTCTTCTTTTTCATGTTGAATGTTTTGGATATTGGAAAACTATTTGTTTCTTTCTTGGATGTCATTGATTAGGTGACAAAAAGCACCTTTAGCTTTCTTCACTTCCTATATCTGTGTTTCTGTTGTGTTAATTTGCACAGTGCAAATTATGCGTCTCTCAGGATTACATTTTACAATAGAAGCAGAAACATTAAGGGTTATAATGAGACCCTCAGGGTGAAGCAGCTTCTCTATTGCAGTGTCTTAGCTTTAGTCTGCAGTTCTGGATTCAGTGCTTAGTGCAACTATCCCTCCAATACTAAGTGCATCATGTGTCACCTTTTGCTTACAACTCTCCAAGTCACGCTGCCTTGGGTTTGTGAAATAGGGAAATGCAGATGCAGGAAACTTCAGCTACAAAAAATGCCTTTAATGTAAGTTTCACTCTGTGAAATCAACATTTCATAAAATCTTTTTGGTGAACTTTATTAACAAACGATGGGGTCTAGGAAGCTTGGCAAGCAAGGAGGCAGAAAACCCCAAAGAGAACATGTCTGTCAGACATCTTTCCTTCTGGGGTTTCCTTCCAAATGTTTTTGGATCTTGAAGGAAGTGGAGTGGCTCTCTGCCACCACTTTCATACATCTGTAACCCACTGGGTGTACAGATTCTGGCATTCACTTTTAAAATTCTTTTCTCAATCTGCATTTCTTTCACTCTGAAAGAGAAGTCGATCATAGTTAAAGTCTAAGTCAAAATATCAATCTTATTTTAGTTAGACACAATTTATACTTTTTGAGAATTATGATTTAAAGGCCCAGAAGTCCCTGATCTTTTAGAATGCTATGGAACAATTTATACCTTGAATTTTACAAAAAGCTATGGATGTGGTCAAACATAAAAGTTGAGGGCAACTTGGAAGTCTGTTTGCATAGGTTTTAAAGCTGTGTTTAAAAGACTTTTGCAAGATCTGTGGAGAAACAGATGTACTTATTCAGAGCTTCACTCATGAATGTCTGCTATCACTTAGTTTCCATTCCCTTATGACAAGATTTTAATATTTAACTTAATTCCACTCAGTGTATGCTCTAGAAAATATTGAAAGGAAAACTTGAGCTAAAGGAGATGGAACATAAGCTAGGATAATACTCATCTCTAGAGAGCTAGATCTCTTAAATCTACTTGCTCTTTGTAGAATGTATACACATGTTGACCTTTTCATGGTAAATACATAGTGATAACTTGTTAAATAAAATGTCAATCTTTTATCATAATCAAAAGTCTTATTTGGAAGTAGTAGTAGTATTTAGCATACTTGCTTTACATTTGCAGCTGACTTATTGCATGGGGCAAATAGGAGTACATATGAGATGCAAACTTATTATTCAAGCTATTATCTGTCATTATTAACAGAGTTTAGGAAAATACAAAATTATATCAACCACTCCTTATCGTATAGTGAATTTATTCCAATGAGTTGCTAAAGGCTTTATATAACTTCTGAATTCTTAGTGATGCAAAGAAGATCCTGCTATGCTTACTTTTAAATATAAGGAAAAAGAGTCTCAGAGAGTTAATAAAACTCTGTAATATAGCCTTTTTTTTTGGTAACATTAGTAAAGTTCTAAGTTAACCTATCACTTCAAGGAGGCAAACTGCAGCTAGTTAGGAATGACTTGGGAGATAGCTCAATTTCTGTCATTTGTTTTAACAGCCATCATTTAAAATCTGAAGTGGATGAACTAGAATGAATCATTCTTAACTTCTGACATGGTTATTTCCACTCTTTGCAATAATTCCATAGTTATTGTATCTTTCATTACCTTCTCCTCTTACTCAGCATTTACAAGCAGCCTCTTTCTTCCATCCCCTGCCCACAGGTGAAGAGTTTTATAGGATATTTGAGACATACATACATCCTTTGTTTTTTCTGTTGGTTGTTCAGTTTTGTTTTTTTTTTAAGATTTATTTATTTATACATACAAGAGCTGGGGTGCAGAGCAGAGATGCAAGGGGGTGAGAGGATTCACCGGAGACAGAGTGGGGAACAGAACAGGCAGATCCATTGAAATACACTGCTGAGGGGAGCAGCGGGCGAGACAGGAGTGGTCTGCTGCGCCATGTGGTTAGCTCCCTGGCCAGGGATTGAACTCATGCTGCAGTGACTACGGACATTTTCATAGTGCTGCGTCTTAATCCCTTGCGCCCACCAGGGAGGCCCCTGGTTGCTCAAATTTAAGTCAAAGTTGATTCAGTCATATCAGAAAGGTCAGACTTACATAAGATGTATTACTGTATATTGTTTTATATATATATATATACACACACACACAAACATACACACAATATATTATAATGTATGATTATATAATACCATATACCAAATAATGCATAGGTAGACATCATATACCTATTGAAAGTTGCTGGATAAATTCTGTTAGAAAAATCTATTTACTTCATCCTTTGAATCTTTTAAAATTTTCCCCAAGTCATCCAAAACCATAATGTATGGAATAAAGCACACTATAAAATAATAAATGGTGCGGCAGCCTCTGCCGCTGAACGCCAGTGAACTTACTGGAAAGAGGGAGGCTTTCACTCAGACACATCCAAGTGAGTAAGACCCCCTTCCCCTGTGCGCTGGACTGGACAGTCAATGACGGGTAAGATCGGGGGCAGACTAAAGAAGGCACTGGCCAGCCTCATGTCTGTGACTCCAGACGACCTAAGACAGGCGCAGTCCCGGAGGGGCTTCATCATGATAAACTTTGGCGTTCAGATCAAATAAGGCCTACATGCCTATAAGCCTAATTGAGGCAACAAGCCTGCAGTAATTAACCCCTCCTTTGATGGAAACAAGGCTGCTAAGGGCGTCACCTGCAAACAAGCCTGATGGAATTACCTACAAAGCAGTTTAACCATTAACCAGATAGTCATTGTTTCAGAAATAGTAACAACTTAGCAACCTGTCTATAATCATACTACTTTTTCACTTACTTTGCTTTTTCTTTATATGTGTACAGTCAGTTTCAGGAAATGCATGATAAAGAAAATAGTGTGTGGCAATAGTAGTTTTATAATAATCATAATACTTCTCACATGAGACAACACCATAAAAATCAAAATGCTTACGTAGAGAATATATTGCTCGTGATCACTGAAAGTAAAAGGTGCCAGTAGGTAAATATCAATGTTTTTGATCATTGTGGTTTTGGGATACGAATCAAGAAAAGCTAGCTTAAAGAATGCTGTTCTGTGTAAACAAAACTGATTGTGTAGATTCAGTACCTTGAGATTGTTTGATGTGCCATGCCATGGAACATCGATCACATGAACATGAATAACAAAGTAGATGTCTTATGCCTTACAAAGTATTTTATGCTGAGAAAGAATTGTATGAAATCATCTATTGTTAGAAAAGGTATAAAAGTCTATGATGATTTTGAGCACATTACATTCAGATCTTCACTCTTGAAGTGTGTCTGTCTGTCATTTATGCGCCGATTCCTTGAGCATCCTCACAGTTTCCCAATCCTGAGACAGTCCTGCAAATCTACCGCTGCGCTAGTCCGCGGCAAAATGGAATACAAAAAACTCAGTCACCTAAATTGTGCTGAATGGCACTCTAAAGTTAGCTCAGATCTTTATTAATAGGATGTGGCTTATTGTAAGCATGAACAATAATTGTCAGTTGCTAAAACCACAGAAGTAAAGATAATGAAACAAAATGCATTTGATCATAGAATAAAAAAGATAATAGGTGAGAAAGAAAAAATGACAAGGAAATTCTAACACCTACAATATACCCTAACTTCGAGGTACTTCCTTTTTGAGAAGGCAGTGGCTCAGGAACAGCCAGTAATGTTATGATGAAATATTTGAATTGAATTTACTCTTTCACAGATGCACTTTCATGTAACTTTACTGTCCTTCCATTTCTTACCAGTGTTTCTAAAATTTGTGCTGAATGTGTGAATGTGGAGGTGGCCAGGAGTTCCCCATGCTGTTTGGGGAACTCCTCATTTCTCTTCTTTACATGAGTCAACTTTGCTCCCAGGGAACCATGATAGTCGATGCCTCCTTTCTCTCTTTTTAGTAGGAGCAAGGACAATAGCAGATCAGTTATTCCTTTTCAAACCTTTGGGAAAGGCAAATAAAAATACATTCCTTGTCACTAATTCTGTATTATTCCCATTTAGCTAGTTTTGATAAATCCACTTGTAATACTTGGTACTAGATTATTTAATTACTCAAGCTACATGTAATAACTTCTGTTTTCAGACTCATAATCTGACTCATAGCAGACATTTTCTGTTAATCAGTAGGGATGGTAGGCATTGAATGCTGAGGACTCTTAGAAAGTTTAAAATAAAATTGGCCGAGACATGCTATAAAATAATTATATTTTCAGAAAGGAAAGGTATGAAAATTAAATTTTCTAATCAATAGTAGTAGAATATATAATTTTTATGTACCATAGCAACAGTTGAGAAGAGTTTAATGAATTCAGAAGAGTTGAAAGTCAGAAAAGTTAGATATTCTTATATAACTTTTCTGTTTATATTACTATTGTGGGGGAGCAAAATTATATTTGGTCTATAGTGTGTGTTTGTTTTTCACATTTTGGCTTTAATGTCCCTGCCAGCACATACCAGTGCTTTCTTAGGCCATTAGCTTATAATATATTAGTTTTCATGAGCTAAAAATTTGCAAATGTTGATAAATTTTACTTCCTCTAATTTTCATGAGGACAAATATTTATAGCTCATGAACTTGTTCATATAAGTGTGTTTAATTATCAACATATGCATGCATATATACATACCCACTGAAAGCGACACTATTCTTATCCAAACATGTTTGTCAGTGTGTGAATGTAAGTCTCTTTGTATGTAGGTTTATATTTATGAATATACATGAGTATGTATTTATTACTGTTGGCTAAGTAGTGGTATATTAAGGCATTTTTTTTTTTTTAGAGTTAAAGCACTCAGGAAAATGGTCATCTGGCTAATGATAAATTAGGAGCCAGAGTAATTGAGGACATTGTGAATGAGATTGATATTATAAGAACTGAGAGCATCTACTCAAAAATGGGTGTGAAGGACAAGGCATTGGTTAAGAGAATTTTTTACAGTGTCTGCTTATTTGTCCTCCATGTCTGTAGTTGATTGCATAGCCTGCTCTATTGTCGTCTTTGTCCTTGAGATGCTATCAAATGGCCATTTTAAGTTACTAGGTTTATTATGTG
Organism: Talpa europaea; assembly: GCF_964194135.1. NCBI lineage: Eukaryota > Metazoa > Chordata > Mammalia > Eulipotyphla > Talpidae > Talpa > Talpa europaea. The sequence goes on from NC_140068.1 coordinate 78,390,224, forward strand.
ACGATTACTAGTAGGCCCTATCTACCTATTTTTAAACCAAGCCTACTTAAGTTAACCATTGCTTTCCCAACCCCTTTGTTCCACAAGGACAATGAGGAGACCTCTGAAAAGCAGATGTCCTGGTGGTAGGAGTAGCAGATCCTGAAACCTTCCCTGAGCATCCATCTCCCAGTTTATCAAATTATTCAATATTAAAGTAGTGTCTCTGTGTGTCTATGTTTCTTTTGGTGCACTCTAATATTTGTACATTTTCCTTTTATTGGTATTGCTACAATACCACTGGAAATTTAAAGAGAAAGAAAAATATTTAAATAACTTGTGAGTTTTGTAAAGAGATTTGGTAGAATTTTTGGAATATCTGGTGTTACGGCTTAACGTATTTCATTTGTTACTATCCCTAGTAAATGATGGGAAGGCTGACTTGAAATGGCCCAACTGAGAAAATGTGTATCATTTCCCCTTAGAAATAAAATAGTGGTATTTGAGAGGAAGGATTTAGAAAGTTCTACTTAAGCTATCAAATTAAAATGGATATTAGTATAACATAGGTATTTTGATTTTTATCAGCTTTCCATTATACTAATGGAAGAATTTTCTGGATTCCATAGTGGATGGTGATGGGATTTTACTTTACTTTAATCATGTAGGATTTTCATTTTTTTTTTTTTTTTGAAGGTGGCTTAAGCTAGATCTGTGGTTCTCAAACTGTGGTTTGAATCAGCAGCCTAACTGCCATCTGTGAGTTGGCTAGAAATGCAGAATCCTGGGCCCACGCTGGCTTCGTGAGTCATAATCTCTAGAGATGGTCCCAGGAAAGTGTTTTAACTTGCTCTACAGGGGATTCATGCACATTAGAGTTTGGTAAATACTTCTCTAAAGGAATAGGCCATGACTGAAAAACATTATTATTTACACAGGAAACAGCTGAAATCAGGAGGCTTGGGATTTCTCTTAGTTTTATATTGTAAAGACCTTATGTTCTTAATTTTTAAAAAAGGAACCTACTTTACCTGAGAATATAGAACAAATAAGAGCAAAGCTTTAAAAATGATTTTGTAAGATAATAGTTTAAGTCAAAGTTGTTACTTATTTGGGAGTTTCTTGAGTATGAATAATTTTAACAAATGTTGCATACTATTTAGATTAGACTATTGCATACTATTATCATTATATACTATTTAGAATATTGCATAGCATTTAGTTGGTATGCAATATTTAGTTTAGAATAAGCAGTTTGTTGGGAGATTTTAGTTTATCAACTAAATAATGCAGATGATAGGAACTATGACAGAATAAAAGTTACTGAACAAACTGATGGATTTTACTAGAGATTTAATTCCCAAAGAGAAGCTTAGTTCTCTTGAGTGGGCAGAAAGACTAGTTAGTCATTGCTGGTAACCTGTTTGCTAACTATTCCTCTGAAGTGAAATTGAAAATTCACCACTGAGGTTTATTTTTTAATGGAAATTAAAAACAAGGACAATGATTTATTGCCTACAATGGTCAGTAAATGTTGCATCCAACTTTAGCAGAACTGTGCAGAACTTTTTTCTTTGTTTTGATGTTTCAGTCTGCAGATGTTAGCTGTTTTTGTGAGGAAATAATGGTGTTAGCTATGAGTTTTCTTGGAAAGAGCGAGCTTAAAAGCTTTGGAGTGCTGGAATCACAGTCTGCAGAGCCAAATGAACATGGATGGAATGTTAGGTGAAGTCCATGGGGAGTCATTCCACAGCAGCATCTGGAAGGAAACAATAAGTGACTGGAGGGTTTACTTTTCAGGCATATGATTAAGAGGCGATTAAGTGAAGGTGTTAGGATGTGAGGGAGAGAAGGAAGCACTGAAGGTGTATATATAATATGGAATGGATGGATTAAGGAAAAGACTTAACAGAATGAACCATAGATCACAGCTGAACTTATAAAAAAGCTGGAATTGGAATTTGTACAGAGCAGCTTAAATGTACCATGTGAAATAGAACATGAGATTCACATAATACAGAACATGCTAATAGGTGGGCTTTATTTGAGGGGGTGTATACTAAAGCACAGTGATGATGTCTAGTTACAGAGCCACTGGAAATTTTCTCTTAGATTTGGAAAGATATCCTGCCATTACACCATTGTAGTCTTACTCCCAATATGTTGACCCTACTTTGAAGTCTCAACAGAGTTCTGGGCTTTGGAAATGGAGATCCAAGGCTTTGATCAAGTGAGTGGTTTTGCTTTAGCAGTTTGATACTAAGTCATTCATCATGCAGCAGATAGTGTGGCTTTGAATAAAATATTGTTTTTACCTACCTCCTCTCCCACTTGTGAATGAATGGATGGATTAATGAAAAAAAAATAAATGAATGCATACATACATACATACATACATAAAATTGTTTAGATAATAAAACTAATTTATTCTCCCCCCGCTAAAAAAAAAGTTACATGTTTTTCCTTAGAAGACAAAAATCAAGTTTATCTCTGAGTACAAGTTTTCCTTTTGATGCCAGATACTTGAGCATCTGGAAAAGTTGGGAATTAAAAAGGTAAAGCAGCAGTGTATAAGCTGACTCCCTTCCTAGCTGTAGTCCTCTTTGCCAGCAGTCACTTAAGGTTCCATTAATCTTAATGTATGGAGATTCTGCAAACACAGGCTCCATCTCTATTTGGACTCAAAATCTAAGAAATGGATTTTATTATCCTGTGTATTTAAATACCATAACACACAACTCTAAATTTTCTGTGAGAGATGTTCACAGATGATTTCTTGTATAAGTCCGTGGTAGATGATTTGGTCATTCTGGGACCATGTGGCTGTTCAGGAACCCAGACTAATTCTGTTGGCCCAGACTTTTTCTAAGTTATTTCCATTTAACTGAAGTATGGGGAAAATTACTGTGGGAAAGACACATCTACTCCTTATCACTTCCCTCCAGAACTTATATACTGTTATGTGGTCCAGAACACACGCAGAAGGTCACACTTACATGTGTGGTTGGCAGGATATGCTTAACACTCTCTACCTGTGGACTTTACCTTCCTGTCAGGACACCAGGCAGGTTATGTTTCTGGGTTATAAAAATAAGTCTAAATATGCATGTTCAGGGACAAACTGGAAAAAATAAATAGACAATTATATATGTAGTATTTTCTTCTTAGTAAAACTTTGGAACAAAAAGCCTCTTTCATTTCTATTTAAATATCTGCATCCTCCTGTCTAGTCTGGGTGCACATCTGGTTCTTCAGACTAGCATTCTCTTAGGATGATCATTTCATGAAGTGCCTCTGAGAAGTTAGAAACTAAGAGATATGAGTTTATTAAAATGTGTCTTAGAGTTGGTACCACTGGTAGGTGGAAAGGTAATGGGAAAGTGAAAGGTAATGGGCAGGACCTAGCTGTTCAAAATATGTTCTCGGCTACTGCAATATATAAAGGTAGCGCTCAGGTAACCAAGATCATGGTCCCAACAGATTATAGATAGAAAGTCTGGTAAATTTTGATGAGATATGGGGAGGGAAAGCCATCTGAATACTTCTACTGAGCACAGATCCATTGAAGGGTAGAAAAAAATACCGTTAAGACTCATGAAGTAGCTCTGGGTTATGAAGGGTTGGAGACAGGCTTCCTGCTCCTCGTTGCCTGGAGCTTTCACTCTGTGTGACATTTCCAGGGAAATGTTCTGTAAATACAGAGATTGAAAGGCCCAGTGTCTCGGGTGGCACATATATTGCTATTAAAGATTCTGGAGTGGTGGCTTTGCTTTTTGTGATTGCTTTTGATCTTAGTCACATGGAGAAACATGCAGGGGCAGACATAGGAGCTTGTTTGGTCACCATGGAAGTTCTGTGTTCAGGTAGAGTTTGAAGGAATGTATAAGCCTGTGTTCCTTCAAAGTATATTCATATGTGAAATTTAAGTAAGATGATCCTATAATTAATAGTAAAAATATGGACACTTTGAGAGAAAACAGGGATGATAGTCATTACCCTAGGACAACAGGCGTCAACCAGGACCACTGCAAATAAAGATGTGAGGCAACCTTCTCTTAAGACAGTGATACTGCATTCATTCCACGATGATCTCTGAAAGTATTTAACAGTCCTCACTTTAATAAAATTTTATTCTTCTACTGTACCTACTGTTTGAAATAAGTCCTGTGTTAAATAAAAATGGAAAGAACTCACAAATCTTTGTAGGATAACCCTTTACATAACAAGTTATACAATTACGTATTAGTTTGCTATGCTCAAAGCTATATTGGTAGTACTGTGTACCCTCTCACACTCCTGCTATGAGCAGCTACTTGAATCACTTTGCAGGTCTTTTCTAAATTCTTTGTCTGTGTGTCACCTAAAGCAGGACAGGATTGCCTATCTAGATTCCAACCAAATGCTAAGTAAGGCAGGAATATCTTAGACTGACCCCAGCAGGTTAAGCCTTTATTGAGTATCCTGTTGCTCACTTGTTCAACATGAGAATGGAAGGTTGTGGAATGAATTAGGCACAGTCTTCAAGTGCAGTTTAGGTTTATTGAGTACCCCACTACTCATAGTTTATGGAAAACATTTAAGCAGGGCTAGATTTAGCCTTAACAGGATGAACAAATACAGTCATGCTGTGATTTAAAAGGATCAGAAAATCAGCGGTCCCAGACCACCCCTTGCTACAGCCTGCTCACATTCCCAGTATTAGAGACACCGCTGGGGTTTGAGATAGGCATCCTAAAATGAAATTGACCACCTGGAAAGGAAGGCATAGTAAAGCCAGTAGCGACCTCATCAGCTGTGCTCAGAGCCCTAAGGAATGTGCAGCATAAGGTTTAATTGGAGTTAGGGCTGGCCGGGAGAGGGTCAGAGCACTAGGAAGCAAGCAGAGCCTGGTGAGTAGTGAGTGAGTCACAGAGGAGTTGAGAATAATTGCTGAATGCAGAGCTAAGGTAGTACTGATGGCAAATGCTGTGAGGGCTCATGGCTGTGCTGCCAGGCCCTGAAATGTAGTTGTGTTGCCACGGACTGGCTTGATGTTACAGACAGCACGACAGAAGCAGTAAAATGTTCTTCTCAGGAATTCATGTCCTGTAGTAGGAAACAGGTTAAATGCAGACATACCCTTTAAAGTTTAGTAACAGAAAAAAAAAATAATTGGCTTTGTATAAGGCACTTTAGTATAAATTGGTATCTGCAGGTGAGCGCTTAGATTTGGGGGACCTAGGTGTCAAATGGAAAGAACAAAATATTGGTATCAATGGGGTGATTGACTTTAACTTGATAAGGTGTGAGAAAGCTTCCTGTATGGAAATATTTAGTAGCATTCTGGGGGAAGGTAAGAAGGAGTTTAATGGTGAAGCAGATTTTGAATAAAATTAACAACTTCCGTTTTCCTTACATTTGGGGCTATGTCCCTCTCCTAAGTATTCTTTTACTGCACTTTACATTGTTAAAAGTTCCAAGAAAAAACTCAGGATACAAGATTCTCATCTGTCCTTCCCAGCCCAAGAGTCAGGAAAGTTTGCCAGGATGGAAGGTTTTTGTACCTTCAGGTTTACTTCTTGCCCACTCCCCCACTCAAACAGTCTTCACCCAGGTTGCTCTCAAAACAGTCTCATCTGCTATCTGGATTCTGCCTACAGAGCCTAACCTTGAGTCTGCTTGCTTCCACGCTGGTGTGCTTCAGTCAGTACAGTAGTCATACAGCCCAGTAACACATCCCTCGATCCTTTTCTTCTTTTGCTACAAAGTCCTTCAATGGCTTTCCATTTACTTGGGGGAAAGGCTTTTGCACTGGGTACAGTCAGAAGAATGGGAGGGTGAGATAATTCACCAGAGCCAGAGTGGGGAACAGAGCAGGCAGACTGACGAAATACACTGCTGAGGGGAGCAGCAGGTGGCAGGAGAGGTCTGCGCGCCATGTGGGACCCTCGCCAGCAGCCGGGGATCGAACCGGCGCTGCAGAGGGTGCGGGCAGCTTCACAGCCCAGTGCTCAACCGCTGTGCCACCAGGGGAGGCCCCTTTTGTATATTTTTCACATCATTTTTCATTTTTGTACAATGTATGCATTTTCATCTCAGTTACAGTCCCTGTGAAATTCCCACAACCTATTCATCCATGTTCCATCACCATAGTCCCTTGTGCTCTTCTCACCCCTGTTTTGATCCTACTCCCTTCTCCCCCCTGCAGAATGTCTCTAGTTTATAGTTGCCTGTTGATTTTGATTTTTGCTTTATTATAATTACCTTTTTTCCTGATCCCTTATTTGGATCATCTACATTCCTCCTGTAAGTGAAACCATCCTATATTTTTCTTTTTCTTTCTTGTTTATTTCACTGAGCATGATCCCTTCGAGTTCCATCCATGTTGCTGCAAAGGGCATGCATGAGTTTATCTTTTTTGATTGCTGAGTAATATTCCATTGCATATATGTACCACCTCTTCTTGATCCAGTCATCTATTTTTGGACATTTGGGTTGTTTCCATATCTTACCTATTGTAAATAGTGCTTCAGTAAACATAGGGGGCAGGTGTCCTTTTGAATTAATGTTTTTGTGTCCTTTGGGTAGATTCCTAGGAGTGGAATTGCTGGATCACATTGAAGCTCCATTTTTAGCCATTTGAGGAACCTCCACACAGCTCCCATAGTGGTTGAACCAGTTTACAATCCCACCAGCAGTGTAGGAGAGTTTCTTTTTCTTTACATCCTCGCCAACATTTGTTGCTAGTTTTTTTAAAGTATGTGCCATTCTCACTGGTGTAAGATAGTATTTTATTGTGGTTTTGATTTGCATTTCTTTGGGGGAAAAGTCTTTACCTGGACTCTCTCCATAACGAACACTTCAAATGTTTTAAAAATTTTATCCTTTGCTCACTCTTCTCCATTTAATACTGCCCTGACTTCTCCTAGTTAACACCTGGGTGAATTTTCCCCAGTCGACTCAGAGAACATTTCATTGACTGCTAGAAGGTTAAGATATCTGTAAACTTTGTCTCAGTCCATACTAATCATCTCCTTATGTTACTTTCTCAAAGCACAACTTTCTTATATAAAATTGCAATTTATCTCCTGTCCCCCTGAATTCCTTTTACTCTTTGTTCCTTGATTTGCTTTTACTTCATAATACTTTTTGGTACATACTTTATTTTATTGTTAGTAGTTTTGCTATTGTCCAAGGTGAGGCTTTTTTGTCTATTCTTTTCACTGCTGTATGCCAGGGCTCATCAAATAAATGCTTTACAGAAAGCTCAGTTTATTAATAGTCACAGAATGCCATCCAATTTAGGGAACCCTGTGGAGATTAGACATACTAGTGGGTATTTGAGCTCTTAGACTCAAAACTCTTGATATGCCATAGCCAATAATACCAGTGGCAGCATTGAATTATGCTCCTTCCTGCCCAGGAGAATCTGTACAACAGAAACATGTGCGTTCCTTTAGACCCCAGGGCATCTATTCTTTAGAAGAGCAGTGGTTGTAGTATTGGCCTTCCTTCCTTTTGCTGAAGCTTGCTCATCACATGTGCTCCTGTTCCCAGTGTTGTTGGACAATTAGTGTGCAAATTTGGATGCTAATTGTCTCCCTCAGAATTTTGTGGAACACTATACATAGTGAATTGTGATTAGTTTTTTGAAAGTCATGAGTATGTATATCTTCCATTATGTGACTGGCTACTGTGAACTCAGATTGGATGAATCATCCATGTTTTTATTTTTATTATTTTTTTATAATTTATTTATTTATACAAGCACTGGGTACAGTCAGAAGCGTAGGAGGGTGAGAGAATTCACCAGAGCCAGAGCGGGGAGCAGAGCAGGCAGAAGGACCAAGGTACACTGCTGAGGGGAGCAGCGGGTGGCAGGAGAGGTCTGCGCGCCATGTGGGACCCTCCTCTGGTGGCCGGGGAGCAGCCGGGAATCGAACCAGTGTTGCAGAGTCTGCGGGCAGCTTCGCAACCCCGCGCTCAACTGCTGCGCCGCCGGGGAGGCCCTCATCCATGTTTTTATACATAAGTGTTTACTGAGCAAGTTTTGTGTGCTATGCCTGTTCTAAGGTCTGGGTACAGTAGTGAATCTAAAGATGTCCATACTCTGAAGAGGCTGTCAGTCCATGGGGAAGATACAGACAACAGACAACAACCTAAGTTGCTAGGTAGTAATGAGTGTACAAAAGGTGCTAGAAAGTGGCGATGTTTTGTTGTTCCTCGTATCATATAAGCTTTTTTCTCACATTCTGTAATCAGACACCTTAGGAAGTGAGGAGGCAAGCCACAGAGATTTAGGGGGCAAAGACTGTCCAGCAGGGGAAGTATAAATGTCCAGGTGTTCAAGGGACAGCAAGGAATTGAGTGTGGCTGGGGCAGGGCCAAGGAGCAGTGGAAGAGGAGCTCAGACCAAGAAGGTGAAATACCACAAAAGGAATCCAAAGTTGTGAAGAATTTGAAGATTTTCTAAGAGAAGCAGAAAATCATGAGTGCATTAAACCAGAGGAGGGATGTGATCGGATTTATGTTTCAGACGTATTAGTAAGGGTTCTGCATTGGAGGGGGATGACAAGGGTAGAAACCACTCTCAGTGCTCGTAGAGTAATCCTCGTGAGATTATTCAGTGATTGATCTGAAGAAAAGTGGACTCAACAATGAGTCAGTGTGTTGGATTTAGCAGTTATCTTAGACTTTGCGGGTTGCGGGAAGAAATTTTTATAGATTGGGTGACTTATAAACAACACCTTTATCACTCACTGTTGTGGAGGCTGTGAAGTCCAAGATTAAGGTGCTGGATGATATGGTTTCTGCTGAGAGCCCACTGTCAAGTTCATACACAGCTATCGTTTCACTGTGTTCATTGGTGTGGTGTAGAGGGAGCTTTCAGGATTCTTTTTAATAGGTGCTAATCCCATGTGTGAGGGCTCCCCTCCGATGACTCAGTCACCTCACCAAGGCCTTACCTTCAAATACTAGAAAATTGTGGGTGGAGGGGGCTGTTTCCACATGGGAACTTTTTTTTGGGGGGGCATAAAAAGTAAACAACAGTTTAAAAGCAGAGCATGCCATTTATGTAAATGGGAAAGTTGTAGAAGCATAAACTCTTACTTTTCAAGCACTCCTAGGCTTGGCCAAGCAGGGCCCCTGCCCTGGGCTCTGGCCTCAAGAGGCCATGTTGCATTAAAGGTGTTAACTCAAGATCGCCTAAGGCCCTCTACACTGCTTCAACTGTTTTATTTCATTGCTCTTTTGAATTTCATTGCTCATTTGCATGTGCCAAGTGATGTCGTTTCTGAAAAGTATGATAGGTTTTGGAGCTTGAAAATCTTTTCCATTCCATTACCTATAGGGGTAATTAGAAAAATCAAACCTCAAACATTGACAAAATGCTTAACTGGGTTATTTTAAGGCTTGGTGATGTCTCTTTTGCTTAAGGATGTAGGTCAACTCAAACCTTATGCTGTGGTTTGAATGTTTAGTCATTCATCTGCCAGTTTGGTATTCCACAGGAAGGTCTACATTTTACAAAAATGTTTATATCTTCCAAACTCAGACTACTCTTCAAAGTTGAAAGCAAAATCTCTGGGAAGAAATTAAAATCTAGCTTGTAATGAGGATATAGAGATATTTTGAATACTCTTGCTAAGTGTGAGGATGCAGTGCCAATACTAACCAAATTATTAATATATTTAATTGCCTTTTAAATTATTATTTTTCCATAAAACCATTTCTAACAAGTAAATAGTTATGATTTCTGTGTTCATTTACAGCATTTAACCAGGTTTTTAATATGTGCTCTTATTTACCCTCATGATGAAGTGAGTGCCCCTCTGTTGCCTCTCAAGGTTGACATTGCCAAGTGGAACAGGATGGGTGGAGTTGATGGTGTCAGCCCTGGAGGTGGATAAAATTGTTGACAGACTCCAGAATAGGATAATGTCTAAAGTGCTTTGAGCTCCTTGCTGAAAGAGCTTGAATAATTTCCATGTATTATTGTGGTTGTGGCAGGAACAGTATAAGGTAATCCATTCTGCTATCAACAATGGTTCCTTTCTTTGAAAATTTCAAACAATAATTTTAAGTTATCTTTCTTTTAAAGTATTAGAAAAAATATCCTCCTGTCTTCAAACTAGACTTAAGAAAGGTGAATGATAAACAATGATAAACAATGTTAACATCACCAAGCACTGTGCTTATTAATGCTTTATGTTCACATTTTCATTTAAGTTTCACAACAAACTTTTGGACCAAATGCCAGTTGACTGAGAGGAAAGTCAATTTCCCATTTTAAACAGAGGAGAGTGAGGAAGAGTAATAAAATGATTTTCTCAAATTTGTGCATCAGTATGTGGTGGAGCCAGAGAGTGTGAAGAAATTTTATTACCATACCTGATGCCCTGCTACATCATCATTTTCAAATACTTAAGTATTTTCTTCAGTAATAATATCAGTAACAAAGCTGATAGAGTAGCTAGTATTATTTTTGGAATATTTTAACTAGGCTAATTCCTTTAAAATTTCTCTCTATATTCAAATGTGTTTCCTTTGACCGAATTCTAGCATGGGATCTTAAATGTGTCAGTTTCCATTCAGAATTAGGTGACTGAATTAATGAACAAGCAAATGTTGTTTAAAAAGGGACAATATATATGGGACATATAATATATATGTGTGTATATAGATATATATATACATATATATACACATTTTTAAAAATTATCATGTCTAATGGTACTGTTTATACAACACTAGTCTTGACTTTGCCACAAATCTTTGCAGTTATCATGATCTCCATTTTATAGAGGAATAAATGAGGTAGGAAATGGAAAGAAGAACACATATACTATAGCAGGGGTGTCAGATAGACTTGTCTTGGATGCTGGGTTTAATCATTTATAGTAGATACCTGGAACAGACAGTATATCTAATTGGATGGAGTATCTACCTGAAAACATCTTTGTTGATGTTGATACTGGAGTAAATAGCTGTGCACTGAGTTGATACTGGGTATAGTTGATACTGGAGTAAAGAGTTGATACTGGAGTAAATAGCTGTACACTGAGAAAGTCTAGGAGACCACACCTGGACTCACTGTATAAGTCCCCCCTGAGTCTAAAATAGAAATGTGGTCAATTTCATGCTTGGCATGTTAGGCCAATATAGTGTCCTATAGAAGTAGAGTTTCTATGGTATTTATCTCTTTGATACTTTGGATTCTGTATTGAGTATTCAATGATCATTTTTGTTTTGTTCTTTGTTTGGATACCTGAATTAAAAATAAAGCAATCAACCAAAAGTCCCCTGAATTCTGTAAATTTTTAATACGCTTTGAGTACCCTTCCAGATTGTTAGACTATATCAATGAAGAGTTACAGTTCTATCAATGTAATGTTTTGTTGAATGTGAAGATATTTCAGATCCCTTGAAATTTATTATAACAGCTGGTAAGAGAATGACTCTAGCCTTGTGAGAATTCTATACTTGTCTATGTTATCTGTTCCAAGCAAGTAGGGATTGTTTATGCTCTCCTTCCCATCAATTACATACAAATACCTGAGGCATTGTTAATGTATTCTTGTAAAGATACCACAACTGGCAGAACCAGTTGGGGATGAGTTTGTGATAATCCATTGTGAGCCTTCAAAAATCTTTACATCTTTCTGTTTTTAGTAGAGTTTGTACTGGTGCTTAAAGTAGGTTTCTCAGAGAATGTAAAAGTGGTTTCCAGTGACTGGAGGTGTGGATAAAATAGGGAAAGGCTGATAAAATGGTACAAACTTCTAATTACAAGATAAATAAGGTTTGAATATCTAATATATAATGTATAACATGGTGACTGTGATTAATAATACTGTATTGGGTAACTGAAATTTACTAAGGGAATAGAACTCAAATGTTCTAACCAAAACATGGTAAACAAATAGGGATTTGTTACTTTATGAATGAAATTCTTTGTCAACACGTGTGTATAGTAAACCTTTACTTTAAATATCTTAAAAAATTGTCAATTATATGTAAATAAACTGGGTTTATGATGGGGCCATCACAGTTATATCCTTTGCTTTAGATACTAAGGATAGCAGTAATCTCTGCTGTTTCTCCCAAGATGCACTCTTTTTCTGTATCCTTTTCTTTCTTTCCTTTGTTAGATGAAAATAGGAGTGAACAGAATACCTTCATTTGTCCTTCCCTATTATGATAACTTGCACTATATTACAGGTCCAGGAATGAATATGTGGTGCAAGCTGTGCCAACTACCAAACGTTTATTAATTAGACTTTCTGGAACTGGAAAATGACCATAGAGAAAAGGAACCCAGGACTCCTGTTATTAGGTGGTTCCCTTAGTTGCCTGCCAACAAAGGGGTAAAAAATGACACTGGGCATCCAAGAATCAGTATCAACTTAGACCTTGTGTCTGAGTCTAAAAATTTATTTGTCTTTGCCCAGTGTGTATTTACTCAAAAAAAAAAAAAAAAGGTTAAATATAGGTTAAATATACCTGTGGGGAGACTCTAGATGAATTTCTGAATATAGTAGCTATAAGAGTATAGGATCATCCTGTGGGAATCTAGCTTTTCCTTCAGTCACTTGGGTTTGGCCTGAAAGTGAGCTTAGGTATGTAAAGTAGGCGAGGGAATTTTGTAAGGCCTAACTAACCCCAGCTAGGTGATCTACTTCATCTTTCATTTATTTCAATCTTATAGATCAGGGTGCTTGAACCTCAACACTATTGACATTTGGAGTGGGATAATTCTTTGCTGTTGAGGCCTATCTTGTGCATTATAAGGCATAGCAATCAGAAATAGCAATATTCCTGATCTCTACCCACGTAGGCCAGTAGTTTTCCTCAACTGTGACACCAAAAGTGTCTGCAGACATTGCCAAATGACCACTGAGGTACAGATCACCTAAATCATGGATGAGGGAATTTTAGGAATTGCACTGTTGCAGGTTATAGCAGTTACTGTTAATCCCTATATCCAAAGATGAAAACTAACTGAAAATTTCTAGCAAATAATCTTGCTCTGAAATAATCATTTTAATTTTTTTAAATATATTTTTTACATCATTGTTCATTTTTAAACAATGCTTCCTCCCCCAACCCCACCTCAGGAATAGTCCCCATAGATTTTCCTTTACCAGTGCACCCGTGCTCCATCACCACAGTCCCCTGTGCTCCTCCCTCCCTCCCTCTGATCCCTCTCCCTCCTCCTCCCCTGCAGGATGTCTCTGATTTAGAGACTGCTTTCTGAGCTCACTTTCTGGTGCCAATTTTCTTAGGTTTGATTCTGAGGAAACATTCTCAGATGAAGATTAGTGAACAGGAAATTGCCTTTGAATCAATACCTGTGGGGAAGTGAGGGAAGCAGGACTGGGCAGAGAAAGAAATGGAGCTATGACACAGTCACATAAAAGGCCTCAGTCTCACAAAGGTCTCATGAGTAGGGCTGGTATAACCGTTCAGAGTGGTACCACTTTGAGGAAGAGGGACTAGGCTTTATGTTTTTGCATTAGCCACTCAATGGATGATCATAGGGAGGGGACATGACTTTGACTAAGGTGGTTTTCTTAAGCTGGTGGGATTTTCTAAAAATGGGCTCAGAAAAATACCATTAACTGCCAAAATTCCAGCTTCTGAGAATGCCTCACTCCTGAAAGGGGTGCTGAAGCCGTATAGCACAATGTCAACTGTGGTCTGTAATACTCGAAAGATTTCCAAAGGTGCAGGCTTCACCTAACTTTACTAACTTATTTTGGTATTTCTATTAGCCCCTTATTTTACTACTTGAAACACTCAACTGTTCATTCCTAACAAATAGCTAGCTTTTCCTGCAGTCATTTGATTTTGACCTGAAAATTGGTGCAGGTGTGTAAAGTAGGCAAGGGATTTTTTATTAAGGTACAGCTAACCCCAGCTAACTGACCAATTTCATCTTCTGCAAGATTGAAATCTTATAGATTGAAATAAACAATTATTAACATACTAACGTATTTGCTAAGCTCCTATGGCTACTTTGATGTTGTGATGGTTAAATTTATATAAACTTGGCTAGGCCCTGGTACCCAGCTGTTAAGATAACATTATTGTAGATGCTTCTGTGGAGGCATTTTTAAGATGAGATCAGCATTTTAATTAGTAGAGTTGAGTAAAGCAGATTATCCTCTCTAATGTGGGTTGGTCTCTTCCAATCAATTGAGGAAGAAAGAATTCTACCAGAAAATTGTCTGCAGACAAAAACTGCAACAAGTCTTCCCTGGATCCCCAACCTGCAAGTCTGTCCTGCACATGTTGGACTTAGCAACCTCCACAATCACATAAACTAACTCCATAAAATCAGACTGTCTACATAGATAGATGATAGATAGGTAGGTGATAGGTAGGTGATAGGTAGGAGATTGATAGGTGATAGATAGATAGATAGACAGATATTGGTTCTGATTCTCTGGAGAATTCTAATATAGTACATAAAGGAGCAACCTGTGTACAAATTACAAAAGTTCTAGAATATTCCTTACTAATAAGATCAGCAAGAGTACTTTGGAACAATTTTTTTTCTCAGTGCCATTGAGAAATTAGCTGTCTGCTAGTTTACAGTAATTTTGTTTTTTCACTTCATCCTCATTGCTTCCTTATATTACTCAGATATGTGATATCATCCAATATTTGTTTTATCTTTGATTTACCTTGCTGTTCATGCTCTGCTTCAATTCCTTCCATCTTGCTGTAAATGGTGACATGGTAACATGGTAAACAGTGTTTACCATATCTTCTTACTCCAGTCTATCACTGGAAACTTAGGTTGCTTCTAAATTGTAGCTATATAAATAATGCTGCAGTAAATGTTGAGGAGCACGTGATTTTTTGAGTTGATGGCTTTGTGTTCTTTGGATAGATACCAACAGTGGTATTGCTGGATCATATGATGTTTCCATTTTTAGTTTTTAAAATTAAGTCCAGGGATTCCCTGTTGGCACAAGGGGTTAAGACACAACCTATGAAGTAGTCTGTGGCCATGGCAGCACAAGTTCAATCCCCGGCCAGGGAGCTGCACCCATGGCGCAGAAGACCTCTCCTGACTCACCCGCTATTCCCCTCAACAGTGTATTTCAGTCAATCTGCCTGTTCTGCTCCCCACTCTGTCTCTGGTGAATCCTCTCACCCCCTGCAACTCTGGACTACACCCCAGTGCTTGTGTTCATGAATAAATAAATCTTTAAAAAAATAAAAATAAAATTAAGTCCAGACCACTTTCTAAAGTGGTGAACTGATTTATTTTCCCACCAACAAGGTACTAAGTTTCTTCCTCTGCATCTTCTCCAGTACTTCTTGTTGGTCTTTTTTCGATGTATGCCATTCTCATAGGTATGCAATGATATGCAATTATTGTTTTGACTTCATTTCCTTTATTAAAATTGCTGATAAACATAATTTCATATACCTATTGGATTTCTGTGTAGCTTCTTTGGGAAAGTCTGTATTTGTATCTGCTGCCCACTTTTAATTGGTTTGCTTGTTTTGATGATGTTAAGTTGGTTATTTGTATACCTTAAATTTAGGTTTTGTGATGTGTGAATATCTTCTTTTATTAAGTAAAGTGTTTTTTTCAACATACCAGTATTTTCTTTTGCTGTATAAAAGCTATTTAATTTGAGGTAGTCCTAATTATTTTTGCTTTTATTTCCCTGGCCATAATTTTTTTTACTAATGCTTGCTTCTGTGTATTTTATTGTTGTGGGTCTTCTAAGTCTTTAATACATTTTGAATTTATTTTTGTGCCTGGTGTTAGTGATGCAACTTTATTTTTTTTACATCTGTCTGTCCAGTTTTCATAGCACCATTTGTTAGAGACTCTTCTTCATTGTTTGGTCTTTCATGGCTCTTTTGCCATAAATTAGGTATTGATTTATGTATGGATTTATTTCTGGGCTTTTGATTCTGTTCCATTAATCCATATGTCTGTTTTTATTCCAATACCATATTATTTTAATTACTTTATCATATAATTTAAAATCAGGTAACATGATGCCTCAACTTACAATATATTTTTTTTAATCTCAGTAGTTTCAAATGAATTTTAATAGCAAAGACATGGAAGAAAAGGGAATTTTCCATACTTAAAATATTTCAAGTAATACTTTTGATTTTCTAATTAATGTTTTAATTACTGGCTTAACCTTTAAAGCTACCATTATAATGATAATTACAGGAATGAAGAACTGTAAATCATGTTGACCAGTTTTTCATAAAGCTTGTTTTACTTTATCATTAAATTACCATTAATGCAAGAATAAATTGATTTCTTGATTTAGGTAAATAACCACCATTTATAGAAACATTACTAGTGTGGATGGATATATAGATAGACAAAGAGACAGACAGATATGAACTCATGCTTTATCTGTTTTGAATTATTTTAAAATTATGTTTTTACTGGATGGTATATGGAATTCATGGGCTAAAGACTACTTTTCATGATTTCTTTGTATCTCATCTCACTTTTGTTTGATTTCTAATATTTTATTACTATTATTTCATAAATGGTTCACAGTCTATTTCAATATGTTCTATTTTTAGTCCTAGTATATTGTCAATAATACATTTATGATTTTGAATTAAAGTAATATGACTTTTAAGTATATATGCATTATTTGTCCAAGCCACTTTTAAAAATTTTAATTTAAAAAATTAATCTGGACATGAACTTTTATAGTGTAGATGTTAAGAGCCTCAATTTTTAATTTTAATAAAATTGAGGTGATCATATATTGTCCATCATTCTACATTTCAATCTGTCATATATGGGAGGTGCCCTTTAATATCTTTCTGCTTTTTTGTAATTACTTTTGATTTATCTAAGTATCCATAAAATTTATATAATTCCAGAAGGAATCCATGTTTAATCATGTTGTATGACACCTAGAACTAATTTTCATCAAGTGCCAAGAACAAATATTAGTGTTGGTACATAGAGAGGAGTGTTCACATTTTTAGAGTTTGTTTTTAATCTCTATTAAAATTTGACAGAATGCATTTGGGAACAAAGAACTGCACATACTCCACATTTCATTTCCATTATCCAAAAATTGCTGGAAGGTAAATACATGGATACCTTTTGATTTAGCAAATTAATATATATTGTTACTGAGTTGAAATGACTTAATAGAACATTACAAACTTATTTTTACTTGGTTACAAATAAATTATTAAGCTGCCAGAGATTGCCTTTAAATCAACCTTGTACATAAATGTACTGAAAGACGGATTTCAAATAGCAGCTTTGTTGACTCAGCCCTTCATCCCAGAAAGTGTCCCATGAAGAGAAAGGTCTTTATATTGCTCAAGAGGACCAAGGTTTCTGTGGATATCTCCACCATTAACAATAATACATATGTGTTTCTACTGTTTGGTTAAAAGAGAAATTAATATCTATGAAATAACAAATAGTAGAATGTGGAGAGTTTAACATTACCACAAAATGCACCATGTGCATATTCAGAAGGAATGACAAAATTAGATTCATTTGGAAAAGTAGACACCTAATGCCCCCATAAAAAGTCCAATTTAATTTCAAAAGAAAATCACACAATTTCTTGATTCAGATTTCTCATCCATGTAGTGAGAACATTTGATTTGGCCATTATGGCAGTTCTCCGTGGGAATATTGAATATGAAAAAGGATATTTCAATATCCATAAAGACTTTACACATAAAATTACTCCTCAAGAAATGAAGTGAATGGAACATATACAAACCTGTCTACAAATTTCTACTCTAGATGGTATCATTTTCCTAGGGGAAAAAAAATGTATCTATGGAGCAACTAAGAGGGAATTATCTGTGTCACTGTCTGGACAGTTGATTATACATATAGAAGTGACCCATTTTGACTGTAGAGAAATTTTATATGTTTGTGTTATATAGAGCATAAAACACATATATATCACATGCACAATTTAAAGATTTCTTAGGCATTTCTATCAAAATATGCCTTAATTTAATGTAAAATTGAAAAGAATGAGTAAGCCTACTTATGCTCTGCATAAAAGAATGGTTCGTTATTATTTTTTCAACCTAAGCTCAGTAGTTGGTGATATATTTAATCTCACCCTAAAGAAAACGTGAGTAGTAGCCAGGGAAATTAGTTGGGTAACCTTAGTAAGTCATTCAATCTGTCTTTCAGTTATGCCTACATCACAGGGTAGCCTCACAGATGAAATGAAGATAGAAAAAGGGATTTAGAATAATAAAGCAACATAAATGCAAGATAGTGTTGCTTTTTTGTTGTTGTTGTACTGTGAAATTGAACCATTAGAAATCCTATACTTTACATTATACTCAGCCATATAACATAGTTTTTTTTGAAACCCTCATTCTGGATAATACATCTTTTGTTCTTACTAGTATCATACACTACTCCCCATTAAAAAGGATACGCTGAACTCAGTAACCTAAGGCTTTTAATGCTATAAAAATAAATGTGGATTATCAACCTGTTTAAGGACTATGTTGCTATACTTCTGTTAATTACTTTTTAAAACTCCATTGCTGGAACTTACAAGTCATCCATCCATATATTTAGTGTTTCCTCCTCCAGAAAGTAGCATATAAGAACTGTGTGCCACTACTGTGTAAGCTTGTTACAGCCAGGGATTTTTGTTTAAGTTCATTTCCATGTTGGCTAAAATTTGATGAATGAATGGTCAACTTTACTCTTCTAAGTTTTAGATGTGAATTCATTTATTCATTCATTTAACAAATGCTTAATTGTGTCCATTCTAATGACCTGAGGCTTCCTAATCAAAAAGGAGAAATAGATGCAAAGATATAAATCAAAGATGTACTTTAAAGTAGGAGTCTGTATGGTGAGATGGAATCATAGAAATGAAATTACTTATGGGGAGATTAGAAAAGTCTTGAGAAGGTGACAAATTGAATCTTGGACAATGAATATGAATTTTGATCCAGGATAATATTTCAGTATTTTCTGAGGTGCTAATAGTACTGAAAAATAATGCTTCATGGGCCTCTTGCATTTCTACATTTCTTACTAATAGCACAGATTACCTGCCTTTGGGAGTATCTTTCAATGTATGTGTATAGCAAACAGCCCTCAGAAAAAGAATTAGTGTCTCCCTCTGGAATAGGAATCCTCTTAACGCCCATTATGATATATTCAGGTTCCCCTAGCACAGGTTCTGTCATACTCTGGGAACTGGTGCAAGAAAATATTGATGTTCTGGCTACTGCTATTAATGTGAGTAATAAAGCCTTTTTTCTCTGATTCAAGAGTTACATATCTTCTGCCAACATCCATAAAACTATGGCAGCTAATAGCTGGATACAACTTACTTATGAACATAGAGGGTAAAATCTCACCCTTCACGGATTTGACAGTAATGTTGGTGAGCATGGGCTACTGAGAGAGACATCATTTTTTGATTGATATTTATCAGGTGGATTAGAAGCATTTGAAGGAAGCACATGGGAATTGGTAACAAACGTGTTGACGAGATTTTATTGTCTATGAACAATAAATAGCCTTCTGCCTGTTAATGGTGAGGAATTGGGGAGATGATTGTAGTTTGATTACCAGGAAATAGGCCCAAGGACATTGTGGTGCCCATAAAATAGGCCCAAGGACATTGTGCTTTCTCTCTGAGGGCAAGGGAACTTCTTTGGCAATCTAGTTGTCAGCCTTAGGTCCAACCAGTCTAACAACCTAGGATGAGATCTGTGTGTGCTGAAGGTTCTTGTTCCTCTTCACATTGAGTTAGTGGTGATACAGAGGGGAAAAAAAAAAATCAGACAACAGTATGGGAAGAAACCAGGTGAATTATAAGAAGCTTGATTTCACTTATTAGAAAAGGGGGTAGGTATATAATACTTTTTGAGAAATAAGAATAACTGGGCCTTATTAGAGCTTAGCCCACCCTGCAGTCTATCATACCAAATTTAGATGTAATTGGAGATGACAGCAAAAGGTCTCTGAGTTTTATGCTATGCATC
Source organism: Talpa europaea (assembly GCF_964194135.1). NCBI lineage: Eukaryota > Metazoa > Chordata > Mammalia > Eulipotyphla > Talpidae > Talpa > Talpa europaea. The sequence goes on from NC_140068.1 coordinate 78,410,195, forward strand.
TTGGCTGCTGTTCAGGAACTTTAGCTCGCTTAGGGAGGTTTCATGAGGATACACAAACTCCTGTGAGGAACCACAGATGAGTCACTGACTAGTGTGTGGGGTCCTACTGCCCCAGATTGTGTTTATAATGCTAACAGGCAAGCCAATGGAGAACAAGAAAAGACCCAGAGAATTCTAGTTAAATTCTATAGTCAGCTTTGACACCTTGGAAAACTCCCTTAGCCATTATGTTTTAATTGGAAGAGGACTGAAGAAATGCTGTCTTAATAATGAATTTTGTATAAGTCAAGTCTATCAGACAGAGTAAATAAGACCAGTTATCCTGCTGGAAACCAATGCAGGTATGGATACTAAGCCAAGGGTTTCCCAAGGTTAAAATACATCAATGATAATGATTTTGGTGTGCAATTTAGGGCTTTGAATGAACCCAAAATATTACAAGTTCATTGACTGAACTGTTGAGAAGCTGTTAGGTTGCCTGAAATTGAAAGTAAATGTGACTTGTTTACTCATGAGCTGTTAAGTAGGGTAAAATCTCACCCTTCATAGGATTGATGGTTGGATTGTGGAGTATGGCCTTTTCCTCTGCTGCCCCTTGTCAATCCCAACCTTACACCATAGTCTGCTTTAAGGAAAAAGATAATGATTGGTCTAATAGGATCATCCATCTGGGAATGCTGGGGAACTTTGGAGAGAACAGACACTTGAACTTTGATGGCTCTGTCAGATGAAGACATCAAATTCATGATCACATTTTCACATTTACATAGGGGAGGAAGTCATTGTTCAGTTGAAGGGATTTGGGCAGGGTTAAGAAGGGGGAAAGAAAACAAAAGTGGTCTTGTAAGTAGGATCCTTGGAAACAATTCAGTGGATTATTGCCTCATTTATGAATGTATAGTAAAAGCTGATGTGTGATGTGATTGGAATTCTCCATCCCTTAAGTGCTAGAGGGGATCATGTTGCTAAGGAAGAGCTTATGTATGAAGGTGCATATATGCATATAAGGTGCATATAACTTTGTGGGTTCTTTGAGCTTTAAATTTCTGTTCCTCAATATTTTGAAAATTGGAGCTTCTGACAGTCAACCTCAACTTGGAAGTGCCATTCAGGGTTTCAGATACCCGACTGCCCTGACAGAGCTACTATAAATCTTTTGAAAATCAGCTATTAACTTGCTGTAGAGTTGTTGTTGAAACCTTATAGCTGAGGGAGGCCTTGTGACTCTCTGGCTTATAATTTCATTTTAGGAGGACAAGTTGGAATCAATGACTAACAAAGGAGGAAAATTTCAACATCACTGATCAGCTGGAAATAGCATACTCATCAAAGTCAACCTGTCCTTAGAACTAGTACAGCTTTTCAAAGAAACAAGTGTGGCTATCTGAAAGTTTTTCTTACCCTTTGTTTTTCCATTTCAGGAAACATCCCAGTTATCTGGACTCCCTGAGTATGTTAAAATAGTAGAAGTTGGACCTAGAGATGGATTGCAGAATGAAAAGGTAAGTTTACATTAGTTTTACACATTTTATTTTTTCATAGATTTATTTATGCATACAAGAACTGGGGTACAGGACAGAGGTTCCAGGAGGTGAGAGAATTCACTAGAGACAGAGTGGGGAACAGAACAGGCAGACTGACTGAAATACACTGCTGAGGGGAGCAGTTGTCAAGATAGGAGAGGTCTGCTGTGTCATGTGGCCGGAGTTGGAACTTGTGCTGCAGAAGCTGCGGATAGCTTCTTAGTGCTGCACCTTAACCCTTTGCATCACTGGGGGGCCCCACAGTTTATTTTAAATGCTAACCCTAAACACTATTATTTATGAAGAATCTAAAACCTATGTGGAATTCATGTTACATGATTGTTTTTAGTTGCAACTTGAATTGATAAATCTTAAAAAGGATTTCTTTTATAGTTAGGAAGTAATTTTCTATTTATGCTTCAATAGACCTATACAACTACTTATAAAAACTTTTAATGTTTTTATAGATTATAGTTCCTACAGATATAAAAATTGAATTTATTAATAAACTTTCCCAAACTGGACTGTCTGCAATAGAAGTGACCAGCTTTGTGTCCTCCAGATGGGTGCCACAGGTATGTAAATCTGTAAATCCTTAACTAGATCCTTCAAATTTGCCAAAATTCAGTAAACCAGGTAATAAACATTATTGTATCACTGATGCAATTATTAATTTGCTGTGTTCTTATAAAACATTAGCTATTGCACTGAGATATGACTAAAGAAAAAAATCCTTTGATGAAATGTCATATCAATTAGTCCAAAATGTTATTTGGAATTCCATACTAGACCAACTTGAATATATAGTCCAGTATAATAAGGAGAGTATAAGGTTCTTCAATAGCATATTCACTAATCTTCTTTGTATTGATCATTTTACTGACTAGGAATAATCTCTTTTCCAAGTGTTTCAGCTCTTTGTTAGAAGGAAGTGATGATGAGTGATTGATACCTTCCCCATGTAACCCTATATTCAAAAGTGAGAAAAATATATATATGAGATTTCTTCTAGCACTTATAATAGCTTTGCTGGAAGGATATATACACACACCTATGAGCACATATATGAGCACATATTTGCATATATCTCTCCTTTGCATAGAACTTCACTTATTACTTTCTTACCCCATTCCTGTGGTTTCCTTTTTTCCTGTGCTCTCCTGATCCAGTTACTTCCCCAATTGCTGTATTTTTCTGTCATCCCTGATGACAACTCACCACCACTTAGTTTAAGGTTCCCCTAAGATTTGGCTTTCAGTAACTTTTGCTGCCTATGCTCTCTTCTTTATCTAGCTGTCCCCATCAACAGTGTCTTGTATGACTGGCATATTTCTATTTCTGTGTCTCTTTGATAAGCCTCCTCTAGTCATGCCGCCAGGGCCTCAAACTCAATGGATTCAAAATGAAATTCATTCTTTTCTCCTTTTTTAAAGATTTATTTATGCTTACAAGAATTGGGGTACAGGCCAGAGTGTGTGGGGGTGAAAGGATTCACCAGAGCTGAGGATTCACAGAACAGTTGGACTGACTGAAATACACTGCTGAGGGGAGCAGCGGGAGAGACAGGAGAGGTCTGCTGCACCATGTGGGTCACGTCCCTGGCTGGGGATCAAACTCGTGTTGCAGTGGCTGTGGATTGCTTCATAGTGCTCTGTCTTAACCCCTAGCTCCACCAGGGAGGCCCCTCAAATTCATTATTTTCTACCCTGTTTTGTGTTAATAGCTCAGCTCTTCTCTTTGGAATCTTGGATTGAATTTTCAAAGCACTGTTTTCTGTATCTAGTGAGTGAGTTGAGTTGGTTACTGACTCAAAAATTCTTCACTATAACCTATACTTGTCTCTTCATTCCCATGGATACATTACTAATCTACACCTTTATTGCCTGATTATTGTGGTAGTCTCCTAAATGATATTCATAAGCACTGTTTCTCCCTTATATATTTTGTCCATTGCTTCTAAAATAATCTTCCCAAAATACCAGTTTTCTCAAACTCCCATACTAGGTTCCCTTTCCCATTGAAAAAGTCTGGATACTTTGACTTGCTACTTAAGAAACTTACATACTTGGCCCTTTATTTCCTTTTCAGCCTTAACTCTATTTCCCTACTCCATTTTTTGAGGCCTGCCAAACCAACTGTTTCCGCCACCCCCCCCCCATTTACATGTCTTGCCTCATTATCTATATTGTGGTTTATTTATTTATTTATTAAAAGATTTATTTATTTTATTTATACAAGACTGGGTATAGTCAGAAGCGCGGGAGGGTGAGAGAATTCACCAGAGCCAGAGCGGGGAGCAGAGCAGGCAGAAGAACCGAAGTACACTGCTGAGGGGAGCAGTGGGCGGCAGGAGAGGTCTGCGCGCCATGTGGAACCCTCCTCCAGTGGCCGGGGAGCAGCCAGGGATCGAACTGGCGCTGCAGAGGCTGCGGGCAGCTTCACAACCCAGCACTCAACCTCTGCGCCTCCGGGGAGGCCCCTATATTGTGTTTTATCTATACTTGCTAATGTACATATCCCTGTCTGCATTGCTCTGAAGTTATAACATGATGTTGTAAAACATTAAAACCTTTTTAAATGCAAGACATAGGTAGCAACAGAAGCCAAAAATAATATTGATAGTAATATGTTGTTCTTCAAAGAGTCAGTATTCAAATGTCAAAACTTTCTTTTTTATCAAAAACTCTTTTTTATCTGTCATTATTGTTCATCATATAAATCTCCCAAAATATTTTCCAATTACCTACATCCTAAAATGTGAAGCTAGTGATTTGTGTACATTTATCACTATCTCCCCAGTTCCTCGCCTCAACCCCTGTATTCAGAGACCAGTGAGTAGGTACTCTGTAAATGGTTGTGACATGAGTAATGACTCAATCAGTCACTGCTAAAATAATAACATACTGTTTTCAGTTACTTGGGAATGAAATTCAAAAGTGTTTTCCTTTGGAAGACACAAACACATTCATTTGATAATATTTTTATATTGTTATAGGTGTTATTATTTCACTAGTCATTCATTTTAAGGGAATTTGATAGTCTTATCAACTTAAAGTTTTTGTTTAATACAGTCAATGCTTATTTTACATACCTGATCATTGCTGGAGAAAGATAGATTATTATAACTTTAGGGTTACTGTTATGAAAGAATGGGTTTTGGTTATATTAATTGATGGGCAACTAAAGTTTGATTTCAGATATTTTTTATTGGTAGTCAATTTCAAAGTACTTTTATTCTCTACAATCATGTAGAATTGCCTACAATGATGGGCCTTTACCAGTGATGTTCTTGGTAGCTTTCTAATATTATACAGTACTGGAAATTATTTGCTATTTTATTCTTCAGACTGATCAAGGGCACACACAGTGATATTTATAAGGACTTTAGAACACTTTCTAGAGGGCCACAATTTTTGCAGAACTAATTAAAAGAAAATATGTGCAGAAAAGGAGAGGCAGTCCTTCTCTGAACAGAAATAGGATCTTCTGACCTCACATTAAGTAGTTACTTGTGAAGAGATCATAAAATAATATGATTTATTTTGGGCTTGGACCTGAGTTGAATTTGGGATTTAACCTAATGAGATTTCATGAATTTTTCCTGGACTCAATGTATTATTGAACAAATGACAGAGTTCTCCAGAGCACCTTGAGAACAGTTACAGTGAGATAGACGCACCTCTGGTTCTGTGTCCCTGTCTGCATTCCACCTTAAGCTTAAGTAAGAGAGTTAATCTCTTTGAACTTTGGAAATCCCAAAGCACTGGGAAGCATGTGAATGGGTCTCTGTGTGTGAATGTGCAGAGTCCACGGAACCTGGCTCCTGACCAGTGCTCAGAAGTGATAGCTAAGTGAAAACCTAACTAAAGATGGGCTGACTATACTTATCCTAGACTCCAGACAATTTATCCTACTTCTTTTTGATAAACAGACTTTTTCTTAAAAATTAAAGTGCATGTTTAGTTTAAATATTGGATGGGCCCATTCTATAATTAAAGATTCTCATCTTTTAAATACAAAAGAGTAGATATTTCATTTTTATTGAGCCAACATTGGTTTATAACACTGTATATGATTCAGAAGTATAAGTTTATACCTCTTTTTTTTTTTTTTTTATAAATTTTATTGTTATATTCCCCATACAATTGCAGCCCCCCATTCTGACCCCAATCCCCCCCTCCCGCCCCCACCCCCCTAAAAGTGTCTCTGGTTCATAGTTTTTTGTTGATTTTGATTTTCACTTTCTTATAGTTATTCATTTTCCTGGTCCCTTATTTAAGTTTTCTAGATTCCTGCTATGAGTGAGACCATCCGGTATTTTTCTTTTTCTTTTTGGCTTATTTCGCTGAGCATGATCCCTTCCAGCGCCATCCATGTTGCAGCAAATTGCATGTGTTTATCTTTTTTGAATGCTGAGTAATATTCCATGGTATATATGTACCACATCTTCTTGATCCAGTCATCTATTTTTGGGCATTTGGGTTGTTTCCAAAGCTTAGCTATTGTAAACAGTGCTGCTATAAACATAGGGGTGCAGGTGTTCTTTGGAATTGATGTTTCTGTGTCCTTTGGGTAAATACCTAGGAGTGGAATTGCTGGGTCATATGGAAGCTCTATGTTTAGTAGGTCCAGAAATCTCCACACAGCTTTCCACAGTGGTTGGACCAGTTTGCACTCCCACCAACAGTGCAGAAGAGTTCCTTTTTCTCCACACCCTCGCCAACATTTGTTGTTGCTAGTTTTTTTAATATGTGCCATTCTCACTGGTGTAAGATGGTATCTCATGGTAGTTTTGATTTGCATTTCCCTGATGACAAGTGATGTTGAACATTTTTTCATATGCCTGTTGGCCATTTGCATTTCCTCTTCAGAGAAGTTTCTTTTAAGCTCTTCTGCCCATTTTTTGACTGGATTATTTTCTTTGTTGTTGTTGAGACTCATCAGCTCTTTGCAGATTTTTGTGATCAGTCCTTTATCATTAGTGTTGGGTGCAAAAATGTTCTCCCAGTTGGTGGGGTTTCTCTTTGTTTTTGTTATTGTCTCTTTTGCTGTGCAAAAGCTCTTTAATTTGATATAGTCCCAGCTGTTTATCTTTGCCTTCACTATCACTGCTTTGGGTGATGTGTCTGTAAAGATGTCTTTGATGTGCAAATCACGTAGTGTTTCGCCTATATTTCCTTCTATATATTTTATGGTTTCAGGTCTTATGTCTAGTTCTTTAATCCATTTTGAGTTGATTTTTGTGTATGGTGTGAGGTGGTGGTCAAGCTTCATTCTTTTGCATGTAGCGACCCAGTTTTCCCAGCACCATTTATTGAACAAACTTTCTTTGCTCCAATGCATAGTCTTTGCTCCTTTGTCAAAGATTAGTTGACCATAAACCTGTGGGTTTATTTCTGGATTTTCTATTCGATTCCATTGGTCTGTATGTCTGTTCTTGTTCCAATACCATGCGGTTTTGATGATTATGGCTTTGTAGTATAGTTTGAAGTCTGGGAGTCTGATGCCTCCATTCCCTTCTTTTTTTTTCAGGAGAGCTTTGGCTATTCGGGGTTTTTTGTGATTCCATATGAATTTCATCAATAATTGTTCTATTTCTTTGAAGAATGACATTGAAATTTTGATTGGAATAGCATTGAATCTGTATATTGCTTTTGGAAGGATGGCCATTTTAATAATGTTTATTCTTCCAATCCATGAGCAGGGGATGTCTCTCCATTTCTTTGTGTCTTCTTCTATTTCTTTTAAGTGTTTTATAGTTTTCTTTGTATAGGTCCTTTACCTCTTTTGTTAGATTTATTCCCAAATATTTGATTTTTTTTGTTTCAATAACAAAAGGGATGGTCTTTTTGATTTCTTCTTCTTCAGATTTATTGTTTGTGTATAGGAAGGCTACTGACTTTTGCGTGTTGATTTTGTATCCTGCCACTTTACTGAACTGATTGATGAGTTGAATTAGCTTTTCTGTGGAGTTTTTGGGGTTCTCTATGTATAATATCATATCATCTGCAAATAGTGATAGTTTGACTTCTTCTTTTCCTATTTGGATTCCTTGGATGTCTTTCTCTTGTCTTATTGCCCTGGCTAGGACTTCCAGTATTATATTGAAAAGCAATGGTGAGAGTGGACATCCTTGTCTTGTTCCAGATCTTAATGGAATTGCTTTCAGCTTTTCACCATTGAGAATGATACTGGCTGTTGGCTTGTCATAGATGGCCTTTATGATGTTGAGGTATGTTCCTTGTATCCCAAGAATTTCAAGGGCTTTTATCATGAATGGGTGTTGCACTTTGTCGAAAGCTTTCTCAGCATCTATTGATATTATCATATGGTTTTTATATTTCTTTTTGTTGATGTGTTGGATAACGTTGATTGATTTTCGGATGTTAAACCATCCTTGTGCCCCTGGAATGAATCCAACTTGGTCGTGGTGAATTATCTTATGGATACATTGTTGGATTCTGATAGCTAAAATTTTATTGAGGATTTTTGCATCAGTGTTCATTAGGGAGATTGGCCTGTAGTTTTCCTTTTTTGTGTTGTCCTTGTTCGGTTTTGGTATTAGTGTAATGTTGGCTTCATAGAACGTGTTTGGTATTGTCCCTTCCTTCTCAATTTTTTGGAAGAGTTTGTGAAGTATAGGCACTAATTCGTCTCTGAATGTTTGGTAGAATTCATTTGTAAATCCATCAGGTCCTGGGCTTTTGTTTTTGGGGAGGTTTTTGATTACCATTTCAATTTCGCTAATTGTAATTGGTCTGTTTAGGTGTTCTATTTCTTCTTTATCTAGCTTTGGGTGATTGTAGAGTTGTAGGAATTTGTCCATCTCCTCTAGATTGTTAAACTTGTTTCCATATAACTGTTCATAGTAGTTACTGATTATTCTTTTGATTTCTGCTGTGTCCGTTGTGATTTCTCCTCTTTCATTGATGATCCTGTTTATTTGTGCTTTCTCCCTTTTTTCCTTTGTGAGCCTGGCTAGGGGTTTGTCTATTTTATTGATTTTTTCAAAGAACCAGCTCTTGGTTTCATTGATCTTTTGGATTGTTTTTTTAGTTTCAATTTCATTTATTTCTGCTTTGGTTTTTATTATTTCTTTTCTTCTACTGGTTTTGGGGTTTTTTTGTTGTTCTTTTTCTAGATCTTTGAGCTTCGAGATTAGGTTGTTTCTTTGCGTTCTTTCTTGTTTCTTGATGTGAGCTTCTATTGCTATATATTTTCCTCTTATTACTGCTTTTGCTGCATCCCATACATTTAGGATATTGGTGTCCTCCTTGTCGTTCAATTCAAAAAATTTTTTAATTTCTTCTTTGATCTCCTCATTAGTCCAATGGTCTTCCAGTAGTGTGGTTTTTAATCTCCATGAGGTAGGAAAGTTCCTTGCCTTCTTTTTATGGTTTATTTCTAGTTTGATGCCTTCATGGTCAGAAAAGATGGTTGATATGATTTCAATCTTGGTGTATCTGTTGATGTTTGTCTTGTGCCCCAGTATGTGATCGATCCTGGAGAATGATCCGTGTGCGCTTGAGAAAAATGTGTACTCCATTTTTTTGGGGTTTAGTGTTCTATAGATGTCTGTTAAGCCCAATTGCTCTAGGTCTTTATTTAGAGCTTTGGTTTCTTTACTTATTTTTTGTCTTGTTGATCTATCCATTGTTGATAGTGGTGTGTTGAAGTCTCCCACTACGTATGTGTTTTCTCTGATGTCTGTTTTCAGAGAGGACAACAGTTGTCTGATATATTTTGGTGCTCCTTCGTTTGGTGAGTATATGTTAATGAGTGTTATTTCTTCTTGAAGTATTGTCCCCTTGATCATAATGTAGTGACCATTGGGGTCTCTTTTTATCTTTTTGAGTTTGAAATCTGTTTTATCTGATATAAGTATAGCTGTTCCTGCTTTCTTTTTTGGTCCATTTGCTTGTAGGATTGTTTTCCATCCTTTAACTTTGAGCCTATTTTTATCTTTTGTAGCTAAATGTGTTTCCTGGAGACAGCAAAAGGTTGGGTTTTGTTTCTTAATCCAGGCTGCAACTCTGTGTCTTTTTATTGAAGAGTTTAGTCCATTTACATTTAGAGTTAATATTGATATGTTAACATCTGTATTTGCCATTGTGTTTGTCTTTCCTTTGATTTTATTTATTTATTCTTTTAATAACTTTTTTTTTTTTTTTGGCCTTCTTTCATTGTTATTCGTCGCTCTGAGGTTCTGGCTTTAGGACTCCTTGTAGTATTTTTTGGAGTGGGGGTTTAGTTGCAATGAAATTCCGGAGTTTCTGTTTGTCTGGGAAGGTCCATATTCTTTCTTCAAAGAGGAAGGAGAGCTTTGCGGGATAGAGTATTCTTGGTTGGCATCTGTTTTCTTGGAGTCTGTTGACTATGTCCCTCCACTCTCTCCTTGCCCGTAGTGTTTCTTCGGAGAAGTCTGATGTCAGCCTGATTGGTTTTCCTTTGAATGTTATCTGTTTCTTCCCTCTTGCCAGCTTCATTATTTTTTCCTTGTCCTGGATTCTTGGGAGCTTTACTATTATGTGTCTTGCTGTATTTTTCCTTTCGTCGTGGAAGTTTGGTGTTCTTCTTGCTTCTTGTATATCAATTTTCAGCTCCTTCTTCACATTTGGGAAGTTCTCTTCAATTATCTCTTTGAATATTTTCTCTGTTCCTACATCTCTCTCCTCTCCTTCTGGTATTCCTATAACTCTTATATTTCCTTTCCTCATGGAGTCAGATAGTTCCTGAAGTCTTTCTTCGTTCTTTTTCCTTCGTACTTCTCTTTCCTTTTCTGTTTTGGTTCTTTTTATTTCTGTGTCTTCAAGATTACTTATTCGTTCTTCCATTTCATCTATTCTGCTTTCATTGCTTTTCCCAGAATTCTTTAGTTCTTCCATTAATTCTTTGATCTCCTGCATTTCTTTTACTTCCCTCTTTAGGGACTCAATTTCTTTCTTCTGACCATTGTTTTCCCTCTCTAGGGACTCAATTGCATTCTTCTGATCGTTGATTATTTTTCCCTTATCATTGTTTTCCTTTATGACTTCTGTCAGTTTTTTAATCACGGCAATTTTAAATTCTCTTTCTGGAAGGCTCAGAAATTCTTCCAAGTTATTGTCGTTGCAATCTGGGGGCTGGCTTTCTTTTTGTGGTGTGCTTTTTCTCTGGAGAGTTGCTAGGTTGCGTGTGGTTCTTCTCCTCCCTACTGTCTGTTTTCTAATTTGCCGTATGCGTTGGGACACTGTGTTGTTGGGACTTGCCGGCATCTTGGGTGGGCTTCTCTGTTCCCCTCTGGTTCTTCCAGGAGTCATCTGTCAGTTTCAAGCAGCCTTTACTGGAGAAAGGTCCCTGTTCTAAAATGCCGATGTGGGGACACACTCCCCTGTGCGCCTGGTCTGCCCCAGCGATGGGTTCCTGCTCCCCTCTGGGCTTGGACTGCAGGCCAGAGGGGGTCTGGCGTGGGCGAACTTCCCCCGCTCACCTCTGGCTCCTGAGGAAGCCTTCTGCAGGTAGTCTTTACTGAAGAAATGTCCCTGTTCTAAAATGGTGATGTGGGACACACTCCCTGCGCTTCTGGTCTCAGGCACACTCTTCTGCGCGCCTGGTCTGCCCCGGCTGTGGGTGCTCGCTCTCCCTGTGGGCTCAGACTACTTGTTCAGAAGGGGCCCGGTGTGGGCTAACTCCCCAGCTGGCCACTAGCTCCTTCAGTAGCCTGTGCTGGGGTCAAGTCGCTAGGTGGCACCAGAGATCTCTCCTAGAGCCCTTGGGGAGCTGATTTTCCACCCCGTGGGACAGGGAGCAGAGCGGGGATGGTAGGGTACACCTCAACGGCTTTGGGGTGCTGTGTCTGCCTTGTGCCCCACCGTCGTGGGGAACCCACGCCCCTAATTTCGTGCCCCGGGTCTCAGTTCCAAAGCCCTCAGTTCCAGGACGCGGGCTGTAGCCCAGATCAGTGGCGCGGGAATGGCGCCTTTTGAATCCCGCTCCCCTGCCTGGGCGCCTTGTTCCTGCTCACTCAGGGAGGGCCTCCGCCCGGGTCTCAGTTCCAAAGCCCTCAGTTCCAGGACGCGGGCTGTAGCCCAGATCAGTGGCGCGGGAATAGTTTATACCTCTTAAGATGGATGTTACCACCCCACCACCAAGGCACCCATAACCCTCACCATAATCTGTTAGGCCCCTATACCTCCTTCCTCTCTACCCTGCCCCTCTCCATCTAGTATTACCAATTTTACAGTCAGATTTGTAGGTTTTTTTGTTTCATTTTGTTTTGTTTTAGTTCATTTTGTGTGACCCTTTGTCTGGTTTCTCTATATTCCACATTTGAGTGAAACCATCTGGTATTTGTCTTCATCCTTCTGTCTCATTTTACCTAGCATAATTCCCTCCAGTTTTTTCCCTGTTGTCACAAATGGCAAGAGTTCATCTTTTTTATAGCCAAGTAGTGTTCCATTGTGTATATACCATACTCTTAAATGTATTTCAAACCAAAAACGTGTCTTAAAATAAACCACATATAGGGCCTCCCCAGTGGCGCAGTGGTTGAGCACTGAGCTGCGAAGCTGCCCGCAGCCTCTGGAGCGCCAGTTCGATCCCTGGCTGCCACGAGGGTCCCACATGGCATGGCAGACCTCTCCTGCCGGGCCCGCTGCTCCCCTCAGTAGTGCATTTCGTCAGTCTGCCTGTTCTGTTCCCCGCTCTGGCTCTGGTGAATTCTCTCATCCTCCCGCACTTCTGACTGTACCCAGTGCTTGTATAAATAAATAGATAAATCTTAAAAAATAAATAAATAAACCACATACAGAGCAGGATGCCTGAGTCAAAGATACTATGAGACTCATCTTCCTAATTTATACCAATCACTTAACTACATAACATAAAAGCATTTGTAAAAAGACAATATTGAGAATATCACCTTTTGCAATTTGATTTTATGTAGCTCTTTTGTATTTTAGATATGCTTGCCTGAGTAGAGCATTTTTTTTTTATTGTAGTTGGAGGTTCCTCATTATGTAACTTCTGATTTTATTGCTTTTATGCTAGCAAAGGAAATCTTAAATCAGCAGAACTAATTCACAGCTTTAATTTCTCTTTGATATTTTATATTATTCTTTCATTTTTGAAGAAAATCTTATCAAATTTGTTTAGCTTAAAATATTGTCTGAAGCTTATGACAGAATCATCTTTGTACAACAACGTAATTGCAATTATCTGAAATAATTTCTCCTTCTAAAAATCACATCTCATAAGCAAAACAACCAGTGAATCCAACAGACATAACGTTGAGTTGGAAAAATCCTGAGAAGGAAGAACACGTACTGTTCAACTCTACTTACATGAAGTTCAACATGAGGCCATGCTAATCTATGGCGATAGACATCAGTCTAGTGGTTACCCCTGGGAAAGTAACATTGAGAAAGGGAAGAAGGGAGACTCTTAGGGGGTTGAACTATTCTCTATTTTGAATTGGGCAGGTGAGGGTCATGGGCATTAATGTGTGGAATTTTATCAAGCTGGACACTTCAGTTTAGGCATATCACTGTGTTAACATCATGTTCCTTAGACAGTTTTAAAGTAAAATGAAAATAAAGACAATTGCAGCTCTCCATTGGTATTCCACTAATTATCTGCATCTTCTTCCACTTCTTCCCCTCAAACATAGGTCATGGGAATAGTTTTCTAGTTTGTGTTTAGATGGCTGCTTGTTAAGTTAGTTCTTTTTTTAGCATTGTAAAGCTTTTTTACAGTTTCCCTCCTACTGTTTGGCTTGGCAGCAGCTTTCTAACTAAAGCAGCTAAAAGTTCCATGGTAGCAGGGAGCCATATAAAACAGGATCCCACACCTATAATCTAAATGACCAAAGATGATAAAATACCTGCCACTAAAAGAAATACATGTTCTTTATAACTTACCTGGAAAAAAGGTTTCCTTAGAATGACATCTAAGAACATAGGAATGAGTCTAGATAGCCCCTTACATCAGTGGAACAAAAGGTAACGGAAAGCAAGCATGTTAATAAAAACCGAGAGGTTTAGTGAGAGTTTGGGATATGACTCTTAGTAGTAAGCTATTTAAATCATTATAAATACCACCGATTTTAAAAAGAGAACTAGGGTTGAACATTCATTTTTCATTTTACCATTCGGTTTTAATCATTGCATTCATATGTATTATGAAAGTGAACATCATTTATTTAAATGTTAGCATATACTACACATTTACAACATTGCATGTTTCTGTTTGTCATATGCAAAGTTTCAATTGTAAATATTATATTTTCCTTTTTAATTTTTAACTGTTGGAATCAGTAGGTCACAGGTCTTAACACGTCAGCAAGGCTAGACATAGACTTTTTCTATAAAAATTGAAAAAAATATAAAAGAACTAAAATTTATTTACAAAGCAATATAGCACTGAAAAATGTGGGGTAAGCACACTGTAAGAAAGAAGGAATGTGTAAACTTATTCTTACCTTTATTTTACTGTGTGATAGTTAATTCTTTATTGGTAATGAAAATATATTACTGGGTTAAAGTTTAAGATTCAGAATGGCTTTGATGAGATGCAGGAAGTTGTAACTTCTGAACTTCTGCTACTGGGTCTCCTCCTGGTTTCTTTTCCTGGCCCTGCTCTTTTAGAGGGGGTGTTTGTATCTGGGGAAGAGGCAAGAAAGGTGGTGAGTTAGAGGGTTTGTGCGCGTGTGTGTACATACACTTCTGTATGCGTGTCCATGTGCATGCACGAGAGAGAGAGAGAGAGAGAGAGAATGAACATGTACAGAACCCCCAAATTCTTTTGCCTATGAGGGCACATGAGATACTGTTAACTGGCAGGAATTCGTCACAGTTTGAGAAGTATTCCAGGTGAGGCTCATTACATCTCAGATGATTTGGCCTCTGCCATCTTCAGAATCCCAGGGACTCTGGTGAAATTGATCAAGGCCTAGTTCGTATTTCATGAAGTTTCAAGAATCATTTTATCCAAATATGTTGGGGAGCAGAAGGGGAATGTGATTTATCCAAACTCTGTTCAGAGGAGACTTGGACTGCTCACCTCTGTTTAGTACATTTGTACAACACACTAAAATTACTAATACACACTTAATTGCTGTCCTACTCCCTACTTTTAGGTCTTTCATGTGTTTTTTTCCTATTGTAAAATGAATATTTAATTATCACAATAAGTGGCAGGAACTAGCCAATTTACATCACTCAGACTAATTCTTGAGGAAGACTATTTTCTTTTTTCCTGAGCTGGTAGTCTAAGAGCACACAGTAATGCTGCTATTCTGTAAAAAGGCTTACATTAAAGAGGATTTATGTTATATTTTATTTATCAATAGGTTCTAAATGTATTAGACTTATTTTATTGTTCAACATATTTGAATATGTTGAATTTCTACAAGTCAAATAATTGTGTGCTCAAAATTTGGTCTCAGAGAAGAGACACTGAATTCCTTAGTAAATTACCACAAATGGTTATCAAAAGTTAAATAAGGATAAAATTGTACTGAGAGGTATATCCACACAGATAAAATATGTTAGCTTTTCAAGAAAATAAAAAAAAAAAGTTTAATAAAAATGAGTCATGAGCCAGTTGCCCCTTTCAACAGCACGGCAACCAGCAACATTTCCTGTCCCTCAGTCTTAATGAAAAATGTGTGCCCCTTTAAGCAACCACAAGGCAGAATAAGCTCAAATGTAAAAGCTAGACCCCAGCCCCTGCACTGGGGCAGGCAGTCAGATTCCTGCCCTTTGCTCTCTTAGATAATACTTTCACTAAAACTTTGCTTTACTTCTAACATCTCAGTCTCTGTGAATTCTTCTATAACTCATGCCAAGCTAACTCTTCGGGCCTCCACCACATCACTATTTTGCCCTTTCCTTTTGTTCCCGGCATTTGATGGTATGTAGCCACAGACTCTTCAAATTGCATTAATAATTCCAGTGTTTTATCATTAATTATGTAGCTTGTAGCAAATATGCTAACTGTATGTACAAATACGTGTGTAGTCAAATATGTGCAAAATAGCCACGTGTCCCTGTAAACCAGTAAAAATAATGCTAGTGCTTTTGTTTATCAGCATAACAATCCCAAAATTTCATGACATAATAACAACAGTTGTCTTTGTTTGTGCCTTCTGTGGATCAAGAATTTGGAAGTGGTTCAGTAGGTCACATCGGCTAAGGGTTTCTCAGAGGTGGTGGTCAGAACTAGAATCACAGGGCTGGGGGCCTGGCACAGCCTCAGGCCAGCCTGACATCTCTCTTTTCACATGTGTTCTCAGAGCTTCTCACACGGTCCCCCTGCGTAAGCTAGTCTGTCCTTCCTTACAGCATCATGGCTTAGACATATAAGGTGGCTCAGGGCCCTACAGGTGACTGTTTAAGCGTCAGGCAGAAAGTACACATCATTCATCTGTTAGTTGGGGCAGTTGCCCCAACTCATTTTAGAGCAAAGGGACAGCTGTCACTTGTTGACTGTGGAGTATCCTAGAGGAGTGCAGGGAGGGAGGGGTATCATAAGAGCCATTTTTATAATCAGAAGATACTTGGTTTAACAACTGGTCTAGTATTCAGTTACGTGTTTTCTTACTCGTAATTAAAAAATATAATTGATAGGAAGACAGTTTCTTCTCTCTGAAGATCCCAAATTTCATAATAATATTTAGCATGGTCAGGGCTGCTAATATTCTACTTTCTCCTTTCATAAAACTGTTTTGCTCAAATGAAATTCAAGTTAGGGAGAGATATGCTGCCCTGCCATTTCCAGAGAAGAGAGGGAGAACAACTTATCCACAGGCCCCTCCATCTCTCTCTTGTCCTCACCTCTGGTTAACACAGAAGGGAGGTGCAAAGTGGTAAAACTATCTTAGGCATTAATCTTTATAACCTCTTCTACCCTGGAGTGAAGACAGTTTTTCTCTGTACACCAACTTATAAACATGTAGCCCAAGTTAAGAGAAAGTCTGGGAAAGGGAGAGTCACCTCCTGCCTGAATCACTGCCTTCTCTGTAGAAAGTTATTTCCATATATCCTTGAAGCTACATCATCCCTGCCTAGACAGGCTCAGCAGAGTCCCAGCTTCTGCAGTGACACATTTTCAGAGTCTGTTGTAACATATTTTGGAATGCCTGGCATATGTACACAATTTAGTCCAATGTGTCAAATTATTTAGGTAATGTCTGCATACTTTGAAAGAATAAGAACAAGAAGGCACTCCCCCACCCTAGAATAAATGTCATTGTACTCCAGAAATGAAAAGTAGCTATTAGATTTGTGTAGCTTTATATTAAGCACAAATATTCTGCATTATTCTAAGTAGCTGTGTTAAAATGTTGCTTTAGATTTGCAATCGTATTTTTCTCCTTTTGATGAGACTAACCTATGCTATCTCAGTACCACTGGGAACACTCTATAATAAGGTGGTGAATTTGCTTTATACAATAACCAAGTGTTTCTTCTATAATAATAGGTATATACCACTTACTGTAACTTTACAAATGAATGGTAAGGTAAAACCCTGCTTTGCTCTGATCAAAGGGTGGATTTTTCTGTCTTTCTAAGCAATTGTTAACCTGAAATGCAGTAAAGTTATTGCCTTGTGCAATTACAATGTTGCTACTTTATCATATAGGGCAAGCAAATTATAACACATTCAAAAGTTTTGGACCATTACCTTTTGTCTGTTTCAGAAAAGAATATGAAAATATGAAAAAAAATGGTCAGGATAGGGAGCAATTTTTCTTTATTTAAGGTTGTACTTTTCAATTAAAATTGAAACAATTATAAGTTGCTAACATTGAACATGTTACCCAGCATTCAAGTCTACTAGGTAACTTACTCTAGGTAAGAGGTAGTTTTACTATATCATAATTAAGAACAATGTCATTAAGAGTCTTACTTTTTCATGACAAAGTTGTCATTTAATATATTTTTGGACTTTAACTCCCAAATGTGAAACTGTTAAGATAATACTCAAGGATTTATGATGCTCAGTATGCACTGTTTCTCTGATTAATTTTTCTTATTGAGGTAACATTGGTTTACAACATTGTATATGATTCAGAGATGTAGGATCAGACCCCTTCAAATGTATCTTATACCACACCCACCATCATAGTCCTTTGCGCCCCCTCCACACTTAACTCATCTCCCCTCTGGTAGTCTCAATTCTACAGTCAGATTTTTAGGGCATATCAGGACAGGTCCCCTGTGGCATGTGGTTCACCTCCCTGGCCAGGGATCGAACTCTGTGCTACAATGGCTGCGGATAGCTTCATAGGTTGCGTCTTAACCCCTTGCGCCACCAGTGAGGCTCTAAATAGGGTATTCTTTAAAGTATCTCGTTGAGGCAATTTTATACTAATCACTTTAAAGCACTAATAATACTTACTCTAGACCAAGAACTGATATGATGTGGGATCCACTAATAAAATATAACTCTGCTCTTAGGTAAGATTGATGTGACTTATTTTTTCACATTTAATAAGAAATGCGTTCCTTAGTCATTTCCTCCTTAAGTCCTTCAGATTGCAGGTTTCCTGGGTTTTTGGTGGCAGTATAGCTATTGTTTTGATATAGAATATGCATTTTCTGATGCAACGATAGGAAATCCTAGACCTGACTCATTTAATATGATTCAGCAAAGTATTTCATTCTCTCTGTGTGTTAGATCCTGCCCGTTTAGTCATTGCATTGCTTTTGTTATGTCTATTAAAAACTCAGTTGAATTCTGTGTTGGATTCAAAATTAAGTAACACGTAGTTGCTAGCAGTAACTCTAATATCCATATAATAAGGTAAATGCAAGTTAAAATCATGGGAATGAAATCACCAAAAAGAAATAAAAACATGCAAAGGGGTTTTAAAATCAAGTCAATATAAGTTATAATAAAATAGAACCTAATATTCACAAAACATTAAGCAGTTTGTCATTGTCACCCTGGCCAACCTGTTACATCATCTATATTTTTTACCAAAATGAAGCCTTCAGGTCCCTATGTGGGCCAGATCATTCAGTTTGCTCATACAAGCTATTACAGTGATGGCATCTGCCATGGTAATAATACCCTTTTTGTCTCAGCCCTTATTGTCAGTGTTTAATTGCCAGTGAGTTAATCTCCCATGAACAGCCAAGACTTTCTCTTGTTAGTATAGCTATCCACTGTTGGCAGAGATAACTAATAGAAGAAAGTGTAAGTATAGAAGGGAAAACCCCATTTGTTGTCAGTATAGAATGAATAAAATTAGATACAGTATTTAAAAATTACTTCCACTTCCATGGGAAAATAAATAGCATTGGGAAATAAATAGCATTGTTGACAGTTACTATCAAGTGCAAAAGCATGATATATGATAGATGACACAGTTGAATGCAAAGAAAATTATACTTGGGGTTTTCAGACTCTTTCTCCTTCAGATTGTTGTTGGAAACATGATTGTCTTAACAGGGAAGACCAGAAGACTGGTCACAAAAGTCTTTGACCTGAAGGGGGAAAAAATGATGCATATTTGCTATGTTTCTGTTAGGAAATTGGGAAATGTTACTGAATAGAATGACTTTCATTTCTCTATCTGGAACATTGGTCTCCCAGTTATAGCACACAAATCCATTGGGAAGATTGGGTTTATAAGTAAAAAAAGTGAATATTTGTAGACAATAATTGATTATGATGAAGATGCTTTGCCTGTATTCACAGGAAGAGACTAGGAGTCCTATACAACTTGCTTTGGTCACTCCTACGAAACATGCATTCCATTCGGTAGAGGGCAGTATGATGGTCCCTGGAACACAAAGAGAATGTTGAATAAGAAAGTACAGGAAATTATACACCAGACCAAATTAGTTTTAAGGCTTCTGGACTTAAGAAGTTTTGTTGAGTATGGTGTCAGACCATTTTAGCAGTGGCAGCCAAGACAGGGTATTGGGTAGAAAAAAACTGGATGTTCAATTTTCCAGAGATTTCCTGTGTTTATTATTGTAAGACTGTGATTTATTAAAACTGTCTTGCTTCTTCAAGCAGACCAAGATTTCCTCTGTGCTACTGAGGGTAAGATATATGAGGTTTATGCAAAGAGTCTGTGACTGAGACAGGGTTATGGTACCCAGGCTACAAGGCTATTCATAGCTGGGTAGAGCATTTTCACCCTGGGTTGTCAGGAAGAGCTCTGGTCTCATTTTTTCTCATTACTGAATTTACGAATGTATTACCTTTAAGAGGAGTTACTGCTCCAATTGAGTTTTGAGTTATAGAGTCTGAAACCACATTATTTACATTTTTGTAGTAATCGATGGCATGTGTTGAAGAAATTGCACGTTCTTTATTCGTCTTTCCTGCTGCACTACTGCATAGGGAAAGTAAGTCTTTCAGTTGTGTTTCATTTGGAGATTGTAGGCAAATGCCTTCTGACATTTCCTGCTTATTTTAAAGAGATATGAATGTTATCCTGAGCGATGGTGGTAGGATAAACAAAAACAAAGAATCTTTCGAAATCATATTGTAATTATTTACCAAACTATATTAGCGATCAGAGGAATGGAGGGTTATGAGTTTGTGTATTTGTTGGCAAAATTTAAAGTGTCTTATTAAACAGAATTTATAGACTTTGATACACTCAAATATTATGGGATACCAAAATGAAGACATGCTAAACTTATCTCCCTTCATTCCTGATGGTAATTCTGAATGCTGAGGACAGGGATGACTGTTAATGCTATGAATCTATATTTCAGAAAGGTTCTTAACTATCTTGATGACATTACTTTCGATGATCATGTGCTTTATGAAATTTTCTAAAGCTATGTAGTTTGTTGCTCCCTCCCCCTAAATTGTAGTTACTTTGGAGTCACAAACCTGGGACTCACTTCTGAATGATAATAAAATGAAGTTTCCCTTATAGCAGGAAAGAGGGCATTGAATGCATTGATTTGGCCTTCCCTAAACCTCAGGATGACTTCAATACACTGATTTCCCAGTGTTGCTGATATCTAGCATCTCCTGGGATGTTTTGGGACTATCTATCCCTGGATCCTATAGGAGAAAAGAAACAGAGCCTGCATATAAGTATATATCTCATTACATAATTATAGTACAACATTACTGTCTATTTTCATTATACTGTGCATTACATCACCGTGACTTACTGTACTTTATATAGGTTTGTTGCTTAACCCCACTGTCATCCCCTATTAAGCACTATTTTACTCTTTTTTTTTTTATGGTTTTGGCTATTTGTAGATTCCACATGTGAGTTATACAGTACTTGCCTTTGACTTATTTCACTTGGCCTAATTTGTTCAAGGGCCATCCATATTGTCAAAAATGACAGGGTATCATCCTTACCTATAGATGAATATTTCCATTTGCTATGTATACCACACCTTTTTTATTCTCCTTCCCCTTCATGGATGTTTCAGGTGTTTCCATAACCTGATTATTGTGAATAATGCTGCTACAATGTGATAGTGCATATATCTTGTTAAAATTCTGTTTTTCTTTGGGCATTGCTGGATTATGTGATAGCTCCATTTTTAATTTTTTAGGAACCTCCAATTGTTTTCATGTTAGTCTAATTTACATGTCCTCCAACAGTGAATTGGGGTTTCCTTTCACTACATCCTCACCAGCACCTGTTGTAGCATCTTCCTAAACATAGCCATTCTCTCGAGCACCAAGTGTTATGGCCTTGTGGTTTTGAATTGCATTTCCTGATGATTAGTGACATGAGCAGGTTTTCAGGTGTATGCAATAATTATATCCTCTTGCTTCATTGACTCATTTTTCATTATGTTAGGTCTTTTATTTTTTGACTTTTATTATACCTTATGTTTTGAAGTCATTTTTGTCTTATGTAAGAGTAGCTTTCATTTGATTTCATTTCTCATGGGATAGCTTATTCCTTCCCTTTATTCTTAGACTATATATATTTTATACCCGAAGACTCTCTCATAGGCAGTATATAGGTGTGTCTCTTAATTCATTCAATCACACTCTGTCTTTTATTTGGAGAATTTAGTCTATTGACAGTTCAGGTAATATTGATATGTAAGTGCTTTATGATTGTTTTTGTAGTTCTTATAGTTTGATGAATTTCTTTAATGTTATGTTTGGATTTGTTTCTCATTATCTTTTAGACACCTACCTTAGAGTTTTGCTGCATAGTTATCATGAGATTCAAATATAGTAGCCTTGTATCACTTCTTGGCCTTCGAAATTAATGATTATTACAGTGATTAAGGGATACACAGAATTAAAAATGTAAAATGTAACATCAAAAATAAGAGATAGTGATAAAGTTTTAGAATGCTTTCAAAATTAGGGTACTATCAAGGCAGAATGTGATTAAAAGGCTATTATATTTGACACTTGATCTTAGCCAAAAGGCCGAGAAGTGATACAAGTGTCAAATATAATAGCCTTTTAATCACATTCTGCCTTGATAGTACCCTAAATTTGAAAGCATTCTAAAACTTTATCACTATCTCTTATTTTTGATGTTACGTTTTACATTTTTAATTCTGTGTATCCCTTAATCACTGTAATAATCATTAATTTCGTAATGATTATTATCTTCATACTTTCTTTATAAATAATTCACAGCCTTTATCTTTACTAATGAGATCTATTTTCTATAACATCTTTTCTGATACTCATTAGTGCTTTTTCTGTTCAGCTTAATGAAGTTCCTTTAACAGTTCTTATTTAGGCCAATTTAGTTATGATAAGCTTTTACTTTTGCTTCTGGAAAATATATTTAATTCTCCTTCAATTAGGAATGATAACCTTGCTGGGTAAAGTATCCTGGGCAGAAATAGGTTCCTTTTAGGACCTATTACTTTGAATAGAATATCCAAGTGTCTACTGAAAATTCTGTTGGTTGTCTCATGGAATATCCTGTGAATGTATGCCTCTTGCTAATTTAAAATTATCTCTTTTATTGTAACATTACATTTTAAGTATAATATGTCTTTGTGTGGCTATCTTTTAAGGTCACCTTATTTGGAACTCTGTGTCTCCTGGATCTGAATATCTTTTTCCATCACCAATGTAGGGAAATTTTCAGCCATTATTTCTTCAAATAGATTTTCTCTCTCACTTCTTCTAGAACTTACATAATTTGGATGATATTCTGTTTAATGTTTCATCTGTACCTAATGATATCTTTATTTTTAAAACTTCCCCTGGCTTTTTGCAGCTGTTCTTTTGAATTCCACTGCTTTGGCACCTAGCTTGCTGATCTCCAAGTTCATCTAATCTGCTGTTGAGTATCTCTAGTGCATTTTTCAATTATTATATTTTTCTGCTCTATGATTTCTGATGGTGCTTTTTAAGTTTTTGATAATTTTGCTAGGATTCTTACTCTCTACATGCATTCTTCTGCAGATTATGGAGAGTATTTCTATATTCTTATTTTGAATACTTCTCTCCATTTAACTAGGCATTTTCCTCAGCATTTATCTAGTTCTTTCACTTCGAACATATTCATCTGTTTCTTCATTTTGTTTAAGTCTGTTTTTATGTATCAGAACAACAGCCCCTCTCAGTCTTGGAGTGACCTGGCGTAGACGAGGAAACTCCTCTTTGAACCCGGTCTTTGTTCTTGATGCACTCTCAAACCTTTGTGATTGCCGAAGCAGCCTCATTTATTTTTGACAGGTCCTAGTTCTTTAGGGCATGCCAATGCCTACATTTCATTGAAAGAATGGATGTTAGTCAGCACCTTGTTTTAGGCTGCTTGAAAGCCAGATACTTGGGCAGCCTTTTAATACAATATGCAAATATAAAGATTCCTCTGGGGTTATACTCTTAAATCTTGCTAACTTCCAGATTAGGAGATCTGGATGATACCTTGGACTACAGTTGCAAAAATCAGGGTACCAGTCGAGTATATATTCTGTGAGGTACCAGTGAGTTGTGGCAAGGCCAGGTTTGAGTACTCAAGTGGTGTCTGCTTGTCTTTATTCCCCGAGAGTGCCTCTCTCATCTCTAGCTGTGGAGCAGACTTGTAGCATGTCCCTCAGATTGAAGATTCAGGAGAGGGAAACAGGCTCTTTTGGCAGGAAAAGTAGGGGAGTGCTTTTGTCTGCTGCTTCTGCAGTAATCTGGGGCTGGCAGTCTACCAAGTACTGTCTGTCTTGTTACAGTTTCATGGGGCACAGGAATTCAATCTCCCTTGGCTATCCAAACCTCGCTGTCAAGAGATGTCCCCTGTGTGGATGGTCTGTGCTGAGAATCAAGTATGCTGCTGGTGGGCATGAAGGGTGTGCTTGACCTCTGCTTTAGCTTTGGTGTTGACATCCTCTGGCCTGGTGCCTGCTCTATCCTGCATGTCTTAACAAATCATGAGGGAAGAGTCACTTTTGTGTATATGCCGGTATGTTTGCCAGCAAAAAACAAAAAACAAAAAAACCTGCCAAGCTCTCCATCCCTAGAAAGACACTAAACTGACCTGCTCCATTATGACAGTCAACACAGGATCAGCAAAGGGATGACCTTTACACACAGTCCTGACACTATTCAGACTCGTGCATCTGCACTGAATTGTGTTGTGAGTTTGTATGTGGGCCATTTAAAATGACTTTTGCAGTTCTCTACTTCCACTTGGCTTTCTGGGACAGATGCCCCTTAGTGTTTCAAAGCAAGATGTTTTAAGGACTTGTCTTTCCAGTTAGAGTCCCAAAGGGTTGGGGTTTCCAGTATGGAACACAATCCCCTTTTGTTCTTTTGGAAAAAGCTAAATGCTTATGAGGTCCTTCCCTGTAGTGGGTAATTGACTCTTACCCATCTCAGCTTGGCTGTGTTGTAGTTATCCTGCTAGTCAGCTCTGGGAATAGTTTCATATGAAGGGGTATATTTGGTGTGTCTGTGAAATGGGGTGAGTTCAGGGTTTTCCTGTGCTACTCTTTTTCCTCCAAATCCTTCTCATTTTTAAGTGGACTTTTTGTTAAGGTATTCTTATCCAAAATATATTAAAAAAAAAATACAGGGGCCTCCCTGGTGGCGCAGCGGTTGAGTACTGGGTTGTGAAGCTGCCTGCAGCTTCTGTAGCGCTGGTTTGATCCCCGGCCATCGACAAGGGTCCCACATGGTGCACAGACCTCTCCTCCCACGCCTGCTGCTCCCCTTAGCAGTGTATTTCATCGGTCTGCCTGTTCTGCTCTCCGCTCTGTCTCTGGTGAATTCTCTCACCCTATCATGCTTCTGACTGTACCCAGTGCTTGTAAAAATAAATAAATCTTTAAAACAAAGACAAAAACAAAAACATACAGCTTATCTAGCAGGTTGTTTGCAAATGTTTTCAAACTTTCTATAGGCAAGATATAGTCCTAAATGTTGATTTTCACTTCTGTTATTTCTGCATGTCCAAAAATTGATTGTCAATACCAGTATCAGTGAGTGTCTTTAAGTCTTTAACCCATTTTAAGTAGACTTTTGTGAGTGATGAGTGGTTCAATTTAACTTTTATGCATGTATTTCTCCAGTAGTGCCACACAATTTGTTAAAGTATCTTTCCACATGGGCTGTTCTTGGCTCCATTGTTGAATATTAGTTGACCATATATGCTGGGATTTGATTCAGGTTTCTCTAGTCTGTTCCATTGTGCCAGTAACCACAGTTTTGATTACCATGATTTTGTAGTGTAGTTTGAAATCAGGATGCCTAACAACTATAGCCTTCTCAACATTTTATTTAATTAAGTAGTTATTAACTTTGAATCTAATAGTTCAAAAAGTTGGTAGCACCCTTCTTTTTTAATAAGTTGGTACTGTGGCACAATTTTAGTTGCTCTTATCCGAGCTTTTGAATGCTTTTTTCTTTTAAAAAAGAAAAAGGGCAACAGCAGAACATGGCAGGGGGTGTATACATAGGAAAGGGAGCATTAGATGTGCCCATATTTCAGTAGGGAGTCCCTGTGGCTTGTCATAGATCATTTTGATTCCTGGGTAGAAGGTAACGGCTGCTTTTCTTCATGCCTTATGGGTGTCCAGTAGGCTATACAGAGGTACTTCCCCCACTCCAGTTATAGCTATTATCAGAATAACTATAAATCAAAAGGGTAAGAAAAAGCACTGACTTGTCACCGTGGAGCTCATATCACTTCACTGAGCAAGGATTTTATACTTTTACTTAAACCCTGCTCAATTTTATTCATTTCAGTAGAATTGTTTACTAGCATAATTTCCTAAAGCACTTTGCATAATTGTTTTTACTGACTAAATTTAGTCAGGGTATTATTTCATTAATAATGTGGCTATTTTCAAAGGGAAAATACTGATTTTTTGGCTTATAATTAATTCACAGTTTTCATGATCTGGGGATTTGGAGTTGTCATCTGTGATTACTTTCTAATCTGATATATCTAGTAAATTCTTGCATTACATAAATTTCTTCAGAAGAATTCAAGTTATTTTTAATTATATGTAGAATGAAATAATTCCTTACAGATTAACATGACATACATATGTATCTTGAATATTAAATTTGTACCTGTTATGCCGCTTTGTGATCCACTGTCATACTTTATCCAAATCTTTATTCGTTTCTGTTATCATAGTAAACAGTCAAAGTTTTGTTTTAGATTTGATTACAATGCTCTAAAGCTAGTAGTAACTTTATCTTCCTGCTTGAAAATAGGAATAAGTGTTCTAAACTTTCATTATGATTTGTGTGTAACGAAGAGTAAGTTTTCAGGCATGAAAAGTAAGTTCATGGTTGTTATTAAGAACTGCTGAAGTATGCACAACCATTAATTATCTTTAAGAAAATCTATGAAATAGAATATTACATGTTTAAGTCATCTTCCTTATACTTAGTAGCTACTGAATTCTTTCAATTTTTCTTTGGGTGGTCTATTCCCTGTGCCATTTCTTTACAATAGAACTTGCCCCAAACTAGATTCTCTCAATCACCTGAGTTTGTCTTTCTTTTCCAAACTACATTTGTTCCTCTCGATTGTTTCTAAAACTATTTTATCCCAGTATTCTACACCCATTCTCCATGGCTCTCTTGCCTTCACAACAAACTACGATTATTTAGGATAATATATGGCCCTAACCTCAAGAAGATAACCGTGGGTAGCTTCTTGTCTTCATTTATAAACTATTCCCTGATGAGTTACCAAGAATCTCCTCTATCCAGATAAAATATTTTGACTTCTACCTAAGAACTAGTATATGAATAAATGCCTACTCTGCTCATGGAATCTAAGGTTTGGAATTTGAACAGGGGGCAGGTTTTGTCTGGCCCACTCTATCTGAGGTCTCAGGTGGGTAGTTGGGATACTGGAGGCTAAAATGATGTGAAGACACCTTCAGTTAAACGTAGAGTGATACTGGCTGTGGTCATTGGTTTCTCTTCACAGGACCTCTCTGTATAAACTAATTTCTGTTTTGTTTTCTCTGAGCATGTCAGCTGATTTCCCCATAGTGACTTCCCTCATAGAGAAAGCCATATGAAATTATCATTTTTTTTACAAACTAGCCTCAGAAAATAGAGGCTACATCTTGATGGGTGTAGGAAATATTTCTGTGGCCATTTTTAAAAAAATCTATAATATGTAGTAGTAAGGAGCTAGTTTTGATCCCATATTCTCTAAAGTTTTCCTAGGCTATTATCATACTGAGCTTTCCCATTTTTACCTTTATGTTCAAACCACTATTCCTTTGAGTTGGGAACTTTTAGTATGCATCTGTTTTGTCTCCTCAACTGTATTGCAAAAAATAATTCAGTATAAGACCTTAGATTCCTGTACTTATATTTACCACAGGGCTTTGGGCTTAATAGGTGATCAATAAAAATCTGTATTAGAGTCAAATATGCTTAGAATATGAGAGACCTTGCTTTTATGCATTGCAAATGATTATGATAGTCTGGATAAAGGATGCAACTGTGGGGTGGATATTAGTGGATTTCATCTCTATAAAATAAGTAAGCAAGAATGATAGGTTAGACAAAAGTAAATGTGTTTGGGTTTCATGAAACAGGGAAGTGTAGGTGTCCACAGGCCTGATGGAAGACAGTCAATAGCAGGTATACATTTTATATTTTAAACATTGGCAGTATTAAATTAATTCAGTAAATAAGAGTAAATAATATGTTAATGGCTTTCAAGTGTATGGTTAGATTATGAAAAGCAATTATACTTTACACTTGCTTCATTTTTAAATTGGTAATACACATGCTTATTGCTACAAACCAACATGTATAGAGAAAAAATAAGTTTTCCCTCCCCAAATTAAGGATACAAATTTTTGGTTTATTGTATCTGTAAAATTATCTTTGTGGTCATTTTGTTTAATTTTCATTGTTCATATCAATTCTTATATGCAATACTCATGGTTATGTCAATCACAATCTCTACATATGGTGATGATGGAGTTTGAGCAACTGTTACTGCTCTAAAAAGCTAACTTAACAGACTTTGAATTGAAATTTCTAATTTAAACTGAGGCTACCCAGTGGATGGTGGTGGAGGACTATGGGTGCCTTGGTGGGTAGTGACATACATCATAAGGGTGTGATTCTATACCTCTAAATCACATGCAGTTTGTAAATCAAATGTCCCTATAAAAAAAGGAGGAAAAAAGAAAAATTTCAAACTTTGTAGTTTGTCATAAGATAGTGGTTTGGTAGGAGGGGTCAATTTTTCCTGTATTAATTTACTTTATAAATATAGTAGCCCTATGATAGCATTGCATAAAATATTATGACTATTATGAAACTAAAACATCTGTGTTAACCAAATAATTTATAATTTTAATAAGTTACATGGTAATATGTATCCATTACAATAGTTTAAGAAATACATTGAGAATTATTTGGACATGCAATTTTCACGTCAAAAGTAAATGCATGGGATATTATCTTTCAAGCTCCTCAATTCGAGGGGTATTTGAGATTTCGAAAATAAAATGGAAAGAATAAATTTCAGTGAAGTGAAAATAACAAGTCAGAAATCTGAAATATTTATAATCACTCTAGTCAGATCCTATTTATGTAAATAAGTTAAACCATATCTAGTTATGTTTTTATGACACTGAAAACTACTTAACCTTTAGCTAGTTACATTGGCATAGTTTTGTAATTGCAAACTTTATAGAATGGCTGTTCATGTAATTATTAGCTACCTAAAAATCTAAAAGCATGCTTGATTAATATTGAAACTATTATGTATTGAAGATGGCTGATCACACTGAAGTGATGAAAGGCATTCATCAATACCCAGGTGTTCGATATCCCGTCCTTACTCCTAATCTTCAAGGTTTTCATCGTGCTGTGAGTATACTTCTAATTTTTCTAAAATAGATATGCTTCTTACTGTTTTTTTTAAAGATTATTTTTATTCAGTTATGCATTCAAGAACTGGGGTATAGGGCCTCCCCGGTGGCGCAGTAGTTGAGCACTGGGCTGCCAAAGCTGCCCGCAGCCCCTGCGATCCCTGGCCGGCCAGCTAGGGTCCCACGTGGTGCGCAGACCGCTCCTGCTGTGCCCGTTGCTCCCCTCAGCAGTGTATTTCGTCAATCTGCCTATTCTGCTCCCCACTCTGGCTCTGGTGAATTCTCTTACCCTCCCGCGCTTCTGACTGTACCCAGTGCTTGTATAAAATAAATCTTTAAAAAAAAACAAACAAACTGGGGTATAGGCATGAGGTGTGTGTGTGGGGTGGGGGGAGTGAGAGGATTCACCAGAGTCAGAGTGGGGAGCAGAACAGGCAGATTTACTGAAATACACTGCTGAGGGGAGCAGTGGGCCAGACAGGAGAGGTCTGCTGCCCATGTGAGTCAGTTCCCTGGCCTGAGATTGAACTCATGCTGCAGTCACTGGCATTAACTTCATAGTGCAGAGACTTTAACCCCTGTGCCACCAGGGAGGCCCCCTGCTTCTTATTGTTTTGAAGATATTTGCAAAGTTAAAACTGTCATATATAACTCACTTGTTATCCTATATAAATATTTGTAAATAACTAGTATTAGTTCATGGAGATCAGCAGTCCCATGGTATTGTTAAGGACTAAAGTGCTCCATATACAGATTTTCCATTTTAAACATAAAAATACATTAATCCATTTTGATAAAATTCACTTCAAAGTGCTTTCCTCTTTTTTTAAAAAAAGGAAAACAGAACATGGCTTAAACATTTCTTGATAGAATATAATTGTCAATTGTCAGCTTTTTGTCACTTATTTCCCTCCTCTTGGTGAAGGTAATCATTGCCATAACTGCTTTTATAACCTAATCTAGAAAATTGAGAAATCTGTATTTGAAAAGTCACTGAAGTTGGGAGGGGGTAAAGATAATAAAAGGGGCAAAGGAAAAAGTAAATTCAAAATGATAACCTAATTAAAGGCTGATGAGAGGATGAAAAGGCATTACACATAGGGATATGGTTGTACCTGTCATAGTATGGACCTATATAAGTTAGACTGTGAAATTAGAAGATAATTTTAGGCAAAATCTATGTGAATTAGAAAAAAAGTCATTTAAAAATAGAGTATAATTAATCAAGAAATATTTCCATAGATATTCAGAGATTTTATAAGGCTACTAGTATTACCTGTAATTAGGGTAAACATGTAATTTAGGAAATGAAAAAATAGAGGTCCTCCCTTGTGGCACAAGCGGTTAAGTGTCCGCACTATGAAGCTATCTGCAGCCACTGCAGCACAAGTTCCATCCCCAGCCAGGGAGCTGGCTCAGCAGACCTCTCCTGTCTCGCCCACTGCTCCCCACAGCAGTGTATTTCAGTAGATCCATGTGTTCTGCTCCCCACTCTGTCTCTGGTGAAGCCTCTCACCCCCTGTACCCCAGCTCTTCTATGCATAAATAAATAAACTATGTGCCTTATTTTATTTTTTTTAGGATTTATGTTCAATTTATGTATTTGAGTATGTGGAATAATTGTTATAAAATAGCTAATCTGCTTTTTAAATTTTTGTTACTGAATTTTGACTTTAAATTGTATTTTTCAGGTTGCTGCCGGAGCCACTGAAATATCAGTTTTTGGCGCTGCATCTGAATCCTTTAGCAAGAAGAATATCAACTGTTCTATTGAAGAAAGTATGGAGAAGTTTGAGGAAGTCATTAAGTCTGCAAGGAACATGAATATTCCAACACGAGGGTAATTAAGAAATTTTACAAATTTTACTTAGTTTACACCTGCTGTTAAAGCCCGTATATGAACTACCTATACATTATTTCACTATTTATAATGACTAGAATATCTATTTGTGCCATGTGATCAAGGTCATCACTATATATGGTACTATATATAATATATAATATCACTATATATAATAAAAATTACAGTTGATTCAGAGAGACTAGTATGCCTAACAAAATTATTACCACTTCATTTACTAAAAAATTGCAATGCAGCTGGCTTTTGATCTCAGCTAGCATGAGTTGGTTTAAAAAAAATCAACTAATGCTTTCCAAATCATATTATAAACAATTTTAAGATCCATGACTTTTCCTTCAAAGAATATTTGATGGACGTGGAACTTTGCATATATAAAAGATAGAATTGAGCCTTTGAGCTGCATTGGGAAGTTGCAAAATTCCCATTGAACTGCAGAATCCCCTGCTTTTTCTGTGTGACCCCAAAGCAGTTGAAAACCTGCTTTGGTTGTTGTCTATTTCCAGCAGTTCTGTCCCTCTGAATCAACTGCATTATACAAGCAAGGTATACTCTAACAATTATTAACTAATGCTGCGAGATATATCAATATATAGTGATGGCCCCGATCACATAAGACACCAGCTAATTTTCTATTGGTTTTATAATAAAGGAGATATAAACATAGTACATAACCTTAATAAATGAAAAAATACAGCATTTGTCAGAGAAGACAGTGCTATCATTGGATTTAAATGCAGGTTGTACTTCCTTTGGTTGGTGAGCAAAGTTTTTTTGTTGTTGTTTCTTTGTCATGAGCTATAGTCTTTATTTGTGATATAGCCATAGAAGTCACATTCTGTCACTTCAGCGACAGTAACAGACCTTCCCAGATTCAAGGGCAACTAATAATCTTGATAGAGTATCAGTGTCAACCTGCATGAAGGCGTTGAACTATAAGTAAGAGTACAATATAACAAATACAGTGTAATATACTACATAACATATGGCCATTTGGAGAAAATACAGCCTGCCACAGTTCACTTTTTACTCACAATTTGCATCTCCTTATGGAAAAACTATTCATCTTCTTCTCTCAAGGCCCCCAAATGTATTACAAAAAACTCAAATATCAGGATCTTGTCACTCAATCAAGCATGGATGAGACTTAGATATAAGAGTTTTGAAATAAAGACACCAATATCTGCTCTACCCTCCTATCCAACATGCAGTTCTGAAGTTGGCATAGGCTAACCCTCTGCATACTCCCACTCAAAAAAGGCTGTAACTGTGAGATTCATTGGAGTTGATGGTCTATGGCACCAGTTTTCAACTGGGAATAGTTCTACTACTTGTAAAGTATTTCAGTGCCTCTTGTCTCTACTAACAATGTTATTGGATGAGGAAAGTTTATTGTAGCAGGAAAGATTAAGAAAATAAAAGTGGATTCAATTTTGTATGATGGCATTAGATAAGAATTGGAATTCCACCAAAATCATTTGGAATGTGAGTAGAGTTGGACTACGCTATATTGAACTCTTTACCTTTTTAATTTTTTTTGTTTGTTTGCAGTGAAATAGCATTGGTTTACAACCTGTATATAATTTAGAGGTATAGGTTGACATCTCTTAGGATGTATATTACTACACCATCTCCTTCCTTCCTCATAGCACATTTTTAAACACATAAAAGAAAAAAATTAAAAGCAAGATAAAGTATTGCCAAAGACAGAAAATAAAGGATGTCTATTTCATGAGGTTATAGAGAAAAATATAGTCCCACTGTTGGTGAGACTGTAGACTGGTTTTGCCCCTATGAAAAACAGTGTAGAAGTTTCTAAAAATATGAAAAAATTGACATACCATATAAACCAACAATTCCACTTCAAGGTATCTACCCAAGGAATGTGAAAACACAAATTCAAAGGGATATGTGCATTCCTATATTCATCACAGCACTATTTACAATAGCCAACAACCTAAATGTCCGCTTACATAGGAGTGGTTTAGGAAGATATGGTGTATATATGCACTGTAATAGTATTCAGCATTAACAGATGAAACTTGCCATAAAATGAGAAAGACAAATCCCAGATGACTTCACTCATATGTGGAACAGAAAGAAATCAATGAAACAGACCAAAACAACTCTAGCAATCTCACTGATGAATTGAGGCTACTAGACTCAGAGGGGGCCCAGTGTACTATGGAGAAGCGCTAGGAGTGTGGTGTGGTAACAGACATCTGAAATGGTATGAACCTATAGCTCAGAATCATACACAATGCTGTAAGCCAACATTACTGCAGTAAAAATATACCCCAAAAAATGTTTTACACTATGTAAGTTCATTATTTAGTCTTGCAATTGGAAATTACCTTCTTCCCTAAAACTTTTATAGTTTAAATTAGATGTTTTTATGGGCAATATTGATTGTGGATACTCATTAATATGCCATTGGTACTCATTTAAAGAAAAGAGCCATGCTCAGCTAGTAGAAACTAAAGTAGATGCTTCAGTGTGCCTTGCTATGGCAACAGCTGTATCAACATGTACTTGGACATCATCCAGAAAATTTATGTTGTGAGCCTGAAAAAGCCATAAGGCAGTACACATTTTATGAATACTCACTACAATCACTTGAATTTTTATAAAAATAGTAAACTTTCATATGGCCTAAATAGCAAGCCATTTTTAGGATATTGTTGTTCCTTCCTTCAGGAAGCACACATGTATATGTGTGTATACATTTTTAATACATGCTTAGAACTTTATATAACATCTGGACACACTGTGAAAAAATACCATGCCAAATCACTGCCATAAAATGCAGTCAGCTAACTGCTGCATCTACATTATGTGTGAATGGCAATGAAATGTGTATATTTTGGATTTCATTCTTTAATTGTGTAATTCACATGATATGTTTAAAAATCCAAGTAATATTCTATTTCTAAAGTTTAAAATATTTTCTTTTTTTTTACCATTGGCTTTTATTGAAAGCAGTATACCTCTTGGTTTGTTGAGATCCTTTTACAAGTGAAATGCCTGGTGATATTAAGTAGTCTTCTAGTACAAAAGAAGACTTATGTAATGTGAGACTGACGTAATGTAAGAGTCTTTTTTTTCCTTTTTATCTGAAGCAGATACCAGCTTTCTGAGTAAAATCACATGAATCACATACATACTATCTGAGAATAATCATTTAAAAAGTAAACCATCACTGAGGTGCTGTTAACTTCACATTAAAATTCTTGTAAGTGTGCATTATAAATTCCCAAGGTAAGCATCTGTGCATATGAAGGCATATACGAGGAAGACAGCTTTATGTGTCTTGGGCCTAAAAGTCAAAATTATATATTTTAAGAAACTACGAAATGCAAAAATATTCTCAAATTCCCAGAAAAAGTACATAATAACAAGGAGGGGGGAAAGTAGGGTAACTTAGTAATTAATCTAGACTATCATAGATTACTTTTAGGTACTAAAGAAAGACAATTTTTCGATAAGGTAACATTTTGTTTTAGGCATAACTTCTTTATAAAACATTTTCCTAGTGCCACATATGTTATCTATCTCTTCACCTACTATCACTACCATCTGCTTGCTTCTGTCTAATTTATTTGAAAAGTTTCCAAATAAGATTGTATTACTTATATTAGTGACCAATTTATTTGATAAAAGATACTCAAACTTAGGAAATTCTTTCTGTGCTTAATTATTGGTGGACTAGCTGTCTCTCTCGCTGAGTTCTAGCCTTTAAAATAGCAATCTTCCTAACTGCTGCAAAAATAAGAAGTCTTTTTGTTCAAAGTAGTGAGTTTTTACTGGTTTCCCCTTTGTGAAATAATTTATAACTCAACACATTGACTCAAAAACTTGCAGACTGCTTGTTAGCCAATCCATCCAAGTTCAGTTGCACAGGGTTTGTGTTTCCTCTCCTCCCCCTGTCCACTGCAGAATGTCATTATGTATTCTGATCCTGACCCTGAAGGCAATAGCAGTCTTATTGAGTGGGATAATGAGCCCCCTTATTTAGGGGTCAGGTTTTGAAATACATAGTGACTGGCAGGTGGTCTTTCTCATGACTGATGTTGTAAGTGTTCCTCCACTGGATGATCTACCCCAATGGGATTCACTTGCATATCACTGTCTTATAAGTAAGCAACATATTGTCAAGTTCCTTTCCAACCTCTGTTGTTCAATCCAGTCCTTTGTATTGGCCTGGAGGAATAATTCAAATCATCATTTACCAAGATATGGTATATGAAACATCTGTTAGAGCTATTTTCTTTCCTATGTGTGGTGTATTTGATGGTCTATACCACTTTTAGCCTTATGTATTACTCCAGTACTTCTGTGTGCCAGAATAACATATATTCAACAATAGTTAATACATGTAAGCAATTTTTGCAGTGATGTATAAACTGCCTTCCTGTAGAACTTCTAGGTAAAGATTGTGTTTTATCATTTTTGATCAAATTAATTGTCTAGAGCAAAATGAAAGCAGAATTGGTGATTGAGACCAAGAAACCATCTTTTCTTACATCATGTGCAGTTACATATAAATAACATAAATATTATATATATTATTTATATGCATATTATATATGTATCTATAAATAGGCTCCAAAAGTTTATTTTTGGTTGGTTTATTAATAGTGTGATGCTATTTGGTGTTGCTTATAAGTTGATGGATACTGCAACAGTACATCAATGCAACTTCTATATTTAAATTCTTAAATTAGTTTAATTATCATAATTTCTGATTTCATCACTCTTTTCTCTTGACGATAACAATGTTTGATTCTACTCCAAGTGTTTGTGACATTTAGGCAAGGCTTTTACTCTTCAATTCTTTTTGACAAAATGATTGGCGGGACATGGGATAATTGTAGGAAGTTAGGCTAGGATATTACCTAAACTGTACGTTCCTTTTGTTGAAGACTTGAATGCTTTAGTTTAGGCTTTCTCATGTTTATGTATGATATTGTTAAACAGCCTCAACATGGTCAGTGGTTATACTATTACTCTGTCATCCTAAATAATGTTTAAAATATGCTTCTAAGTTTCCAAAATTCTATCATATCTGACTGACTGAATTAGAACATACACATCCCAGATTTAGCTGTATGTTCATTATAATGATTAGGAATTTCATCGAAAATTATTTAGAATGTGAAAATATTAGCTAACATTTATGTACTAGGAAATGTTACATGTTTACTATATGCTATCTTGTGATAAAGCCTACCAAAGTTTAAAGAAACATTATGTTAAAACCATTGTGAGCTATTTAGAGAAACTTCATGGAGAAAGTGCTATAAAATAAAGTCAGTAAAGATAGGTAAATATGTGGTAATATTATTAGAAATAATTGAATTTTCAGGTAAGGGAGGAATGTACAGAAAAGAAAGGCATAATGAAGAGAAATCTCAAGAAACGTTTTGGTTATAGGAAGAGAATCCCTTCATTGGTATAGAATGTTTTGAGGCTGCATAACAGAGGAAAGGTAGAAAGTTAGAATGAGGCTTCATAAGCTGTTGAACATGAGCACCAAGTTTATTTGGTAGATAATGGCAAGCCATAAAGATTTTCAAAGTGATAAAATATGTAATCAAATTTATGTTCTAAGAATGTTGTTTTGGCAGTAGACTGGAGTAAAAATGAGGGCCATGAGACTAGGGGAGCACGTAGGAGATACCTGAAACTGCCCTGGAGGGGGATTCAGGGACAGCTTTGCACACTCAGGCTGGTTCTAGCAGAGATTATGTGCTTTAGATGGTGGAGTGGAAGACTCAGTCAACCTTGGTTATTGAATTTGTTCTCAAAGATGACTAACTAGGATAATAACTTACTAAGACAGATGCTTAGAATTACTATAT
The DNA here is from genome assembly GCF_964194135.1 of Talpa europaea. Taxonomy (NCBI): domain Eukaryota; kingdom Metazoa; phylum Chordata; class Mammalia; order Eulipotyphla; family Talpidae; genus Talpa; species Talpa europaea. Next base: position 78,446,700 of record NC_140068.1, read on the forward strand.
CATTTTTTTAAGTGACAAATGTAGGACTATAGGTTAATGCAAGTATGGAATGAGTACCATTTTGGATATATTAAGCTTAATATACCATGTGAATGTATCAAACAAATTATAATGTGCACAGAGAGCTTTGGAGTTGTTTCTAGAGTTATTTGTATAAGGTTGAAAGAGACTATAGGGACAGAGCTGCCACACAGATTTTTTTCTGTTTCCATTACAAACATTCAATATAATAACTTTTAAAACATTGCCAAACTAAGAAAAGTTCCCATGTTTCATTAAAAATAATATGGCGAGCATGCACAGTGTCACATACGGGTACCTATCTCAGATATATTCTCTAGTAACTTGAAAATGGAATTTATTTATGTGGGAAAACATAGATGTTCTGCTATAACATGAATTCATAACTAAGAATTCTGAAGCCTGTTAGGCCCTCCTTGCCAATGCAAAGTAACTAGAACCATCTCAGTTATAGTTATGTGTTGTAGATTTATGACACACAAATACACTGGAAACCTAAATTGAAAAATAAAGGTATAAATTTACTGCAAGAACTGGTAAAATGTACATAGCAAAGGATAAAGGAAGTCAGATATTCCTTATAGAGACATTTAAATAACTCAAGGCTCTCAAAGAACTTGTATATAAACCAAAAGGCACCTATGGTAAAAGTTATAATCCACAGAAGGTAACAAAGTACCCTAGGAAAAAGTACCCTAAGAAAAATCAGGACAAGGTAAGCAGAAAAGGAAACAGAGCTAGCGGAAAAGAAAGGTGTTCAAAATGCTAAAATGCCAACCTAGAATTCTCTACCTAGCCAACTATTACACAGTGAAGGTGAAATAAAATCATTTGCTGACACAAACAGTCTGTCACATTCTACCTTTGCTGAAAGAAGTACGAAAGAAAACAGATCAGAAAAAAGAAAATTGAAACAGAAGTATGGAAAAATGAAAAAGGACATGAAAGGTTGAAGTTTGGGTTTTTAGCAGAGTAGAAACTGTTTGCCTGGGCCTGTGAGAAATTTAGCCACCAGCTAATGAAAGATGGATAAAAATGCTATAGCATAATAGCAAAAAAAAAAAAAAATCCTGAGATATTATTAGAGATCTGTATAATATCCTGTTTCAGATAAGGGAATCAATCAGGTACTCCAAGTGAGACAGTTTTGCTAATAGTTGAGTGCTTTTTTTTTTGTTTTTGATTTTATTTTTGGCAAAATGGAACTTATAAGGTTATTTTAAATTATATTCTGATTTTCTGATTGGTTTGGAATATTCCTAACTAACAGTGTTTTGTTTTGGTTAAGCTCCTTCATGTTTCTGTACAACGGATATTGAGAGCCATTCAAATAGATTATTAGAGAAACACTCATGTCCAGAAACTGACTTTAGCAATGTGTCAAAACAGAAAATTTAACTTATTTTCATAATGAATAAATGTGTTCTCAGTTTTTACCAAGGGTTAGTAAACCTTTTCAATAAAGGGCCAGATAGTAACATTTTAGGTTTTGTGAATAAGGTTGTTTACATTGCAGCTACTCAATGTTCCTGTCACCAGCCACTAATAGTAGGTAAACAGATGGGCATGGCTGTATTCCAGTTAAGAGTTTATTTACAAAAGAAAGGTGAACAGAATTTGGTGTGTAGAGCTTGGTCTACCAACCTGTGCTTTAGAAGTTCAGGTAAAGAACATAGTTGAGAATCACCACATTTGCTTTGGAAGAAAGTAGCCACATGTGTGAGTATTAATAGTTTGAGGTAAACAGTTACAATGATGGAAAGGAGTCATAGAAGATTAAATGCAATGGAGTCTGAAGACCTGGCAAATTATAGACCTAGGAAGGAATCAAAGGCAAAACTTGAATGAATGAAAACACAAGCACAAAGGGCATTGTGGCATAAGTTGTGGCTAAATAATAAGAATACAGGGAAGGTATATTTGCTTGATTTTATATTTGTTGTTGTTTTTGCTTGTTTTGCATCTCACATTTAAAGGGAGAACATGTAAATGGATAGTTTGAATTTTCTATTTAATTACATATATTATTTTTGGGTTCAGGATAGATTATGTTCCCTGTTTCATCCTCATCACCTTCTCTAGTATTGTGTTCACATCGATCAGTAAATAATTATTACAGTAGGAAGAGCAGAGAGATGGGTTTCCTGTCCATCCAACTTTAAAATTTTACATGTATTTGCCCTCTATCCTTCCCTGTTATTGTATAACTATTTAGTTTAATATCAAAACATAACTTTTATTCAGTTTAATGCTTCTGATATTAGGCTACGTATTTCAAGCCAATGGATATGTGTTGAATCACTGAAGGTACATTTTTTTTTTTTTTTACTCTAAACCTGTTATGAAATTCATTGTTCTAGAATGAAGAAATACAGTATTGTCTTCTCTCATGGGTTTACCCACACTTCTCTGTAAGACAAAAAAACCTTGTCATTAACTACCTAGTATTTTGAGTGCCTTCTATCTAAAATCTTTAATATTCTGGCCCAAATAAAGGTATCTCTAGCTTCTTTCCTGACCACCCCTTTCATCCTCATGAGAATTGCCTAATTCCTGACAATCAGATACATGATTCATTATTTTAATACAAATGTCATAAAATCTCTGAGGAAAGTTTAATAAAAGGGATAGGCAATGAGCTGAAAATAGCTAAAATGGGCTTTTCCTAAAGTGTACTAGTTTAAGATATAAATGTATCATTGTCATTGCAGGAAAAACTTAACTTTTTATATTAAAGAAGCTTATGGAATATCTATATTTGGACCCTTTTAAAAAGACTAGACACTATTCTGTTTGGAATGATTTAGGTAAACCCCTGAGAGATAAACAAGATGAAATTTAAGGTGATGGATTGTTGTAGGAGTTTTTGGGGGTGATTAATGACTGTATCTAAATAAGGCCAAAACATCCAGATGGGATGAAGAGAGAAATTCAGTTGGACATCTGTTACTCTATACATATATATGATACCAAAGACCTAGATCTTTAATGATTGAATAGATTTACTCATTTAAATAAAACACATAGTTCATTGACATGCTTTGGAAGTTTATCTGTTGCTACACATATAAACAACCACATAAGAAATTCATGTTCTCTTATCCCTATCCAGCAGCAAATAGAATATATTACATCATAATTAGAAAGATGAAAATGTGATTTAAGCTTAAAGTGCTCCAAAATTGTTTGTTTGATCTGAAAATAATGAAGGCGTCAAAAACAAACTTTCTTGGTGCATTTTTGCCTATTCCTTTTTCTACAATAAAAGCTACAAATTGGCTCATCTATCATTCACATATTTATATGGCTCTGTATTTTGCATTTAGGTATGTGTCTTGTGCCCTGGGCTGTCCATATGAAGGAAGCATCACACCACAAAAAGTGACAGAAGTAAGATATACCTCAGTTTTCTGGTTCATGGTAAAATGATGTATATTATCTTAATAAGTGATCATTTTCCTTACTCTTTACTGTACAATAGGAAATCCCTTGTATTTCTCTCTGAAGACAGGTTTGATTATTTAATAGGTTTATTTTAATCCTGCAGACACTACAGGACACACTCCTTTGAAAGTTAAATAACGTATGTCTTATTTTGGGTGCTCCAACATGAAGGCAACAAAAGCAGCTGTTTGGGTTCTGTGTAGATAGAAGCTCTTTCTGTCGGAATGTCAGGGAAGTTTGTGCATATACACTTAAACTTTGCCTTGGCTGCATAAGTAACATTCCTTCGTTTTGCTCCTCTGAATATAATACATTTACTACCACTGCTATTCCAAGCAATTTTATAGCAACAGATTATAGTCATACGTAGCTTAATGTTTCAAAGACAGATCCCATATACAATGACTGTGGTGCCAATAGACCATACCATACAGTGTACAGCCTATGTGTGTAGTAGGTTTCACCACCTAGAGTTGTGTAATTACACTCTAGTAACTGCACAAGTAAGTCACCAAAGGATACATTTCTTGGAACATAACCCCATCTTGAGTGATGCATGTCTGTGTAGTGGTTTAGAATTGCTTACCGAAGATTTTCTGTTTCCAGTTTCTGTTGATTACTAACAAATACAAAATGATATCTTTGAGGTTATATTAGACTGTCTCAGAAACTTATTTGTATAGGAAGTATATAATGCACACCTGTAGTAAGTTTGTTAATTTTGATAAATTTACAATATGATACTAAAGCAGAGAAGGTGGCATTGTTAGAAAATACAAATGTATGTATGCTAAACTTTTAAACTTTTTTTTAACTTTTCAACTTCTGAAAATTACTGCAGATTTTTCAAATGAGAGCTATTCCATAGTCTTATTTAAGCAAGACCTTTACATACAGAGGTAAATATACTACAAAAATGAAGCTTAAATTTTCTAGTACTTCACTCACATGGGCCTCATCTGAGACTGTTATTAATAGATATTCACAATTGCATATTTTATTCTTAAGGAACTCTTCCAAAATGCATAACTTCAGGCTCCGTAAAACCTGAATCTAACATTGCCTATTAACTATAGTGCCCCTGCTTTTTTTGGGTTTTATGCCTTCTGCTTTCTCTGGACAGACCATGTTCAAACTCTATTCCTGCCCCGGATGCCTGAGGAATTGCTGAGCAGAAGCATGAAACAAGCAGATTGGAAACATTAGAAATTCACACCAACAATCTTCTGTACTGTTCTAACACATTATGTGATCAACACCTTCTCTACTCTCTAGAATGACTGTTTCAAACTGTTCACTCTGTTCAGTTCTCTAGTCCTTCCTCTCTTTTGCGTGTGTGTGTGTGTGTGTGTGTGTGTAATCCTCCCCATTGACTCCTGAACAAGTTCAGATCTCTTCCACCTGAAAAAATCTTTCTTAATTCAGCTTCCCTTTCTATTTATTGACCATGTCCATCCTTTTACAACTTCTTCAAAAGACTGACTACAGAGGTTTCCATTTCCTCATGTAATACCAGCTCCTTGTCATACTTCAGAATGACCTCTGGACCATTCTGTCTACTGAAATTACTCTTTATAAGATCACTCTTAGCACTTGTACAAAGAAATGCAAGATCATATTAAATATTTTTGACCTCTCAGCAAAATCTGGGATTGTCGACAATTCCCTCCTTCCTGAACCTTGAATTTACCCTTGATACCACACTTCTGGATTTCCTCCAACTAGTTCAGTTTCTTCTTTGAAGCCTCATTCTCTGCTACCTTTCAATTAGGGAATTCTAGTATGCAATGTGCAGTAGAAAAGAGTGGGCTTTATACTTTCATTATCAAGTCTCCAACTAATAATAGTCTCCTATTAGAACTAGGCAGCCCTTTCTGAGGACCCTCCAAACTGCTTTAAGATATTGTTATTGCCTTTCTGAAACATAAGTTGATTATATTACTTCAAATTGTATTGTGGCTTTCTACTACTCTTATGATAAAATCCTTAACCAAAATACTAAACTTGGTTGGTGTGCAAGGCTCTTTATGGGCTTCCCTAGGCCTATATTTCCAGCTTTATATGGCTTCATTCCCCATTGTTTTTTCTTTTATGTGACACAGCCCTTTGTGTTTGACTTTTCTCTTGCCTGGAATATTCTTTGAGTTTTATATTTCATCTGCATGGAATACACCAACTTTTGCATTTGACATTCCTCTTCGAACATTCTTATATCCTTCCATCTTGCACCTTTCAACAAGTTAATGCTTACTTTATCTGAAGCTGTCACTTGATATTTTTCTGTTTGACAGATTTAAGTCCATTTCTTTTCCTACATGCTCTTAAAACCCTGTGTCTTTGTTCCAGAATTATTCTTATACTTTCTGTTTACACAAATTAGATTTGAAATGGTTAATGTCTGTCCTCACTAGACTTCAGGCTTCATAAATAGATAAGCTGTCTCAATATTTGTGTTCCCGGCATAGTACCTGGCATAAAATTGGTACTGACGAAATATGTAATGAATGAATTTATGAGTGACCATGTGTCAAGTTTTGTATAGTGTTTTTTTAATATACATTCTTGTTTCATTTTCATGATGTAAATTCATACTTGTCTGATTCTAGAATCCATGTTTTTGTCAACATACTGTCATACAAATTCACTTTGTTTTTTGAAAATTACATTAACTATTCAGCTTGAGGGGACCTTGCATTGTATCTCACATAAATATCTACTTTGAATCAGTAAAAATTAAGCTGGAAATATTAAGGGACTCTACAAATTACAAAACTACTTAGTGATAGAGCTGAGACACTTTTAACCCCTAATCTAAGGCCTTGAGAAACACTGCTTCCAAAGTAGAAAGTGTAATGCTTCTGTTTAAGGGTTGAGAAAAAAGTAAAACTCCCATAATTGAAATTGTACCTTATTATTCCATCAATGAACACACACACACACACACATATATGACTCTCAGGCAAATTTGAATATTGGAAAGCATTAAGTACAGTACCATCATTCCAATGTTTTATATAATGCTTAGGATTTAAGGAGCATGGAAAAGGACCAAAAAACTCAACTATGTGTTGACCACGGATATGTCATCTTAGTTGTGTTTTTTTGCCTTTACGAAAGGGTTTGTCTGTTCCTTTCCATTGTTTTACTAGCACTTCACCTTTCCCAACAGGTGTCTAAGAGATTGTATGGCATGGGCTGTTATGAGATTTCCCTGGGAGACACAATTGGAGTGGGGACTCCAGGAAGCATGAAGAAAATGTTGGAAAGTGTCATGAAAGAAATCCCACCAAGTGCCCTTGCTGTTCACTGTCATGACACATATGGACAAGCCTTAGCAAATATCCTAACGGCCCTTCAGGTATTCTGTATTATTGTGTGTATTGTTAAGGTGTGTATCCTTAGTTATAATCTAAGTATGTTAAAATTTTAGTGAGATATTTATAAATTACTATGAATATCTCAATGGTGCCTGCCACATGACACTCAGGAAACATTTGTAAATTGCACAAATTTTTAGGAAAGTAATGTCTCTTATTAATGTTAATTTGTTTTTGATAAAATCCCTGAATTGGTTCTTTTTAAAATACTAATCTTTTTTTTTTTTTCATTCTGTCTGCTTTTTCAAGTCCCATGTGCTCTCAACCATAGAATTTAATGGACTCAAATGTCATGGCATTTTGAGGAGTTAAAAACACAGAGTAGACTGTACTGTCGCAATCATGTAATTAATGCACTTTTTGATAATTCGGTGCTCGATGATGAAATTTGATGCTAAAGTATAGGGTACTTGTTTAAGATATTTCCCTGATGTTGGTAAGCACATCTTTGAAAGACCCCATTTTTTAATGAAGTATATTGTTTGATGATCAAAATGAAACAATCTAAAAAGTTAGAGTATTAACAGTTACTAACTAAATTTGAATAACTGTTATTTTGAATGTATTTATTTGAAATAGATATTTAAGAATGTTATTTCAGATTGATGTTAGTTTCTTAAGCTCAGCTAAAAATAGATTCATTTGGTATTCTTAGAACTCAGTATTTTGACAGCTAAAGATAAGACTATGAAAGTTTTAAGTGATGCTGAAAATCAATATGTAAAGCTTAATGTCACAGTCTTAAAGTATTGGATTGCTTGGCAAACGTTAAAAAGCAGTGTGAAGATCAAGCCCCACTAGGGCTTACTTTGACTTTGTAACATATGTGCATAGATCCTCATTTATCCTCTGGAAGCAGGCAAGGAACATTGTATTGAATTAGAGACAAGAGAAAATTACATCCCATGGACTTTTGGGCGTGGGAATTTTTACAATTTTCCTTCCCTAGGTATTCTAGTTTCTAAAACAATAGAGAACTAGGCATTGCTTCAGGATTTTGTGTTCTGCTACAACTGTAACTTATTAAGTGTTCCTCACCAGCAAGTTCCTGAAAGAGTGTCTTTCTCCTTTTCCCTTCCTTGGTCCCTCACCCTCCATCTCTCCTCTCTATGGTAACACTTTGAGTTATATTTCATTAGTGTAGCCTTTATACTGAATGATAGTTTAATTCTTTTGAATAAGGCACAAAACCCGGGAACCCATAACTCTCCTTCTGGACTCGGCCTGGCTTTTTGAAAATGCTCAAATTGCAAAGATTGTTTATTCCCATTGTGACTTTAGGGTTAAGGAAGGCCTAGCTGAGAAAATACTGCTTAAAATCAGCTCTAAGGAATGAGAAAGAAGTAACTCCAGTAGATGTGTGCATGTACTCATGAAAAGATTAAAGAATACAGAATTCTTACAGAATAAACAGTTCAAGTAGATGAAACACTATTTGGGCAAAAGGCCTTGGGAGTGGGGAGGATCGTGTTGTAAGAACTGGGTGGAAACTCGTATGTTCAGAGGCGAAAGTAAATCATGTAACATTTGCTGAAATTAGTTAAATTGCATAGTCTCTTTACAGAGAGGTGAGGACTGAAATCCTGGAGTTGTGCCCTCCTGTCATAACCATACTGGGGGCAGGAAACACCATTAAGCCGAAGCAAAATGGGAGATATGGATGAGAACATGTATAAGACTCAGATCCCCCAAAATACCATAGCGTCAGCCAAATGGTGACTCAGCAAAACTTCAACCTCAAAAGGAACAGGAAAAATATTCATTCTCACGGCCTTGGTAATAGAGGAGAAATATAGTCTCCCTTCACATTTCATAACCTTTTATTGACCCTCATGTGGGTTCAGATTCACTTGCCAAGTAGATAAATTATTTTGAACGAACACATCTTCAATTGAAACTGAAGTATCTGGTGTGTATGGGATACTCTTCAGCACCTCCATTGGGTAGTTACTAGGAAGTGAGTCTGTATGTAGTTGTCACTGTGGTTTCTATTCTTTTACTAGGTGCACTAGCTTGCTCCCTATATGGGAGGTGGGAGGGCAGGAGGGAAGCAGGGAGCCTGGAAAAACAATAATGTACTTCCAACTTCATATTATATTGCCCTGGAGCTCAATTTATAGTCACAGAGTTAAGTAGGTGGAAAAGAGGCTAACAGCGGCTTATATAATAAGCGACATGAAGCCTGTGAGGTTAGTATAAGGAATGATTGAGAAAATGGTCAAAAAGCAGATTGCTAAGGAAGCTGAAGTTGGGGGTGTATAGTTTTTTGTCTTTACTGCCTTCCACGTTCATATAGCTTGATAAACTATTTGACAGAAGAACATAAGAAAGAAATATATTCTATTGCTCTCGCTCTCTCTGAAAATGTGTAACTGAAGTAAACTTTAAAAGTTTGGGGACTTTTATGTTCCTCAAGAAAGCTGAATGTGGGGCCTCTCTGGTGACACAGGGTTACGCACAGCACTGTGAAGCCATCTGTAGCCTCTGCAGAAGGAACTCAAGTTCTTTTTTTTTTTTTTAAAGATTTATTTATTTACACAAGCACTGGGTACAGTCAGAAGTGCAGGAAGGTGAGAGAATTCACCAGAGCGGGGATCAGAACAGACAGACGAAGTACACTGCTGAGGGGAGCAGCGGGCGGCAGGAGAGGTCTGTGCGCCACGTGGGACCCTCGCTAGTGGCCGGGGATCGAATTGGCGCTGCAGAGGCTGCGGGCAGCTTCACAGCCCAGCGCTCAACCACTGCGCCACCAGGGGAGGCCTGGAGCTCAAGTTCTTTGTCCAGCTAGCCAAGAAGTTACCCACATGGCACAGCAGACCTCCTGTCTCGCCTGCTGCTCCCCTCAGCAGTGTATTTCAGTCAGTCTGCCTGTTTTGTTCCCCACTCTGTCTATGGTGAATCCTCTCACCTCCCCCATAACTCTGGCCTACACCCCAGTTCTTGTATGCATAAATAATCTTAAAAAAAAAAAAAGCTGAATGTAGCACTGGCATAGCAACACACACACCCTGCCCCAAGTAAGTGCTGCCCTTTCCTTTTCTTATTCCCCTCCCCAATACCAGCAGTAACAACAAAAGAATAGGTGTACCTTTAGTGAAGGAAATAAAATGCCTTGGAAAAAACTGCCCGTGTTTAAATAAAGGGGAAATCAGAGAATGTCCCACTTGATTATGAAAGGGCTAACCTTGAATTCAGGAAGCAGTGGTGATACTTTGTTTTTAAAAATGGAATCTTTGAAGTGGTTTCTATTAAAATTGATGGTGGATGTGGAGTGGATACCATTTGCTTTAATTTAGGGGTTGAGAGAGTTTACAGTGCTCCAAACTGGAAATTAATATTAAGGCAAGGAGACATATAATAAGTGGAAACTTGGCCACAATTGTAGGAAACAAATGAGAGTTATAAATGGAACATCCCCCTCTGCCTAGGAAGCCCGCACTAATGGTATAGTACAGGGCTTGTTCTTGGATTTCCAGGATTCATTGTATTTTGAATTACTTAAACACATGACTTGTAGGATTCTAGATGACTAAAGTCAAGAATGCATAATTATCAGATACAGATTTGAGTGATAAAACTCTGAACATTTTAATAATGAACCAGAGGCGAGGGCACCAGCAGACTAGGCTAAAGGATTATGTGTGCTTTGGTGGCAGCAGTGACAAACATCTGAAAAAGTGTGTAGACCTATGCCTCTGAATTATAAAGTGCTGTAGACCACTATTACCTCAGCATAAAAAATAATTCAGTATTAAAAATAAAATATACATGGTCCAATATACTTGTTTTAATTTTGTTAAAAGAGAGCTTCACCCACCTGCATATTCCCAAGAACCTAAGCAAGTAGCAGCCAACAACTGTTTAATCTGCTTAGTATCAGTTATATACCCTTACACTCAAAAGATTTGACTTCATAATTGGGTAGAAACAGAATGAAACAAATTAGATTCAATACCACAAATAACAGTACCATGTTAATTGGTAGCTCAGAGATAAACCAGCAATATTTGTTTTCTCCTGAACAAATACTGTATGTCTTTTCTTCCCCTTAAACTTAATAGACTTTCAGCTAATGTGCCTTTCCTCATAATGTCTTCCATATGTGTATTGCTCCCTTTTAGAAAGACTTAAATTATTTACCTAATTTCTACATCAAAGCTTTCATATGCCCTATTGATTTAACTAACCCGAGTTTAAATACCACTACACAGCAAATATTTCTACATGTCAGTTGCTTTTGAATTTCTCAATGAGACTTTTTTTTTTAAAGATTTATTTATTCATACATACAAGAACTGGGATACAGGTCAGACGGCGGGAGGGTAAGAGGATTCACCAGAGACAGAGCAAAGAACAGAGCAGCAGACTGACTGAAACACACTGCTGAGGGGAGTAGCAGGCAAGGCAGGAGAGGTCTGCCATGGCATGTGGGATTTTTGCCAGCAGGCCAGGATAGAACCCATGCTGCAAAGGCTGCGGACAGCTTCACGGTGCTGCCCTGAACTGCCTGTGCCACCAGGGGAGGCCCTCTCAATGAGACTTTAAAAATTGTTACAAGTCATAGGAGCGTCTGTTTTTCTGTTCTTTATCTATAGAATGGATACACTGAGGTCTTTGTTAGCAAATTAAGCAATTCTGAGAAGAGATGTAGTTTCTAGAACACTTACATCGGTGATGATGATTGTATGTGTGGTTAATACTATCAACACAATTATGACTGCTACTTATGACAGTTTCATTATAATTTGTGAGTAGAGCTAGGACTCATACCACACTACATTACAAATGTGTTTTGTAAATACACTGACTAGATAGTCATTCCTTAAACACTATTAAAAGAGCTAACTAGAAATTGATGAGCAAGAAAAAAAATAAAATGTTGAAAATCTGATCCCACTACAGAGCTTTTAGAAAATGCATCATTGATTTATTCAACAGACATTTACTTTGTCAGACACTGTTGTGGATGTTAGATTCAGATGGTAAATCTCTAGGCAATACTATTGTGAAGAAAACTGCTTTAGCTTAACTCAGTATTTCCAAGAGCTTTTTGATTATGAAAGGGTTTTTTTGGCTACACAATTAACTTTCTTCAGCATGGATTCTGTTAAAAAAACATTCTCTTAGAAAGAATACTGTTCATTTTCCGTTGTGTACCAGCAAGACTTCTGATTCATTAAAGTTAGAAAAGGTAAACAAAGTTCCTTATATATATTTTTAGGTATTCAGGTAGTTGCATTGCTCACAATAGTGATGAAGAATGAGTAAACAGAATATTTTGTTTCTCTACCTCCTTTTATTATTTTAAACTTCTCCTTAAGTGACCAGTTAGGTTTTTTGTCTACTTTTAAATATCCAGTTAACTTTTAAAATAATATGTATAGTTAGAATTATATTCTGATATGCTAAAAATGAATGTATTTAATCTTTACAGAATAGGTAATACTTGGATCATAAAATTTAAGCTTGCCAAGTAAGAAACATGTCCCAGAGTGCTCTGACTACCCCACAGCAAGGAGAGACATCACCGAGTTGGTAATATAAGTTGTTCCTGACTTCACCCACTCCCCTATCCCCCAAAACAACTACCAATATTCATGAACAAGATACTGCTGAGGGAATCCTAGAAACTAGGAGAGAGGCAGAAGCACTTCCCTGCACCACAGAGATCCAGACAGACTACAGCTGAAGAGTAAGAATAGTTATATGAGGCCTCATTGCTATGCTCCCAGGCTGCTGCAGTGCTGTGCCAAGAGGCCCCCCCTGAGACTTTAGTTCCTCCAATGGGAAAATAGAGCCCAGGTGTGACATCCAGCCCATCCAACATTGTGGGTCACTTTATGGGAGCCCCTCCTTTGATTTTGATCCATGGGGATGATAAGTTAATTTTCAGGATACAACACTGGGAATCTGACTGTGATGGAGAAAGAGGGAGAGGATTCCAGCACTTAAATCAGCGGAGCAAGTTCTACCTTCAGCGTCCAGTAGTAGTCACAACCAGTGCTCTGTACATATACAGAACCAGTTTAGTAGCACAGTGTGACCATGGAACTGGGCAGGGGAAAAGTTTGCCTGATTTGGGTCCTCAAAGTTTTGCCTTAGGGCCTGCTCTGTCCACAGAAAGCACAACCAAGTCATAGCCTTACCTGCCGCAGATCATGGTTCCTGGCACCCAAGACCAGAAAGACTGTTTGAGACAATCTGGGAGTTGCCAGAAATGGGCCCTCCCAGTCATACCCTGGAAGGAGAGATTAGGCATAGCTTCACCCACTACAAAACCTGCCACCAGCCCCATCTGAGAGAAGGCCTGGCAAGAATACTTTCAAGCTGCATAAGGCAGCAACACTCAAGCAGAAAGAAGGATGGGCAGGGCTGATTGTCCTCAGAGTAAAACTGGTACCAGGCAGGGGAGTGAATTCAAGGCCCCCTTGAAGATTATTACTCCTGACCCCAACTGTCAGGATGAGCTGGTAAGAACACTTGGAAACTATAGCATAAGCCAGTAACTCTTGGCCTGGCCTTGAGTGGAGAGAGGCAGGTGGACAAAGCTGATCATCCCCCAGAGCCAAAGAGGAGGCTCTGATCCACTGAGGAACTTCAGTTTGAATGAATACCTTGAGCAAAGAATATCATTGGTCTTGAAGCTGCTGCTGCCAGTGAGCCTGTACAGGGAAATTAATTCATAGCCTCATTCATTGCTGAACACAGCCTTCTGCATGCTGCCTGAAAGCCATACCAGAGCACATGGGAAGCTGCACAGCCCATTCACCTTACAGTGGGACTTGAACAGAAAGCAAGTCCATGGCTTTCTCTCTCTGCTGGGCAATATCCCTGACCAGAATACTAAGTGCAAACTCTTTCCTGATTTGGATCCCCCAACAAGGCAGGACAGAAAAACTAATCCATAACCCTACCTAGTGCTGAGTATAGTATGCAGTCATGATCACCTAGTTGGCCTGGCTGGAGAATTCCGGAAACTGCAGAGCCCATACCAAGCCTCACTTGGGCAGTGTTCTCTCGCCTCTAGTTTCAGTGGTCCTAGCCAGCTGCTCTCAGTTTTACCTATATAAACCCTGATCTCAGAGCTTGAACATTTGCCTCACCAAAAATTAGACCCTAATAGCAAACCCCACTGCCAAAAACATTACCAGCAAATATGTCCAGAAACCAGACTGAGTTGATTGGTGAAAAACTATCTCTGCCAAAGCAAATCTGCAAAGTCTGTAAGAGGAGACCACTAGTAAGTATCTCAAATGTGCGGATACCCATGTAAGGACTCAAGTATCACAAAATATAAATAAATATGATACAACTAAAGGAAAGTAATAAAGCACTAGTAACTGTCCTTAAAAAGGAGATCTATGAACTGTCTAAGAATTCAGAGTAATACTCATAAAGTCTAGTGAATTGCAAGAACATCTAGACAACTAAAGTAAACAATGCATAACAAAGCAAGTTCAACAACAATACAAATGATTGAACACACAGAAATCTTAAAGCTAAGAAATATAGTAACTATTCTAAAGAATTCAATAGAAAACTTGAAAAGCAGACAAGATCTTGCAAAAAGAATACAAATCAGTGGCCGGGATGATAGTGCATTTCAAATTATGTAGACAGAGAAGCAAAAAGAAAACATGAAAAAATGAGTGAAGAAAGCCTAAAGGACTGAGGGACACAATGAAAAGAAACAATATTCACATAGCAATTCCAGAAGGGGGTGAGAATGAGAAAGGAACAACGTTTAGTCAATTGTTATTGAAAACATCCTGAACCTGTAGAGAAAAAGGGGTATTCAGATCCAAGAGGTCTAAATACCTTAAAACAGGTTGAACAAGACAAAGCTGCCCACTATCACCATACCTATAAGACATACAAACAGAAGTCCTTGTCAGAGAAATTTGGTGAGGAAAAAAAAATAAAAGGCATTAGAATTGAGAAGTAAAATTGTCTTTATTTACAAAAGACATAATTTTTTTTAAAGATTTCTTTATTTATTTATACAAGCACTGGGTACAGTCAGAAGCGCGGGAGGGTGAGAGAATTCACCAGAGCCAGAGCAGGGAACAGAACAGGCAGACTGATGAAATACACTGCTAAGGGAGCAGCGGGTGGCAGAGAGGTCTGCGCGCCATGTGGGAACCTCGCCGGTGGCCGGGGATGGAACCGGCACTGCAGAGGCTGCGGGCAGCTTTGCAGCCCAGCGCTCAACCGCTGCGCCACCAGGGGAGGCCCACAAAAGACATAATTTTATAGATAAATACCCCTAAAGACTTAATCAAAAGTACTATTAGGTCTAATAATTGAACTCATATTTTCAGAACGCAAAGCTACTTTACAAAAATCAGCATTTCTACATACTTGCAACAAATTTTCTGAATTTTTGTTAAAAATTATCCCATTTACAATAGCATCAACAACAATGTAGTACTTGGGAATAGATTTTAAAAATGGGATGAAAGATCTATTCTCTGAAAACTAGCTAGTGATGAAAAATTGAGTAAGACACAAATAAATGGAAAAGTATCCCATGTTCATAGATTGAAAGTATATTGTTAAAACACCAAAAGCAGGCCTCCCTGGTGGTGCAAGGTGTTAAGACGCAATCTATGAAGCTATTTGCAGTCTCTGCAGCATGAGTTCAATCCCCGGCCAGGGAACTACCCACATGGAGCAGCAGACCTCTCCTGACTTGCCCACTGCTCCCCTCGGCAGTGTATTTCAGTCAGTCTGTCTGTTCTGTTCCCTACTGTCTGTGGTGAATCCTCTCACCCCACCCCCACACACACCTCTGGCCTGTTCCCCAGTACTTACATGCATAAATAAATAAATCTTTAAAAAATAAAAAAACACCAAAAGCCATGTATAGATTCAGTGCAATCCCTATCAACATTAAATAGCAATTTTTACAGAAATAGAAAAAAACAATCCTAAAATTTATACACAATTGTATAAGACTCTGCCAAGCCAATGTAATCCTGAAAGAAAGATGAACAAAGAGGAATCACACTTCCGATTTCAAGCTATATAAAAAAAGCTACAGTAATCAAAACATGGTACAGAGATAAAAAGAAAAAAGATCAATGGACTAAAGTAACCTAGAAACAAAGCCAGCTATATATGCTCAACTAATATTTGAGAAGAGAGCCAAGCTTATTCAAGGGAGAAATAGACAGTCTTTTGATAAATGATGTTGGGAAAATTGGATATCGACTTGTAAAAGAATGAAAAAAGATCCCTATCTACCACTCACAAAACTTAATTTGAAATGGATTAGACTTAATCCTAAGACCCGAAACCATAAAACTTCTAGAAGAGAATAGAGATATTAAGTTCCTCTGCATGGGTCTTGGCAATGCTTTCTTGATATGACACTTAAAGCACAAACAATAAAAAATAGAACTACATCAAAACTTCTGCAGAGTACAAGAAATGATCAGCAAAGTAGAAACACAAATTCTTGAATGGGAAATAATATTTGTAAATGATTTATCTGATAAGGGATTAATATCAAAATGTACAGGAACTCATTTAGCTCAAGAGAAAATATCAAACAAGTAATTCAATTAAGAGTGGGCCACAGACCTCAGAAGACATACATGTGGCCAACAGATTTAAAAAAAAAGCTTAACATCACTGTCATTAGGTAGATAAAAAGTGGCAACGAGATATCATGCCGCACTGGTTAGAATGGCCATTACCAAAGAGACAATAAATAAAAAGTGCTGGTGAGGACATGGATAAAAGCAAGCTCCTGTGTACTATTGGTGTAATTGTAAACTGGTAAAACCACTACAGCAAACAGCATGAGATCCTCAAAGTAGTAAAATATGGATATATCGTATGATGCAACAATTGTATTTCTGGAAATATATCCAAAGGGAACAAAAACACTAACTACTTGCACACCCCTGTTTATTGCAGCATCACTTATAATAACCAAGACATGGAAACAACATAGGTATTCACAAGTAGATGAATGGACAAAGGTGTTGCGATACAATGAAATGTTATTGACCCATAAAAAAACAAGGAAGTTCTGCCATTTGTGAAAACATGGATAGGCCTTGAGAGCATTATGATGAGTGAAATAAGCTTGACACAGAAAGACAAATACTATACGCTCTTGTTTTTATGTGGAACCTAATAATTAAAAAATAAAAAGAAGCTGAAACTTATAAAAAAAAGATCAGATTTGTAGGTTACCAGAGGCAGGCAATGGGTGTAGGGTATATTTGGGGAAGATAGTTCAAAGTATAGACTTATAATTTCTAGTGATGTGTGACAACATGGTGAATATAGTTAAGAACTTTCATGTGTGTGTATGTATGTATGTATGTATCATGTTAAGACAGTAAATTCTAAGATTTCTCATCACAAGGAAAATTTTTATCTATCAATGAGAGGGATGCTAACTAAAATCACAATAATCGTTTCACAAGATAGGTCAGACCATCATACTTTCAAGTTACACAGTACATATCAATTGCATCTCAATAAAATGAGAAAAAAACAAAAATATGAAAGTATTAATTTTTGTATCAGTTTTATGTTATAACCTTTTTTACTCCCTATGAGGTTGAATGTGTTTTTCACTTCATTTTCTTGAAATTCCCAAGAAGTACCCATGTCCTCACAATGGGTACTTCTCTTTTTCAATTAAAACTTGTATATATTATGCTGACCAAGATGCTAATTTTTTCATTATTTAGAAAAAATTGGTATTAGAAAAGTCTCATATTTTTCCAGATTCTCTTTTCCCCACATGTTAAAGAAGTCTGTTCTATTAGAAGTAAATTGAATTTACATGTTCAATATCTTTTACTACATTTTCTTCATCAGATACCAGTTCAACAGATATTATTCAAAATAGCTTGTTTGCTCATAGCAATTTTTACTTTGTTAGTATGGCCATATTTCTCTACAAATTAGACTAATAGAGGTCTCTGTCTTTACTTCTGATTATACCATTGCTGATTATAAAACAGCCATCCTGATGTAAAGCTATTGTTTTATTTTCTTTACACCATTATAATGACACAAAGTTAAAATCAGGAGGACAGATTTTTCCAGGCTCATTTTTGCCTTTTTAAAAGTAATAACAATTCTTTTTTTTTTTTTTACTTTTCTCCATGTTATTTTATTTTTTTTTCTTTTCTTTTTTTTTCTTTTTCTTTTTTTAAATAATAAATTTTATTTTTATATTCCCCATACAAATGCAACCCCCCCATTCTGACCCCAATCCCTCCCCTCCCGCCCCTCCCGCCCCTCACCCCCCAAAAAGTGTCTCTGGTTCATAGTTTTTTGTTGATTTTGATTTTCGCTTTCTTATAGTTATTCATTTTTCTGGTCCCTTATTTAAGTTTTCTAGATTCCTGCTATGAGTGAGACCATCCGGTATTTTTCTTTTTCTTTTTGGCTTATTTCGCTGAGCATGATCCCTTCCAGCACCATCCATGTTGCTGCAAATTGCATGTGTTTATCTTTTTAGAATGCTGAGTAATATTCCATGGTATATATGTACCACATCTTCTTAATCCAGTCATCTATTTTTGGGCATTTGGGCTGTTTCCAAAGCTTAGCTATTGTAAATAGTGCTGCTATAAACAGGGGTGCAGGTGTTCTTTGGAATGGATGTTTCTGATATGTACCACATCTTCTTAATCCAGTCATCTATTTTTGGGCATTTGGGCTATTTCCAAAGCTTAGCTATTGTAAATAGTGCTGCTATAAACAGGGGTGCAGGTGTTCTTTGGAATGGATGTTTCTGTGTCCTTTGGGTAAATACCTAGGAGTGGAATTGCTGGATCATATGGAAGCTCTATGTTTAGTAGGTCCAGAAATCTCCACACAGCTCTCCATAGTGGTTGGACCAGTTTGCACTCCCACCAACAGTGCAGAAGAGTTCCTTTTTCTCCACACCCTCACCAACATTTGTTGTTGCTAGTTTTTTTAATATGTGCCATTCTCACTGGTGTGAGATGGTATCTCATGGTAGTTTTGATTTGCATTTCCCTGATGACAAGTGATGTTGAACATTTTTTCAAATGTCTGTTGGCCATTTGCATTTCCTCCTCAGAGAAGTTTTTTTTTAGCTCTTCTGCCCATTTTTTGACTGGATTATTTTCTTTGTTGTTGCTGAGTCTAATCAGCTCTTTGCAGATTTTTGTGATCAGTCCTTTATCATTAGTGTTGGGTGCAAAAATGTTCTCCCAGTCGGTGGGGTTTCTCTTTGTTTTTGTTATTGTCTCTTTTGCTGTACAGAAGCTCTTTAATTTGATGTAGTCCCAGCTGTTTATCTTTGCCTTCACTATCACTGCTTTGGGTGATGTGTCTGTAAAGATGTCTTTGATGTGCAAATCACGTAGTGTTTCACCTATATTTCCTTCTATATATTTTATGGTTTCAGGTCTTATGTCTAGTTCTTTAATCCATTTTGAGTTGATTTTTGTGTATGGTGTGAGGTAGTGGTCAAGCTTCATTCTTTTGCATTTAACGACCCAGTTTTCCCAGCACCATTTACTGAACAAACTTTCTTTGCTCCAATGCATAGTCTTTGCTCCTTTGTCAAAGATTAGTTGACCATAAATCTGTGGGTTTATTTCTGGATTTTCTATTTGATTCCATTGGTCTGTGTGTCTGTTCTTGTTCCAATACCATGCAGTTTTGATGATTATGGCTTTGTAGTAGAGTTTGAAGTCTGGGAGTGTGATTCCTCCATTCCCTTTTTTTTTTCAGGAGAGCTTTGGCTATTTGGGTTTTTTTGTGATTCCATATGAATTTCATCAATAATTGTTCTATTTCTTTGAAGAATGACATTGAAATTTTGATTGGAATAGCATTGAATCTGTAGATTGCTTTTGGTAGGATGGCCATTTTAATAATGTTTATTCTTCCAATCCATGAGCAGGGGATGTCTTTCCATTTCCTTGTGTCTTCTTCTATTTCTTTTAACAGTGTTTTATAGTTTTTCTTTGTATAGGTCCTTTACCTCTTTTGTTAGATTTATTCCCAAATATTAGATTTTTTTTGTTTCAATAATAAAAGGGATGGTTTTTTTGATTTCTTCTTCTTCAGATTTATTGTTTGTGTATAGGAAGGCTACTGACTTTTGCGTGTTGATTTTGTATCCTGCTACTTTACTGAACTGATTGATGAGTTGAATTAGTTTTTCTGTGGAGTTTTTGGGGTTCTCTATGTATATTATCATATCATCTGCAAGTAGTAATAGTTTGACTTCTTCTTTTCCTATTTGGATTCCTTGTATGTCTTTCTCTTGTCTTATTGCTCTGGCTAAGACTTCCAGTATTATATTGAAGAGCAGTGGTGAGAGTGGACGTCCTTGTCTTGTTCCAGATCTTAATGGAATTGGTTTCATTTTTTCACCATTGAGAATTATACTGGCTGTTGGCTTGTCATAAATGGCCTTTATGATATTGAGGTATGTTCCTTGTATCCCAGGAATTTCAAGGGCTTTTATCATGAATGCGTGTAGCACTTTGTCGAAAGCTTTCTCAGCATCTATTGATATTATCATATGGTTTTTATATTTCTTTTTGTTGATGTGTTGGATAACATTGATTGATTTTCAGATGTTGAACCATCCTTGTGTCCCTGGAATGAATCCTACTTGGTCGTGGTGAATTATCTTATGGACACATTGTTGGATTCTGATAGCTAAAATTTTATTGAGGATTTTTGCATCAGTGTTCATTAGGGAGATTGGCCTGTAGTTTTCCTTTTTTGTGTTGTCCTTGTTTGTTTTTGCTATTAGTGTAATGTTGGCTTCATAGAACGTGTTTGGTATTGTCCCTTCCTTCTCAATTTTTTGAAAGAGTTTGTGAAGGATAGGCACTAATTCTTCTCTGAATGTTTGGTAGAATTCATTTGTAAATCCATCAGGTCCTGGGCTTTTGTTTTTGGGGAGGTTTTTGATTACCATTTCAATTTCACTAATTGTAATTGGTCTGTTTAGGTGTTCTATTTCTTCTTGATCTAGCTTTGGGTGATTGTAGAGTTGTAGGAATTTGTCCATCTCCTCTAGATTGTTGAACTTGTTTCCATATAACTGTTCATAGTAGTTACTGATTATTCTTTTGATTTCTGCTGTGTCCGTTGTGATTTCTCCTCTTTCATTTGTGATCCTGTTTATTTGTGCTTTCTTCCTTTTTTCCTTTGTGAGCCTGGCTAGGGGTTTGTCTATTTTATTGATTTTTTTCAAAGAACCAGCTCTTGGTTTCATTGATCTTTTGGATTGTTTTTTTTTAGTTTCAATTTCATTTATTTCTGCTTTGGTTTTTATTATTTCTTTTCTTCTACTGGTTTTGGGGTTTTTTTTGTTGTTCTTTTTCTAGATCTCTGAGCTTCGAGATTAGGTTGTTTCTTTGAGTTCTCTCTTGTTTCTTGATGTGAGCTTCTATTGCTATATATTTTCCTCTTATTACTGCTTTTGCTGCATCCCATACATTTAGGATATTGGTGTCCTCCTTGTCATTCAATTCAAAGAATTTTTTAATTTCTTCTTTGATCTCCTCATTAGTCCAGTGGTCTTCCAGTAGTGTGGTTTTTAATCTCCATGAGGTAGGAAAGTTCCTTGCCTTCTTTTTATGGTTTATTTCTAGTTTGATGCCTTCATGGTCAGAAAAGATGGTTGATATGATTTCAGTCTTGGTGTATCTGTTGATGTTTGTCTTGTGCCCCAGTATGTGATCGATCCTGGAGAATGATCCGTGTGCGCTTGAGAAAAATGTGTACTCCGTTTTTTTGGGGTTTAGTGTTCTATAGATGTCTGTTAAGCCCAAATGCTCTAGGTCCTTACTTAGAGCTTTAGTTTCTTTACTTATTTTTTGTCTTGTTGATCTATCCATTGTTGATAGTGGTGTGTTGAAGTCTCCCACTACATATGTGTTTTCTCTGATGTCTGTTTTCAGAGAGGACAACAGTTGTCTGATATATTTTGGTGCGCCTTCGTTTGGTGAGTATATGTTAATGAGTGTTATTTCTTCTTGAAGTATTGTCCCCTCGATCATAATGTAGTGACCATTGGGGTCTCTTTTTATTTTTTTGAGTTTGAAGTCTGTTTTATCTGATATAAGTATAGCTGTTCCTGCTTTCTTTTTTGGTCCATTTGCTTGTAGGATTGTTTTCCATCCTTTAACTTTGAGCCTATTTTTATCTTTTGCAGCTAAATGTGTTTCCTGGAGACAGAAAAAGGTTGGGTTTTGTTTCTTAATCCAGGCTGCAACTCTTTGTCTTTTTATTGAAGAGTTTAGTCCATTTACATTTAGAGTTAATATTGATATGTTAGCATTTGTATTTGCCATTGTGTTTGTCTTTCCTTTGATTTTATTTATTCTTTTAATAACTTTTTTTTTTTTTTTTTGGCCTTCTTTCGTTGTTATTCATCCTTCTGAGGTTCTGGCTGTAGGATTCCTTGTAGTATTTTTTGGAGTGGGGGTTTAGTCATAATGAAATTCCAGAGTTTCTCTTTGTCTGGGAAGGTCCTTATTCTTTCTTCATAGAGGAAGGAGAGCTTTGCGGGATAGAGTATTCTTGGTTGGCATCTGTTTTCTTGGAGTCTGTTGACTATGTCCCTCCACTCTCTCCTTGCCCGAAGTGTTTCTTCAGAGAAGTCTGATGTCAGCCTGATTGGTTTTCCTTTGAATGTTATGTTTCTTCCCTCTTGTCAGCTTCATTATTTTTTCCTTGTCCTGGATTCTTGGGAGCTTTACTATTATGTGTCTTTCTGTATTTTTCCTTTCGTCGTGGAAGTTTGGTGTTCTTCTTGCTTCTTGTATATCAATTTTCAGCTCCTTCTTCGCGTTTGGGAAGTTCTCTTCAATTATCTCCTGGAATATTTTCTCTGTTCCTACATCTCTCTCCTCTCCTTCTGGAATTCCTATAACTCTTATATTTCCTTTCCTCATGGAGTCAGATAGTTCCTGAAGTCTTTCTTCGTTCTTTTTCCTTCGTACTTCTCTTTCCTTTTCTGTTTTGGTTCTTTTTATTTCTGTGTCTTCAAGAGTACTTATTCGTTCTTCCATTTCATCTATTCTGCTTTCATTGCTTTTCCCAGAGTTCTTTAGTTCCTCCATTAATTCTTTGATCTCCTGTGTTTCTTTTGCTTCCCTCTTTAGGGACTCACTTTCCTTCTTCTGATCATTGTTTTCCTTTATGACTTCTGTCAGTTTTTTAATCATGGCAATTTTAAATTCTCTTTCTGGAAGGCTCAGAAGTTCTTCCAAGTTACTGTCGTTGCAGTCTGGGGGGTGGTTTTCTTTTTGTGGTGTGCTTTTTTCCTGAGGAGTTGCTAGGTTGCGTGTGGTTCTTCTACTCCCTACTGTCTGTTTTCTAATTTGTCGTATGCATTGGGACACTGTGTTGCTCGGACTGGCCGGCATCTTGGGTGAACTTCTCCGCTCCCCTCTGGCTTCTGAGGGAGCTTTCTGCTGGTTTCAGGAAGACTTTACTGAAGAAATGTCCCTGTTCTAAAATGGCAACGCGGGACTCAGTCCCTGAGCATCCGGTCTCAGGCACACTCTTCTGCGTGCCCGGTCGGCCCCGGCCGTGGGTGCCTGTTCCCTCTGTGGGCTCAGACTGCTGGTCTGAAGGGGCCTGGCGTGGGCTAACTTCCCAGCTGGCCACTGGGTCCTCCAGAAGCCTTCTGCCCTTTTCAAGCAGTCTTAAGAAATTTCCTGTTCTATGGGGTGTTAGTGACTTTTTTTTCTGGTCGCTAGGTGGCGCCAGAGATCTCTCCTATTGTCCTTGGGGGGCTGTTTTTCGCCCCCCCCACCCCGTGGGACAGGGAACAGAGCGGGAATGGTAGGGTAAACCTCAACGGCTTTGGGGTGCTGTGTCTGCCTTGTGCCCCACCGTCGTGGAGAACCCACGCCCCAAACTTCGTGCCCCGGGTTCAAAGCCCTCAGGTCCAGGACGCGGGCTGTAGCCCAGTTCAGTGGCGCGGGAATGGCACCTTTTGCACCGCTCCCGTGCCTGGTTCCTGCTTACTCAGTGAGGGACTTTCACCCTCGTGAGGGCCTCTGCGCGTCTCCCTGCAAGCCTAGGTCGCAGGCGCGGGGACCTGGGCAGCTGCGATCCCGATCCGCGTTTGCTTTTCAAGAGTGCCAAGCGCGCCGCTTTGCCGCGCAAGCTTACCTGCCGGCCCTGGGCTGTGTGCAGGTCTCCTCCAGAGTCTCTTTGTTCTCTAATGGTGCCAGGAGCCGTTCGCTCACCGCTGCGGCGAATCCTGCAGGGTTCTCCACAGCTCCCGTTCACGGGGTGTGGTGGCTGCAATAGTTCCTTTCCACTCCCAGTCCCGCTTGCTGCGTAGTTTGTTCTCTTTGGTCGTTTTAGTTTGTTGTTTTCCTCCTCTCTGCTGGTCGGAGAGTGCCGCCTCTGTGGGTGGGGGAGGGGAACAGGGTTCTGTGCTTTCCTCCCTTCTGGTCCTCTTTTATGGCCACTTTCTTCTTCGGGTAGTTTGCTGGAGTCACCCGTTTATCTTCCGTGTCCCAGTTCTCACTGGGACCTGCCGCTTTCCCTCCCTATTAAATTTTTTTAATGGGAGATCTTACTCGCCACGTCTCCTCACCGCCATGTTGCTCCGCCCCCTCTCAACAATTATTTTTTTAAAGATTTATTTTATTTATATGAGAGCCGGGGTACAGGCTAAATGCGCGGGAGGGTGGGAGGGTTCACCAGAGATAGAGCGGGGAACAAAACAGGTAGACTGATGAAACACACTGCTGAGGGGAACAGCGGGCGAAACAGGAGAGGTCTGATCACTATGTGGGTTGCTCTGAGGCCAGCGGGGATCGAACCAGCCCTGCAAAGGCTGTGGATAGCTTCAGAGCTCCACACCCAACCACCTGTGCCACCAGAGAGTCCCAAATAATAATAATTCTAAATTTAAAATTATTGCTTGTCCCACCTGTTAGCTTGAGGGGGAAATATCTATTCACACCATTATTTTCTTCTAAGTCTAGTATTTCTTTGGGACTTATTATTAAGACTTTATTAGGACTTTGGTTTTTATATTATATATATGTATATTATATATAAAAATTCAAACCTCACTACCTTTTTGAACATATTGCTTATCCATTCTGTAGTATCTCAATTTTTTATTTCTTTCAATATTTTTTTAACCAATTGTCCCATTTCTCTTAACACAAGTGGCTTTAATGTAGAAATCTTGTTTTTATGTTGTTCAGAAACCTATTAAGCTTTTCATGTTTTGTTTTTCTCAATTATTTCCCCTTGAAGTTCATATTATATATATTTTTTTATTTTATATAATTCTTACATCATTTTTCATTTTTGCTCAATGTATGTATGCAATTTCATTTTGATTATATTCCCCATACAATTCCCACCCTCCTCATTTTGACCCTAATCCCTCCTCTCCCCCCGCCCCCATAGTGTGTCCCTGGTTCATAGTTTTTTGTTGATTTTTTCTTTATTATAATGAGTCTTTCTCCTGGTCCCTTATTAAGGTTTTTAAATCCCTGCTATGAGTGAGAACATACGGTATTTTTCTTTTTCTTTCTGGCTTATTTCGCAGTTCATTTTTACAAGGAAACTTAAGACACATACTGACTCTTGACCCTGTATGTAATGACACAATCCTTTAGAATATTAGTTTGAAATTGGTCAGTTTGGTAATGAAAGTAAACCATTATTCTTATGACTGTTTTGGCTTATTATAACATAACCAGTTACAAATACAGACACATATATACAGTTTGAACCACTGACATCTAAGTAGCCAAAATTCAACAATCCTTTTGCTTTATTCTTTGAACATGTGTTGCCAAAATTTTCTAGTACTGCATTTGAACTAAGTGGGAGTAGTACAAGCTCTTAGATCACTCTGGTTCATTTTCACAAAATCACTTCTCAGGTGTTATTGAAAGGCTTATTTAATATCAATAAATATGTTAAATTCAAGACTGAAAGAAAATGAATGGTGAGGACTTTGATAAGCTCTCGCCAAATATGTGGAATCCCAATTGGGAACCTGCAAAGGTTTTCCATTTATAAATCTCTTAAATATGTAGCAGAAGATAGGGCCTCCCTGGTGGCGCAGCGGTTGAGTGCTGGGTTCTGAAGCTGCCCACAGCCTCTGCAGTGCCGGTTCGGTCCCGGCTGCTCCCCGGCCACCGGAGGAGGGTCCCACATGGCGCACAGACCTCTCCTGCTGCCCGCTGCTCCCCTCAGCAGTGTACTTTGGTCCTTCTGCCTTCTCTGCTCCCTGCTCTGGCTCTGGTGAATTCTCTCACCCTCCCACGCTTCTGACTGTACCCAGTGCTTGTGTAAATAAATAAATAAATCTTTAAAAACAAACAAATATATATGTAGCAGAAGATAAGTGGAAATCATATTTGTCAATTACTTAGAATAATTTTAAGAATTATTTTATAATGCTCATTTAACCAGAAACTGTTTTTTGTCTACATTCTGTGTGATAACTGTTACCAGGTAAAATAGATAATAAAAAGTGGAATAAACAACATTTCTTTACTAAATATTTTTCATCTGTCACATAAAATGTGAAAATAATTCACTGCTTAAAAAGTCAAGTTATTTTCACATAAGTTAGAAACAAATTATAGTGACTTAAATATTTTAAAATCTGTTTAAATTATAGTAACTAAGAATCAGTTTATGGGCTACATATTTCTACTGAAAATTTTTCAAATTAAGTGAAATTATTTTTGCAATATTTGTGTCTTATTCTGAAATTAGGAAATGCCAAAGATAGATGAAAAAACTATAGTAACCTGCACCATTTTGTATTTCATTATAGCCATAGTTTTAAAGTCAATATGCTGATTTCTACTCTATTCTTTACCTTTAAAAATATGTAGGTTTGTGTGTGTGTGTGTGTGTGTGTAAAATATATTTCAGTAGAACTCAAACAATGAAGTACTCAAGTGCAGAGGAGGATGAATGCCAGGGTAAGCTCCAGTTTCTAGCCTTAGGGAGTTTTCAGTAGGAGCAGAGGGAAGTTCAGGTAAAGTTTCAAAGGAACCCAAGGGACACCCTTTTACATCAAACATAAGAAGAGGATCTTTTGTTTTATTTTCATACTTTTTGCAGCAGCAGCCAGCTATTTGGTCTGTTTAAGTCGGGATGACTTGATTTAAACCTTGTGTTAGGAAACACTTCAAATTCTATGTGGAGTATGGACTGCTATGATTTTGGGTGGTGCAGAGATGAAAAAACAAAGGGTGCAGAGACCAAAGAAATAGACATGAGGAAGAAGACTGCTGCAGTAGCCCATTCTTACTGGGAAATGATGAAGGTGAAGACAAAACACAGGATACACATGAGATAGATTATTGCAGTGAAGAATCAGTGGAATTAAAATTTGTGAGCCACTGTCAAGGAAGGGGAAGGTGGTTAGGAAGCAGGGAAGGGAGAAATGAGTTTGAGGCAGGAAGTTTACAAAAATAGGTGACATCATTAGGTTATTTAATTTTTCCGAGGCGTTGCCAACTTTATGAGGACAGATGCAGGGGCCTGCTAATGATGGTAATCCTATTTCATGAACTCATATTCCACAGAGCCATATTCATTCTTCAGAATTAGCCCCACAAATATCATGGGCTAATTCTTTGGTGCCTCCTCCTCTCCCTCAGGCAAACAGACTTCATGAAGGCCCATCCACATAATATCGCCCTATACATTAAATTTTACATTTATTACTTTATTTTTGTTTTAAGCAGTGTTAAAAATTATGTTAAAAATTATGTTAAGGGCCCCCCTGGTGGCACAGGCAGTTGAGTGCCTCACTGTGAAGCTGTCCACAGCCTCTGCAGTGCGGGTTTGATCCCCGCCAGCCGGAGAGAATCCCACATGGCGCAGCAGACCTCTCCTGTCTTGCCCACTGCTCCCCTCAGCAGTGCAGTTCATCAGTCTGCTTGTTCTGTTCCCTGCTCTGCCTCTGGTGAATCCTCTCACCCTCCCGCACATCTGGCCTGTACCCCAGTTCTTGTATAAATAAATCTTTAAAAAATGTTAAAATACCATTATTAGGGATGATTCAAGATGGCAATATAGACAGACCTACTAAATCTATAGCTACATTTGGGAGAATTCCTCTGAAAATGACTTGAAAACTAGGTAAGCAGACCCTTCATATTAGCAACTGTGAAAAGGGCTGCAAGGAGGTGGGTAGGAGAGGCTGAGGCACACATAGTCTTATCATAAAATTAAACCGAGCTCCATGACCCACAAACAGTAGAAAATTCCAAACCTGTAGCTTCTCTTTGAGGAGCAAAGTCTTCATACCTCAGCTCAGGTAGCCCAATGTATAAGACCTGCACTTGAGAGATGAACCCCCAAAACATCTGAATTTGAAAACTATCAAGGCTTCATTACAGTACACCCACAAAAACTATAGTCAACTGAGAAACCTCTTTTAAAGAGCTTGCATGCAGACTCACTATCCTAGGGTTCAGTGCTTTTGAAAAGCATTCAGACTTTATGTGAGACTTGCTGGCTAATCTTAAGCATTGGTGAGAGGGGGAGGAGGCCTGATGGGATAATCTCTGGGAATGGAGGCTCTGGTGGCACCTATTGCTAAAGGCACCAATATTACCTTGGCAGGTGCCATCTTTGTTTTCTCCTTTTGCCTTGATCCACAAGGCCTGTATCTCTAGGAAGGGAGCATTTATACATACCCAGTGCCTAGTATTTTGCTGTTTTTTTTTTTTTTCAGGTGCCAAGCTTTTATGACTACAGCCCAAATCGAACCCCTTGATTTCCTAGCACTAAAGGCCAGGGGTGCCTGTATTGGAGAGTTCAATTAGACCATAATAATTGGAGAGAGAGGCCTTACCAACTTAACCCCCACTGTCCCACAACGTCCTATGTACACAGCAAACCAAACACCACAGTCTTTATGAAAGAGGCCTGTTTGCTTCTCCCAGAGCTTTGGCATGAGGGCAGGCTTCAGGTTTGGCACACAGCTAGAGGCCTGTGGAGGTGCTCCAGGGAATGTGGCTGCAGATGGCATCTGTGCACTTTCCTTCTGCTTCACTATAGCTTACTGTGATTCCCCATAAAGAAGCTTATACACTCATCTATAGCCTCATATTCTACAACTGTTAACTAGGGAACACCTGCAGACTGCCTGGTCTGATGACCAGCAAGTCATACAATTGTGGCGCCACAAGACTGTCTATATTTGCATACTTTAAAAGCTGTTGCCTGGGGGTCTAACTTCTAATGAGCTAAAATATAGGAGCTGACTGAGATTCACCCCTGTGATCTGATGTCCCTAAGGCAAAAGAAATAAAAGCAAAAATAAACAATTGGGACTACCTCAAATTAAAAAAGCTTTCTCATAGGAAAAGAACATATAAGTAGATTAAAAAGACATCTTACTGAATGTGGGAATAGATTTACATATTACGCAACTACAGGGGTTAATATCTAAGATTAAAAAAAAACTTGAAAAATTTAGCAATAACAAAAAAGAACAAACTCAACAAATGGTTAGCAGATCTGGACAATTCACCAAAGAGGATATCCAGAAGGTTGATATATTGCAAAATATCCATCATCACCTTTTTTAAAAAATTTCCTTCCTTTTAATTTTTAAGAGTTATTTATTTATGCATACAAGAACTGGGGTACAGGCCAGAGGTGTGGGGGGTGGGAGAATTCTCCAGAGACAGAGTGGGGAACAGAACAGGCAGAATGACTGAAGTACACTGCTGAGGGGAGCAGCAGGCGAGACAGGAGAGATCTGCTGCGCCATGTGGGTAGCTCCCTGGCTGGGGCTCGAACTCATGCTGCAGCAGCTGCAGTCAGCTTCATAGGTTGCATCTTAAGCCCTTGTGCCACCAGGGAGGCCCCCTATCATCACTTTTAGTAAGGGAGATCTAGGTCAGAGCCACAACTGTAAAAGTGACATGTTAAAAATATCCTAACCAACAAATGCAGGAGAGGATGCAGAGAAAGAGGGACTCTTAACACATTCTTGGTCAAACTGTAAATCGGTATAATCATTTTGGAAAGCAATCTGGATTCATCTTTAAAAACTACAAACATGTACCATATGACCCAGCAATGCCACTTTTAGGCATCTAGTCAAAGAGCATGAAACTATCAATTCCTGGAATTATATGCTGCACCATGTTTATTGCAGCATTATCTCCAATAGATTGGACATGCATGAAAACTAAGTGCCTATTTATAGAGCACTGGATTAAAACAGTAATTCAGAAGGGCACCTGCACCGGTATGTTTATAGCAGCACTATTTCCAATTGCTAAGCTATGGAAACAACCCAAATGCCCAAAAATAGATGACTGGATCAAGAAGATGTGGTACATATACACCATGGAATATTACTCAGCAATCAAAAAGATAAACACATGCAGTTTGCAGCAACATGGATGGAGCTGGAAGGGATCATGCTCAGCAAAATAAGCCAGAAAGAAAGAGAAAAATACCAGATGGTCTCACTCATAGCAGGAATCTAGAAAACCTAAATAAGGGAGTAGGAAAAGAATAACTATAAGAAAGAAAAAAATCAAAATCAACAAGCAACTATAAACCAGAGACACACTATGGGGGTGGGGAGAGGGGTCAAAATAAGGGGTTGCAATTGTATGGGGAATATAAAAAAATAAATCTTAAAAAAGATAAAAAAATTAAAATAAAGTATTAATAAATTAAAAAAAAACTAGTATAAGTAAACAGTACAAGTGAGGTTTCTGAGGCTAAGAGGGAGGTGAAAGGAAGAAAAAGTGAAAGGGATACATACAACAGTTGGCATGGGGAATAAACATCTGTGGGGAATTTAAATGAGTTACATTTGATCTAAAGAGAAGAAAATTGAGTCCTTAACAATACTGAGTTTTCTCATTCATGAATATAAAATAAAAATTAAAGAGAACCTTAAAGAGAAAAAAAAAAACAACTCAGTACCTATAAAGGAGCCCCGTTAGACAACAGATTTTTTAGCAGAAACTTTATAAAACCAGATGTGACCAACCAAGAATATGCTCTCTGGCAAATTTATCATTCAGAATTGAAGGAGAGTACAGTTTTCCAGCTTTAAAAAAAAAAAACAGTAAAGGAGTTTATCTCTACTATGATAATTATTAAGGATTGTACATCATAAACAGAAGATGCATATGCATGTGTGTATATTTGCATGTGTATGTATGTGTGCGTATACACACACATGTGTGGATGTGTATGGAATGGTCCACTTTAACAACTGATAGCAGTTTTCCCTGTGTTGTCAAATTATATTTGTTTTTTTGTCTTTTCCAAATATTTTAAATAAAAATTAATTTTAGTGAGATATTATTAGCATGTAACAATGATTCAGTATTTGTATATTTTGTAAAATGATCAATGCAATGAGTATAACATATATCCATACATATTTATATAATGTTTTGTGTCTTATGATGGGGACTTTTATGATTTACTTTCTTAGCAACTTTCAAATATACAACATGGTATTATAAGTGGTAGTTGTGGTACTGTTAGATGCTTTTTATGGCCCGAATATACATATATATGTGTTTATATGACAATAATGTTATTAAGAGTGGATTAAGTTACATAAGCCTATAGTTTATTTCCTATAACCTCCCCTACAGTAATGCATATATGTGTACATAGACATGTATATTTCATGTTTATTTATACATGCATCTATGTTTATATATAGGCACATATATGAACTGTGTATAGTAAATTATATTTCTGATTTTAAAAATCTTTCTTTTAGTTCATGTTGCTTTAAATTTTCATAGGTACATTATTCAATAAACATAATGAGCACATACTACATACCATATATTGGTCTATGCATATGGATGAAATCAAGTTATATCCTCAAACAGCTCATATTCTAGCAGGATAGTAAAAATGATTTTAAAAAACACATAATAGAGAAGCAGTTTTAAAGTTTATGAATTGGCGATAAATGCAACCAAACAATGAAGGAGAAAGATTAACAGATAAAGGAGATGGGGAGATTGGGGTACATGGAAGACGAGTTGGTTGAAGCATTAACTAGGATGGTGATAAATGACCAAATTGATGTTAATCCACTTCACTTCTGGAGGAAGAGCATTCAGACCCAGGGAAAAGTGATAGCAAAGAACTTACAAAGGATGTTGAACAAACAGCACAGTGGCCAGTGCGACTGGGGCTTTTGTAAGTAAGGGGGAGAGTAGAAGAGCATTCTTAGGACCCATCATAAGTCTTTTGGCTTTTACTCTGATGAAATGGGGAAAAATTGAAGGATTTTGAGTGGATCTGGCTTGCATTTTAAAAGAATCATTCTGGTAGCCCTGTTGAGACTAGATGGTAATGAAGAGCAAGATCAGAGCAGGGAGATGGTTAGGAAAATATTTCAACAAGCCAGGTAATAGATGATGATGATCTGAATCAAAGTAATATCCACTGAAGTCATGAGAATATTCTGGGTATGTTTTAAAATTTTAAATGATTTTATAATGAATTACTTGTGGAGTATTAGGAATGGAAATAGATCATAAATGTACCACTGTCTTCACCTGACAACTAGAGTTATAAATGCCATCAACTAATAAAAGATAAGGAAGACTTTGAGTAGGAATGTCAAGATTTCAGCTTGGATTACATCAGAGGAATTTACTAAACATCTAGGTAGAGATGAAACATCTAGATAGAACTGTTTAGTAGAGATGGTGTGTGTGTGTAAAGATGTAAAGATTGATTTGGGTTGACATGAGAAGTGCTTGCTAAAGATGAGTTTGGAAGTAATCAGTATACAGAATAGCATGTAAAACAAAGGGAATGTATAAGATGGTAGGTAGGGAAGAAGAGAGGGCTAAGAATCCTAAGCATCAAAACCTTTCATCATTAAGAGATTAGAAAGAATAAAATATTGAGAGACTAAGAAACAATGACTTGATGAAGCAGGAGGTAACCAAGACAGTCTTCAGTCTTGAACTCTAAAGGGAAAAAAATGTATTAAGGAGGAAGAGATGCTCAACTGTGTCAATGCTATTTAATGGTAAAGTAAGATGACAATCAAGAATCAATAACATTGTCTCCTTTTTATCATTTCTGCTTTGGAATTTTGTTTCAAAGGCTTTTCAGGATTCCAAATTGATATACATTATTACTTATGGCATCTTTGGTTGCTATAATCCAACCTTTAATTCACCTGAACTATTATATAGTTTATGGTACAAAGAAAAAGGTTATAGGTTGACCTATAACAATACTATGTTTTTATATTTTTGAGTCTATCCCTAGAGGTTTTATTCTGTCATAATAATAACTGGTATTTACTGATTTTCCAATTCATTGACTTTCAATTTGTGTTTTACCTGCATTATCTTATTTTCTACTGATAACAAACCTGTTAAGTAACTTTTTCACTCTTTCCTTTCTTTTTTTTTTTAAACATAAGAAATGATGACTACCCCAAGGTTAGGTCAGTTGCACAAAACCCTGTACTTAAAAGGCAGAAACTAAACCAAAAACCTAGTTATCTTGCTTTATCTCATCCCTTTGGTCTAATTATTTTGTGCAAATGCCATACTTTCAATTCACTTGATTTTATGTTAGATTATAAATCTAGCATTGCCTGATCTCTTTATTAGTCTTTATAACAAACCCTCATTATTTTATATATATTGTTTAATTCAATTTAGCTAAATTTGACAAAACCTCATCCCGAAATATCCATTTCCTTAAGTATATAGTTTAAAGACTTGACAGCATTTTCTCCCCACCCAAGAAATTGGCTTATATTTCCATGTATTCAGGTTATTGTTTATATAAAAATATTTTGCTTTTACAAAAAGAAAAAAATATTTTTTATAAATAGCCTGTGAATTTAGATTTATTCTCTTGTTGAAAATAATTGTGGACCTCCCCTGGTGGCACAGTGGTTGAGTGCTGGTTGCGAGGCTGCCTGCAGCCTCTGCAGCACTAGTTCGATCCCCGGCCACAGGCAAGGGTCCCACCAAAAAAAAAAAAAAAAAAAAAAAAAAAAAATAATTGTAATGTGTTTGTTTTTCTTCCTAACATTATCAATCTCTCTTCTTCCCCTCACTCACAAAGTATGATTCTCCATCCAAGGAAAATTTCCTCACCTAACAGGGATAGTTCTTAAATTTCTCAGAACTTTCCCTTCATTTAACTGTGCTTAAGACATTTAAATTTATTTATATTCAATGTATGAATACCTGGAGTATTTTCTTGGGAAAAATTTTTACTTGCAGGATATGGAAAATATTTTTATGACATCAATTTCCTGAGGTAAAAAAGTTGAAGTTTTAAGAGGATGCTTTGAGAATTAGATTCCTTTTTACTTTGATCTTATAATAACTACAGATAACTAAATAAAGCTCACATTTCTTGGTAAAATGTTTTCAGTTCAGTAAACATTCTTAAAGGAAACGTTTGCTTCAGTAACCAAAACCCACTGTTTTCACTGAAGGTCCAAATTAAAAGAATACTGTTTCTATTTTGTAAGGAAAGAAAATCTTATTTATTTTTCTACACAGGCATTTTGGAACACTTCCTCTTAAAAATACACAAGACTTTATAGATAACAGATTTTAGAGTGAAAAGTAGTACCCACATTCAGCTGTAAGAAAGCTAACAGTTATCTGCTACCAAAATTTACTTATAAAATATGAAATAGCAATTGAAGAGTCCCCTTTCTTTTTATCAAGACATAACCTCAATAAAGTAAAGGCAACTTTCTGAATTTTACCTTATCTTACTCTTGCCTTATTTGATTAAAAATAAAGACATAGAATTTCTCAAGGAAATATCTTATGGTAAATATGTATGGTATTTTCCCCTCAGTGTTACTGCACAAAGTTAGGTATAAACAGGTAAGTAGATATATAGGCATTGATTGCCTGCCTCCTCTGACTATGAGAAATACCATGAAAGGCCTGCTTTGCTGTGGATTTTAATGAATGCTGACTTGTTTATCAAAGTGGATTCCTATTCTTACGTGACAAATATAGACCATAACTAAGTTACAAATAGCCCTTTGAAACTGGATGTCCCTTCTCTAGTTCACATTGACTGGACATGCTCCAAGTGCTTAGGTGAGGTTTGCATCTTGCCTTACTTGTGGAATTTAAATTTTAGAAGCATTTGAGTTTTAGAAACCTGATATAAGGTTTTGAAGGAAGAGATAGTGGTAGTTGGGTAAGGAAATGGAAAAATTGGTAAACATAATTTACTAATCCAGGATCCAAACCAAGACTGTGGTCTTTAGTAAATTAGAATAATTCTGGATTAAATTAGTATAAATTGGAGATTAAATGAATCCTGTTAAACTGTGGTGAGCTCAGTGAGTGAAAGGAGCCAAACATGTACATTTGTAATTATCCTTATGTATTTCCTTTTAATGTTCAATCTTGCACACCCAAAATATTTTTTCACATAAAAAATGAAATCATTAAATAACTACAAGTGAGTTTCTACAATGTACTAGCCTACTGCACTAATACAAAAAATGAAAAAGAAAAAGCACGAGAGAAAGGTTAAGATTACATGAGGATCACTTGCCGCTATATAAATGAAAAGATTAGGATAAGAGTGACGAGGGATTTGCAATTTCATGTTCCATGAGAATGGGTCAGGAAATTAAGCCTCTTTATATTTTATTAGGACTCCATATTACAAACAAACCACGCCCCAAATTTTCAGATGTAGCCCAGCACATATTATAATGCAGACATATGCACCATCAAAATACATAGATACTGTGAAGAAATGTGTGTCATTTCTGTTTCAAGCACTGTCATTTTGAAATTAACATCAACAAGATTGTCATGATTGGTCACACCAGACGCTAGACTAACTCCCATGGAGAACGCCTAATGGTTGGCAAAGGCTTTTCCCGCTGCATAGCATATAACACAAGTGTAAAGCCCAAGTCTGGTAAAGATGATCCCTGTATCCATAAACTTAAGTGTTTTCAGCATAAAATGCAAGAATTAACTGGATTATGGTTTTAATTCCTTTCGGTTTTGACTTAGTTTAATATCAAAAACACTGGAAACTACATATAGTCCAAATTATTACCAGAGATAAGAAAAAGTAGATTAATACACTCAAGGAAATTTCCTATCTGTGGCCTTTCAATTATTTAATTTTAGGTAGAGTGATACTAGTGAAGAATAAATTTCTAGAGGGAGAATTCTGCCTCAACATGTTGAATTTATTTATCATGAAATAAATATAAGAACAGCCTCCATAAGAATTACTTAATAATCATCATACAGGGCCTCCTTGGTGGCACAGGGGTTAAAGATAGTGCAATCAAGCTATTGTCAGCCACTCCAGCACGAATTTGATCCCCTGGCTGGCCAGAGAGGTGACCCACATGGCGCAGCAGACCTCTCCTGTTTTGCCCACTGCTCCCCTCAGCAGTGTATTTCAGTAGATCCACCTGTTCTGCCCCCACACTATCTCTGTGAATCCTCTCACCACTCCCCACCTCTAGATTGCACCCCAGCTCTTGTACGCATAAATAAATCTTTAAAAAAATATCATGATACAAAATACCTACTTCAAATGTAGATGTTGACCCCACTTAGCAAGAAGACTGACCTCTAGTGGTTCCTCACTAATGATTTAAGAGTTTTACATTATGTTCGAAAATATAAACACATATGTAAAAGTATTTAAATATCTATGTGATTACTAATCCAGATTCATGTCTATTTTTAGACTTCCTTTAAAAAGTTTCATTTTAAGAACAAATTTTTTGGTTATATTCAGTATTTTGATAACAAATTTCTTATTTAAGACAACTGTTTTTTTCTCTTATCCATTTGCCACAAGGAGTTCTTGCTCTGAAATGTGTAAGATTTCTCTGTAATATGTTCACATCTCAAATTCATAAGCTCATTCATATATGCTGTTTTACTCATTATTTTACTTCTCATCCGTACTTAAAAATTTATGTGGAAATTCTGCTACCTTTATTCTCAGTGTCTGTTAAGAGTTTATTCATTTTCTGTGAAAATTTATTGCTTCATGAGCTGCTTTCACGGGGTCTTAATTATGATGTCCTAAGGAGAGATGAGAAGATGGAAGCAATGAAAACAGGTACAACTTTACATGTGATCAGTAGTACAGGCCAAACATGAAAGACTACTGTGAAAATATTGTGCCAGTATATTTAAAAACTTAAATGTAGAAGAAAATTCATAAAATATAAATGATCAAAATTGAAAAGAAATACTCATCAAATCAGTGTTTATATTTTTCACAATGAAAAATAGGATCCGGATGATTTTAAAGGTGAGCTATACTGAATGTAAAATATGCATTAAGTTTCTGTGTTGCTCACATATTTTCAGAACAAACCCCACTTTACAGTAACACACAAAATGTAAGGACATTATATGAAAATGATGTCTATTCCCACTTATGAATGTTGGTGACACGTCTTAAACAAATTATTAGGAAACCAAATCCAGTCAAACCAACCATGTCTTTGATGTATAAAAAGAGAGCACATCCCAAAGAACTTTGTTTTACCC
The DNA here is from genome assembly GCF_964194135.1 of Talpa europaea. Classification (NCBI taxonomy): domain Eukaryota; kingdom Metazoa; phylum Chordata; class Mammalia; order Eulipotyphla; family Talpidae; genus Talpa; species Talpa europaea. Next base: position 78,484,087 of record NC_140068.1, read on the forward strand.
AGTAATTCGAGTTAGGTCCAACTAAAATCACTTGAAATCACTTCCTTAAAGGAAAAGATATCATCTCAACATATAACAGGTATAACCCAGACCATATTTATTTATGACCCTGTCGTGGGGCATTTAGATATCTAGTTTTTCTCACTATTCAATTTTTGTTTTCTTGTCTTTTGTTTAAAACCTTAAACACCAGGGAGCCAAATTCCTAAGTAGCTTCAGGAGCAGCTATTGTTCTTGAGGCCCCAATAAAATACTATAATTCTACTGTTTCAGGTAAGGGAGTGGTAAACATCTGCAGGGTCTCGATCTCAGTTTAAAATAATGCACATAGGGCCTCCCCGGTGGCGCAGCGGTTGAGCGCTGGATTGCGAAGCTGCCCACAGCCTCTGCAGCACCGGTTCAATCCCCGGCTGTTCCCCGGCCACCAGAGGAGGGTCCCACATGGCACGCAGACCTCTCCTGCCACCCGCTGCTCCCCTCAGCAGTGTGCTTCGGTCCTTCTGCCTGCTCTGCTCCCCTCTCTGGCTCTGGTGAATTCTCTCACCCTCCCACGCTTCTGACTGTACCCAGTGCTTGTATAAATAAATAAATAAAAATCTTAAAAAAAAAATTTTAAAAAAATAAATAAATAAATAAAATAATGCACATACCAAGTAACTCATCTTGGGAATATTTTAGGGAGGCGTGTTATGAACATCTTGGGAGGCCTTTCTTTCAAATGCAGTAACATTAAAAAAATCATTTGATCTAGTTTGGGTTTATTCTAGAAATTTTAGTGAAATATTCTAAAACCAGTAAGTGCCATTATATTAATAAATAAAATATCTTATGATCATCTCAAACAGTATAGAAAATTATTTTAATCTATATAAATTGGAAAGGATGTCATAAAATAATGATGTCTGATGTGATAAGTATATATTCAAAATCTCAATACCATAAAAAGAAGGAGTAGAGAACAGGGTAAAATAAATATCTGGGATATTCTAAAATTAATGACACCAAATCACAGATCCAAGAAGCTCAGAGGATACCAAGTGAGATAAATATAAAGTATCTGCAACTATGGATATCATATTTAAAGTGAATAAAATCAAAGAGAAAATACTGAAGCCAGAAGACAATAAACATCTTATATATAAAGATAAATGGAAAAGATAGCCATTGGATTTCTCACCAGAATCAATAGAAGTAATAGGAAAGTGGAGTGAAATCTTTAAAATGATGAAAGAAAAATACCACCAATGTAGAATTCTATATTCAACAAAATTACACTTCAAAAATATCAGAGAAACCAATGCTTCTTTCTCAGACAAAAACTGTGAAATTGCATCATCAGATGTGCTCAAGTACCAATGTTAAGACAGATTTTTCAAGGAAGGAAAATAATGTGTGTGTGCATGTGTGTGTGCATGTGTGTATGTGTAAAATATGCATCAAAGTCAGAAAGAACAAGCATCAAAGATTTAATGAAGATAAGCTACAATATTTTAATTATTAATTCATGTAATAGACACTTTTCAAAATAGTGATGGTGAGTAATTATAGGGTAATTTAGGTATATGCAATATACCTAAAAACAATGGGAGGGGAGAAGAACCAAGATGGATATAGAGGAGGTGCCTTGCTTCCTTCCCAGGAAGATCATGGAACCTCATACACATTCCACCAGATTAAAATCACTAATCGTTGGGTATGTATTCTTTAAAACACAGAACATATTTTTGAAATATATAACTCCAAAAATACACAGATAAAACTTTTTTTTTTTAATGAGAACTTATTTTAAGTAAACACTTCTGACCTAATCTCATTTTTCAAATGTTTTCTTTCTTGGTTCCTATCTCCCTTCCCAATCCCAGTAGTCCTGCAATCTTTTTCATCCGTTTCCCTTTATGGATATATTTCCTTATATTTTATTTGAGTGTTCAATTAAAACAGTATGGTAATGGAACAAAAACAAATTCACTGACCAGTGGAATCAAACAGAAAACCCAGAAATAAAGCCACATATATACTGGCAACTAATCTTTGACAAAGGAGTAAAGAATATGAATGGAACAAAGACAGTTTGTTCAATAAATGGTGCTGGAAAAACTGGACCATCACATGCAAAAGAATGAAACTAGACCACTCCCTCTCACCGTGCACAAGAAAACAACTCAAAATGGATAAAATAACTAAACATAAGACCTGAAACCATAAAATACATAGAAGAACATATAGGCAAAATACTACAAGACATACATCTCAGTAACATCTTTAAAGACTCATCCCCCAAAGCAAAGAAAGTGAAGGAAAATATAAACAGTTGGGATTACGTCAAACTAAAAAGCTTCTGTGCAGCAAAAGAGACATTAACCAAAACAGACACCTGACTGGGGGAAAATTTTTGCACTCCACACAACTGATAAGGGACTGATCACAAAGATATACAGAGCTCACATGACTCAACAAAAACAAACTAAACAATACAGTCAAAAAATGGGTAGAAGAGCTAAAAAGACGCATCTCAAAGAGGAAATTCAAATGGCCAACAGGTCTATGAAAAAATGTTCAACATCACTTATATTCAGGGACATGCAAATCAAAGCCACAATGAGATGCCATCTTACACCAGTGAGGATGGTACATAAAAAAAAAAAAAATCTAGCAACAACAAATATTGGTGAGGATGTGTAGATAAAGGAACTTTCCTACATTGCTGGTAGGAATACAAACTGGCCCAATCACTATGGAAAACTGTGTCCAGGTTCCTCACACTACTAAAAATGGAGCTACCATATGACCCAGCAATTCCACTCCTAGGAATCTTTCCAAAGAACACAAAAACTTTAATTCAAAAGGATACCTGCACCACTATGTTTATTACGGCGCTATTATACTATTATACTGCAGTCCATTCATCTCACAAAGAAATGGTGTACAGAGAGAGTATGTATAGAACTCTGACTAATCCATCAAAAATTGAAGAATAATAACCCAATAGAAAAATATACAAATGAGTTCGAGACATTTTATAGAAGAAGGCATAGAAATTGCCATTAAAGTATAAAGAGGTATTCACCTTCATTAGTCATCAGAGAAATGTAAATTACAATCATAATGAGATAACACTGCACAATCAAAAATGGCTAAAATTATAAAGTCAAACATTTGAATGGGAAACAAAGTATTTGAATGGGAAACAAAGGGGGCTCTCACACAGTGCTGGTTGGGGACTTAAAATCAGTACCACCATGTCGCCAAATACACATGCTTCAGAAGCCAGCATTTCCATTGCTACATATATAACTAACATATCTAGAGACATTTTCACCAAAAGATATGTTTAAGAATATTTTCACTATTTCAATATGCAATTTACCTGAATTGGAAGCAACTCAAATGTACATAGCAATTATATTTTTATAAAGATTATGGCAATTTTAATTTATGAAAATGAATAAGACATTACTATAGGCAACAATGACTTTCAAAACAGTTGAACAAAGGAAGCCAGTCATGATGAGTGTGCAGTATATAATCACTTTTACATAACACTCAAAACTAATCTGTGAAAAAGTAAGATGGGAGCAGAATAATGCTGAAGGAGACATTAGAGGGGCATCTGCTGCTGACGTACTTTTTCTGATCTGGGTGTTGGTTTCATGTGATTACTCATTTATCTGTATGTGCTCTCTGTGGATGTTATGTTTAAAGAGTTTACTTAAAAAAGAGAGAGAGAATGAGAGAGAGACCAGTAGGAAGATGGTCAAAGAACTTCATTAGGTTTTCCACACAAAAGGAAGCACAAATGCCACAAATTCATAAAATATATCAACTTTGTTATTTGTCAGAAAAAGTAAAATTAAACTGTGATTCCACTTAATACCTGGTATACAGGCAAAAATTTAAAGTGTCAGACAATATCCAGTATTGGTGATGATGTGGATTTACAGAAAATTTCACATACTCTGGTGTGAATGTAAATTGATATAATCACTTCTGGACAGTGTTGGTACTTCATAGTAATTTTGAGCACACGAAAACTCTTATGATCTACAATTCATTCTTTGGTATATACATAGAAGTTTCTCTTATATGCACAATAGAATACATGAAAAATTTTTAGCAAAACTGCATAATAAAAACTGAAACAGTTCAAATTTTCATCTAAAATGAATTGGATGAAGTGTCACAGACTCTCACAACGAAATATATCCCATGATAAGGAACGATAGAGCTGTGTTCAATTACATGGATTGATGTCAAAAACCTAATATGGGGTGGGAAAAAAAGCAAATTGTAAAAGAATACATAATCAGTCCACCTAAGTAAAGTTCAAAACAATTTAATTAACAACCACATGATATTGTCACACTGTAAAGAATAATTTAAAAAGTCATTTGTGAAATTTTCTGAGGGAGGAGAACATGCATGCAAGGAGATCTTACATGCGGATTTAAAACTGTCAGGGATATTCCATTTTTTAAACCATGTGGTGAACAGAACTACATTCATTTTTTTAAATTTTATGTGTAAATAAACTTTTAAAATTACAATAACAAAGTTAGAGAGAAAAAAAGAATGAAATATGCCAGTGTAACCACTTTTGGCCATGAATCCTGAACTAAAACTGTTAATTAAAATAAGAAGCATTTTTGTGTTAATTCCTACATTTATTTTAGAAAGCGTTCATCTGAGATCTTTTAAGCCCATGGTCATTTGAGAACACAGTGGAGGGACTGATAGGGTAAATCACTAGGACTTGTTTACGCAACAAAAAAATGTGGCTGGTAAAATATTCTCTACTGATGTTTCTGCAGCCAGAGACCGGAAACAGAATGGAAATGAGATCCTTTACTTTTCTTGTGCCAACACAAACAACAATTATAGTGCCATGTGAGAAAAGTTGTAAGAAATATTGCTTGATTTCAGTGGTTCAACCATGTCAGCAGATTTCTGTAACTGTGGCAGATTGGCCCCCTAAACTTTACAGTCTTCAGCAAGGAACAGCTCTTAGGCATTAAACTGATCCCTGATAAAACAACCCCGGGGTCATGAGAAGGCTACTCTGCCAATTTCATTTCACTGTGGGACCCACTGACATCTGGCTCAGCTGCGGAAGCTGGAAAACTTCTGTAAAATTCTCTTGACAGTAAAAATGGACATGTGGAAAACATTCTAATCTGTTAATCTTTGGTGCTCCTGAAAAAGGGACATTTGGCTTTATACTTCATGATGATGAATATGAAACCTCCACATCTAGTTGTAAATAATTTAATAGCATTTGAATAAAGAATAAAATTTTCATTTCCCAAATGTGCCAAAAGATGAATATGCACCTGCATCAACCCCATAACACAAGAAGCCCCCTGGACTCCCCCTTTATACTTGGGCCTTGACATTTGTCCCCTTCATATTGGTTCCATTTGGCCAGCAAAAACTAATTAGTAACAATTTCTTCTCTCCCTCTCCCTTGCCCTCCTGTTTCTCCCTTTCTGTCTGCCCCTCCTCTGCTTACTAGTTTGCATGCTTTTAGTCCCCTTTGCATTAAATATTTCAAGTGGTCAAAATAAATGTACAAATATGTAAACTAATTAAAAGAAGTAAAAACTATTAACGAACCCATTCCTGATATGCTGAATAGAAGAATGTAGCATATTAGTTGTAAGCAGAGCATCTGAGGTCTGAATTTTTAGGTTCCAATTTTGATTCTGTAGACTCAAGCAATTTTTTTTTAATAAATTTTATTTTTATATTCCCCATACAATTGCAACCCCCCCCATTCTGATCCCAATCCCTCCCCTCCCGCCCCCCACCCCCCAAAAGTGTCTCTGATTCATAGTTTTTTGTTGCAAATTTTTTAACCTTCCTATGCCCCATGTTTCCTCATCTGTAAGACTCAGGTATTAATAGTATCTACTCGTGAGCGCTTACAAGGATTAAGTGAATGTGGGTACATGTTAGGCCCTATAAATGTTTTTCTCGCCTCTCTTATTAGCTGCACTCCTCAGCTAACAGTCTGCCTTCAAACCTGGAGCAGGAATGTTACTCAGTCATCCCACCTTTCCACTGAAAGGTTGACTTCCCAAGTCTCAAAGAGCGGTATTTTAATGGGATGTGACATTAATTCATAAAAAAACATGTCTCTGTTCCTCAAAGAATTCTTGAAATATCTGTTGAGCATCTTCTATAAGATATTTTTTATTAAATGCTAGGCTTGACTGCTTGTTGCGTGACTTAACTGAGTATGTGTCTGTGTCTGACTGTGAGATAGTATGAGTCCATTGATTTTGAAACACTTTCAAAATCATTAAACCTGAATTCATTGTTCAGTTATAAATTACATTGCTAGACATAAATTCATGTTTTGCTTGACATTTTAGTGACTCCATTGTACTCTCAACATCAAGTCTTCAAAATAGATCCCAAGCTCATTGCTGGGCTGCCCTTGTGCACTCTATAACCTCAAATCCCCTGGACTGGGTATCTTCACACAGGCTATTCCTTAAGGTACACTTCTACCTCTCTATGCCTCTGGACAACTTCTATATACATCTTTTAGTCACAGTTTAGAAAAAATTTCTGAGCAGATTATTTTTGGACTGAGTTCCTGTACCACATAACACACCCCCTAGGGTCTTGTTATTGTTCAAACAATAACTTCTTACTTTTTTTTTAATTTTAGCCTTATTGAGGTAGGATTGACAAATACAATTGTAACTTATTTACAGTGTATACGGCATCATGATTTACTATACATAGTGAAGAAATTTCCCTCAATTATATGTATTACAATTAAGATTTCCCTTAATTACATCTATAATCCTTATGTATTTATATTTAAATTTTTGGTGAGAGCAATTAAGTTCTATTCTCTTAGCAACTTTCTGCTATACAATACTGTGTATACAATACAGTGTTACTAAACTGAAGCCATCATGTTTTACATTACTGAGAACTTATTCATATTTAATACCTGAAAGTTTACACTCTTACCAACCTCTCCCAATTTTCCCTCCCCTCCCCACACACACCCTCTGGTGCTACTTTTCTCCCATTGCTATGAGTTTCACTTTTATTTTTTATATACCATAGATAAGTGAAATCAGGAGGTAATTGTCTGATTTATTTCACTTAGCATAATGGTAATATCAGTAGGATTTCAGGTTTGACTGAATATGGAGGGGTTGGGGAGATATGTGGCTAATTCCATTGTGTAGTTTTTATTTTTGTTTTTGCTGTTAGCACCTTTGTCCCTTAATGTATATAATTTAGATCTGGAAAGCACAGTACACTATAAAATCTGCATTGCATACACATGAATACAGTTTCATAAAATGAATTCTGGAATTCTTCCACCAATTGAAACACTACTTGATGAAGTAGACTATCTGCTCTGCTCCAGATAGAAGACCAGACAGTGGGTGGGACAGAAAAGGAAGTGAGGGGCCTTCCTGGTGGTGCAAGGGGTTAAGGCACAACTTATGAAGCTGTCCACAGCCTCTGCAGCACGTTTGATCCCCAGCCAGGGAGCTACCCATATGGTGCGTTAGACCTCTCCTGACTTACCCACTGCTCACCTCAGCAGTGTACTTCAGTCATTCTGCCTGTTCTGCTCCCCACTCTGTCTCTGGTGAATCCTCTCACCCCCTGCACCTCTGGCCTGTACCCCAGCTCTTGTATGCATAAATAAATAAATCTTGAAAAAAAAAAGAAAAAGGAAGTGAGGGGCTCCCTTGCTTTTTAGAGGAATGACAACTGATAGAATGGTCAGCAATCAAGCCATTAACGTGTAGATGTATTTGTTAATTGATTAAATTACTATGACTGCCCCCCAAAGCAGAGAACAATTGTACCACTACCCTCGCATGTTTATGTTTAAATAAACTATGGAAGTGGCAGTGAAAACAGAAGTGTTAAAGCACAAGGATGATTTCAGATTAGCACAAAAACTGGACTTCATCAATTTCCTGTAGTAATATATGACAAAATTTATGTTCTTGGTTTGCTACTTCATTCATTCCCTTCAACTGCCACTGTTGTAAAGGTTCGTCTCATAAGCTTACTACAAAAAATTGTCTAACTCTGGAGTGGCTAATGATACTGCCTCTTACTCAAAATTAATAATTCAAAATTAATAATTCATCAGATGTTTTCTTACTCAACTTTCTGCCCCACTACCCGTTAATACTTATGGAGAAGGGTTCTGGACTTCAATATTGAACCTCAGAGAGGCAAAGTGTCCACAAATATACCCTTACTCAGGAAACTTACAGTTTGGCCTGTTTTCATCCATCTATTTTGTTTTAACCTTAATGTCTTAGGAAAATTATTTCATTACTGATGGCAAATTATAATAAAGATTAGTGCAACGGTTTTAGAGTCAAACCAACCTTAAAATAGAGATGGGCATAAATGTAAAAAGAGGAAGAAAGCATCTTACACAAAGTGATAAATTTTAACAACAGAAATATTACATTGTTATAAAAATTGAACTTAGTATGGATGAATATGATATGACCAAATGTTATAGACTTAATGTTCATGTACGCTCCCCTTAATTTTTATGTCGAAATCCTGATCTCCATGTGATTAGGTCTGGTGATACTACTGGGAAATAATTATGTAGGGAGAGGGCTAGTGAATGGGAATTAATACTCTTATAAGAAGCAATAAGGAGGGCCTCCCTGGTGGCGCAAGATGTTAAATGTCAACACTATGAAGCTATCGGCAGACACTACAGCACAAGTTTGATCCCCAGTCAGGGAGCTACCAATGGCACAACATACCTCTCCTGACTCACCCGCTGCTCCCCTCAGCTTTGTATTTCAGTCAGTCTGCCTGTCTCTGGTGAATCCTCTCACCCTCCCCACCTCTGGCCTATACCCTAGTTCTTGTATGCATAAATAAATAAAATAAATCTTAACAAAAAAGAAGCAATAAGGAGTTACATTTTCTCTTAGCCATGAAAGCATACAAAATGAAGACAGTCATCTGCAAATCAGCACCTTCATCAAATAGAACCAATCTGCTGGTACCTTGAACTTTGCTATCTCCTGAATATGAGAAATACTTTTTTATGCCACCCAGAAGTATGTCATAGCAGCCCACAGTCTAGGACACCAAGTAAGCTTTATACCAGGAATGAATGAAAGAGTAATTCAATAGCAGGAAATTGATGTAATCAAAACATTAGGAGAATAGATGAGAAAAACATTTTTAAAATGCTGGGAAAAACAGAAAAACAATCTTTCATGATAAAGCTCTTATAAATTATAAGTACCTGGGGACTTCCTGAAGCTAATGAAGAAAATCTATCAAAACTTAAAATCAATATTATGCTTAATATACTTTAGAAATCATCTCAATTTAAAATAAGGTGTTTATGGGCCTCCCCGGTGGCGCAGCGGTTGAGCGCTGGGTTGCGAAGCTGCCCGCGGCCTCTGCGGCACCAGTTCGATCCCTGGCTGCTCCCCGGCCACCAGAGGAGTGTCCCACATGGTGCACAGACCTCTCCTGCCGCCTGCTGTTCCCCTCAGCAGCTTACTTGGGTCCTTCTGTCTGCTCTGCTCCCCGCTCTGGCTCTGGTGAATTCTCTCACCCTCCCGCACTTCTGACTGTACCCAGTGCATGTATAAATAAACAAACAAACAAACAAACAAATAAATAAAACATGCCTCTATAAAAAAATAAAATAAAATAAGGTGTTTATTACTGTTTCAGCACTTTATAGGTGGTTCTAACCAATGTAGTAAAATAATAAAGATAATTAGATTAAAAGTATCTATTTTTCAAATGATTGGCTTCAAATATTTTCAAATGATTCTATTATCTTAGATTTTCATATAAACTATATGAAAGTTACTGCACAGTTGGCAATAACTGTGGTGTATATGGGAGTAGTGGGAATATGTATAGTAATAAGAGCATTCAGAAAAGATGCAGGTTAAAAAATACTCATCTAGCAGTGTTTCCACACAGAAATAATAACTAATCAACATATAGTCAAAGAGAGAGAATATTCAAGTTAGCAACAACAATAAAAAGACTATTTAGTACTGGAGGAAACAATATATAACAAAAATATACTAAAACCTTTGTTTTTTTTTTTTTTTTTTTTTTTTTTTTGTTGGTATTTATTTTATTAGATTTCCTCTACCCCCATCAGCTTTTGTTGTTTATTGACTTTCTCCATTGTTTTCAATTTCATTAATTTTTGCTCTCATTTTAATTCTTTTTTTTTTTTTTTTTTTTTTTATAAATTTTATTGTTATATTCCCCATACAATTGCAGCCCCCCATTCTGACCCCAATCCCTCCCCTCCCGCCCCCGCCCCCCTAAAAGTGTCTCTGGTTCATAGTTTTTTGTTGATTTTGATTTTCACTTTCTTATAGTTATTCATTTTCCTGGTCCCTTATTTAAGTTTTCTAGATTCCTGCTATGAGTGAGACCATCCGGTATTTTTCTTTTTCTTTTTGGCTTATTTCGCTGAGCATGATCCCTTCCAGCGCCATCCATGTTGCAGCAAATTGCATGTGTTTATCTTTTTTGAATGCTGAGTAATATTCCATGGTATATATGTACCACATCTTCTTGATCCAGTCATCTATTTTTGGGCATTTGGGTTGTTTCCAAAGCTTAGCTATTGTAAACAGTGCTGCTATAAACATAGGGGTGCAGGTGTTCTTTGGAATTGATGTTTCTGTGTCCTTTGGGTAAATACCTAGGAGTGGAATTGCTGGGTCATATGGAAGCTCTATGTTTAGTAGGTCCAGAAATCTCCACACAGCTTTCCACAGTGGTTGGACCAGTTTGCACTCCCACCAACAGTGCAGAAGAGTTCCTTTTTCTCCACACCCTCGCCAACATTTGTTGTTGCTAGTTTTTTTAATATGTGCCATTCTCACTGGTGTAAGATGGTATCTCATGGTAGTTTTGATTTGCATTTCCCTGATGACAAGTGATGTTGAACATTTTTTCATATGCCTGTTGGCCATTTGCATTTCCTCTTCAGAGAAGTTTCTTTTAAGCTCTTCTGCCCATTTTTTGACTGGATTATTTTCTTTGTTGTTGTTGAGACTCATCAGCTCTTTGCAGATTTTTGTGATCAGTCCTTTATCATTAGTGTTGGGTGCAAAAATGTTCTCCCAGTTGGTGGGGTTTCTCTTTGTTTTTGTTATTGTCTCTTTTGCTGTGCAAAAGCTCTTTAATTTGATATAGTCCCAGCTGTTTATCTTTGCCTTCACTATCACAGCTTTGGGTGATGTGTCTGTAAAGATGTCTTTGATGTGCAAATCACGTAGTGTTTCGCCTATATTTCCTTCTATATATTTTATGGTTTCAGGTCTTATGTCTAGTTCTTTAATCCATTTTGAGTTGATTTACATACAGACCAATGGAATCGAATAGAAAATCCAGAAATAAACCCACAGGTTTATGGTCAACTAATCTTTGACAAAGGAGCAAAGACTATGCATTGGAGCAAAGAAAGTTTGTTCAATAAATGGTGCTGGGAAAACTGGGTCGCTACATGCAAAAGAATGAAGCTTGACCACCACCTCACACCATACACAAAAAAAAATCTACTAAAACCTTTGATGTAAAACCTATATGTGAGTTTAAAATGGCACTGAAGAACACAAAGAAATCATAACAAACAGATACACAGTATTCACAGATCACATAATTCAGTATCTTAAGCATGGGACTGATCCAATATTAGTTTATATAGTTTTGGGTTTTTGAAATGATTTTAACAGCTTTGTTCATGAAAACTGATAATGGAACCTATACATGCCAAATATGACAAAGCCACAGCCAACCTCATATTTAATGAAAGTTGAAAGTTTTTCTTCTAAGGTCATAAAGAGGGGAGCCCACTCTAACCAATCCTATTGAATATAAAACTGGAAATTAATAATTCAAGAAGTTAATAATTCAAGAAAAACAAAAGGCATCTAAATAAAAAAGGAAGTAATATTATCTTTGGAGAAAATCCTAAAATATACCACCCAAAAACTACCAGAAATAATCAAATTCTGAAAGTTTCTGACTATGAAAGTCAACATATAGAAAATATGCTTCTATACAATGAATATCTGAATAATAAACAATTGTCAAAAAATAAAATATTTGGAAATAAATTTAACCAAAGAGATGGAAAATAGACAAAGAAAAATATAAATCTTTGATGGAAAATATTACAGATAGAAAGATAACCTATGCTCATGGATTAGAAAAATATTGTTAAAATATTCATACCACCCAAAGCTATCTATAGATTCAATGCAATTCTATCAAAACTTCCAATGACATATTTCACAGAAATAGAAAGAAAATCCTAAAATTTATATAGAACCACAAAGGACCATGAAGAGAAAAACAATCCTGAAAAATGAAGAACAAAGCTAGAGGCATCATACTTCCAAAATTGAAACTATTCTCAAAGGTATAGCAATCAAAAACAGTATGGTACTGAGTATTATTCCATTGTGAATATATACCACATCTTCTTTATCTAATTATATCTGGGCACTAGGAAATACTCAGCTGTTAAAAAAAAAGTTGAAAATTTGCCATTTGTAACAACATGGATAAACTTACTCTTAGTAAAATAAATCAGATAAAGACAAATACCTTATGATTTCACTCATGTGGAATATAGAGAAGTCAAACAAGGATGGATTAAATAAAACAAAGATGAAATTTTAGACTGTAAAACTAATTAATGGTCACAGAGGGAAGAGGTGGGCAAATCATGTAAAGCAGTCAATTGTATGGTAAAAGTAAGCTTAATGTAGTATATACAGACATTGATTTATAATGCTGCACACCTGAAACATACAGTGTTACAATGCAATATTACTTCAATAAAAATTATAATGACAAACAGAAAACAGTTTGGTACTAGCATAGATACAGACACATAAACCAGTGGTTCAGAATTGAGAGGGTCAAACGAAACCAAAACCAACCCCTAGAAATCTGATGGTAAAATTGAGACTACAACTGAGCAGGGGAGTGATGAGAAAAAAAAGGAAGAATACCCAGTACACTATGGTGGAGGACAATGGGCGGCTTGGTGGTAGGTGGAGTGTGGTAGCATACATCTGAATAGGGGGTCCTATACGTCTGAGTCATATACAGTGTTATAAAGCAATGTTACCTGCAAAGAAAGGCTGTCGGGCCTCCCTGGTAGCACAGCAGGTTGAGCGCCATGCTCTGAAGCTGTCCACAGCCTCTGCAGCACCGGTTGGATTCCTGGCCCGCCAGGGAGAATCCCACATGGTGAGGCAGACCTCTCCTGCCTCGCCAGCTGCTCCCCTCAGCAGTGCCTTTGGTCCATCTGCCTGTTCTGTTCCCCACTCTGTCTCTGGTGAATCCTCTAACCCGCCCACGACTCTGGCCTGTACCCCAGCTCATGAATAAATAAAAATAAATATTTAAAAAAATATATTTAAAAAAAATGTCTATCATCTAAAAGATGAGAGAGGTGTTGGCAAGGGTGCAGAGAAAAGGGAGTGCTTATGCTCTGTTGGTGGAATTGTAAATTGGTTCAGTTACTATAAACAATATGGAGGTAAATAGAACTATCATACGATCCAGCAATCCCACTCCTGGTATATATTCAAAGGGAATGAAATCACTAGCTTGAAGATACATTCAAGTTCATTGCATTGTCCTTTACAGTAGTCAACTTATGGAAACAACCCCAGTGCCCATTAATACATAAGTGAATTATGGTGGTATATTGCACATGCATGTGTATATTTGTATGCCGACTTCAAAGAAACAGAGTAGATGGATGAGATGGTTATAATGGATAGAGGGAGAGTACTGAAGAGATACTGACAGAGGGGTACAAATTTCTAGTTATAAGGTTAACAGCTTTGGGGAATCTAAAAAAGATTGGGATATCTAACATATAGCATGTTGTATATTACCATATGTCATGGTAATAATACTATGAAAGTCCTCAATGTCATTGCTAGGTTCCTAGAAACAGTGATTTAAAACAAAATAATGCGCAGCAAACCAATTTTATCATAGACTAATCAATATAATTTATATACCTACAGCCTATTTCTGTTAACATCACCACATTGCTAAATAAGGATCCAAGTACTTCTAACATTACACAATCATTTGTACAATATTCATTAGTGCATTCATTTTCCAACCTGCTTATTCTAGTTTAGGGTTTCCATGGCTAGACCTATTCCAGTGGCACAGAGACAGGTACCATTCCATTGCAGGGTACACTCACTCAGACTGGAACACTGTAGACACACCAATAAATCTAGAGTACACATCTTGAGGATGTGGGGGAAACCTTAGTAACCTTCTCCCCCAAAAAACCAGGCAGATCTGGGAAGAATTTGTAAACTCCACAGATACAGTGATCCTGGTGGGGAAATTTTTTCCCTCATCAAAAAATGTAACAAAACAATGTTACTTAAGTATCTGCTATATTATATACTTGAAAGTTGCTAATTAAGTCGATCCTGAATATTCTCATCAAAAGAAGAAGTAATTATTTAAACACATCTGGAAAAATCCTGAAATAAACTGAAGGCACAGAACAAATCAAATATTTAACTAGTTAAGCTTAAAATGAGGAAATTCAAATAGTTCAACAGTTTAAATAATGATGTGATAATCATTCAGGATGGAAATAAAAGTCATCCTTTCCAAAAAAAAAAAAAGAAGAAGAAGAAGAAGAAGAAGTAATTATATGGCAGAATGGGGATATTAGCTGATGCCATGGTGGTAATCATTTTGCACAAATCTGTCAACATGCACAGCTTACAGTACTGCTCATCAATTACATTTCAATACAATTGGAAAAAATAAAGCTGGAGAAACAGTCATAAAAGACAAAGAGCAAACAAGTATCCTTTAGAATAAGGTAAAATCTTGGTAAGACAGGTTCTTCTATCAGAAGAATACCCTTTTTGTGATAAATAGCCTCCAGTATGGCTTCTTCTGAAATCAGGATTACAATGACTGGGATGCTCACCAGTACTTAAATTTAAAAGGCTAGAATGCATGAAAGTTTACAGAAAGACCTCGGCTCTGAGTATGGAAGCTCTCACACTGGTAGGATTTTTTTTTTTTTTTACTTGTGGAGATCCACACAGAGGAAACTTTGTTTTATTGTTCATTTTGATTGGGCTATTAATCTGAATTAATGAGTCACAATCAGAACTGAATGTCAGTCTCAGCAATTGCTATAGGATTTCTTTGTGGTTGGACAATTTTGTTCTAGTTTATATTCATTAAAAATACCTTTTAGGTGGTTTTCCTTGTGGGTACATACAGGCCTGGCACTAGGAATATTTTCTTAAAGTAATTAAGTCACTCTAAGTCTCATTAGTGAGGGCAACGGCTGGAGAATAAGGCTTTTATACCTTTCACTTTGTGTTTTGATTTCTATTCCCAACTAGGAGTCATAATTTTTTTCTGTAATGACCTTGTGAGTTTTCTTTTTTCACTACTGTAGGGAAACAAACAGGACACCATCTCATGTTGACGCCATTGTGGGCCTGTGACTTACAGCTGTCCTACTTTGGAAAAGATCACATTCCATATACCTTTCTACATTCGCATTAACCTGTAGCTGTGAACCACACATAAGCTTATTGATACTAATAAAACAAAAATGCACACGAGGTGTCTCCTAGACACCTAGGATCAGTAGTTTTAGACAAGCCCTTACTCTTTACTTAAATGTTAAGCATCAGGGTGATCCCTGTCAGGGTGGGAGGTGTGGATCCTGCTTCAACCTCAAGTCCTGTCTAGCAGCGCCAGTGCTGAGGACCCCAGTATGTCAGTTGCCATTTATCAGCTTTTAGTGTGACTAATATTCTTTGAATTCAAATTACCTTCTCAATTTGGGAAAATCTATTCACACTGTCCTACAACTACTGAGTACTCTTCATGAAGATCTAATGACAGAGATAATTATGTTTTCAATTGACAGCACACATTAGCACATTAGTTGCTTAGGCTATAATACTAATATTCACAATCATTGTCTATAGAAATTTGTATCTGACAAATATGAAATCTCAGTAATTGTACAACTGTCCCATTACCAGTTTCAAACTTAAAATTTAATAACTTAAAAATGAGGAATGAAACAAGCTAAAATCAAAATAAAATAAGACAGTTTAGTCTAAAGTCCTGTGTGGTTCCTAATTTCCACTGTTTTCTGTTCTCTTTCTTTAATGATTCTGTACATAGACTTTTGCCCTGGAGGTGAGGCAGAAAATATTCAAAACAACTTTTATTCTGAAAGTATAACTCATGCGTTCTCTCAGGAAAGCAAGAGTATCTGGAGTAGAAAAATGAACAACTCCATCAGCAACAGAACAAAAGACAAAGCTCACTTTTTTTTTTTCAGTGAAGATTCCATCCATCTGGAGAGGTATTTAGAGGTTACTATATCTAGGTGGCAAGTAGATATTTTGTTTGAGATACTTGAAAGTCTGTGGTTGAGCCAGTATTTCAAACCAAAATTGTTTGTGTATACTGTTTTAATTTGAAATACTTGTATTAAAACATACTTTGTTTTATAGGAGTGCTTTGAACACTTGTAGGTACTAGCCTAACTTTTCTGGAATTGTCTCCTTAGTAGAGTTCTAAATCAAGGAAGCTAAGTTTTAATAAGTAAATAATTCAAATTATAAATTATAACAACCATTCTTCATTTGCTTTTAAACTATTTTCACATTGTAAGGGCCTCTTTTTCTATACATCGTTTATTTCTCTTAGGCAAAGTCTGCATGGACTAAACACTCCAAACCTAGCATAACTGCTTTGAATATTTTGACTACACATGTTGACCTAGTTAGAAAGAGAGTCTTTGTACCTTCCACAAACAATTTTCATTCATAACCAGTTTCTAACTGTGGTGGAGTCCTTGTGAGTACTACCAATTCTGCACTTAACTATTTCTGAGATGCCTATTGGCTGAAAGGTATAGCAGCTGTATGAGACCTAGAAAACTCAAGCATCTGAGGCATGACTACAGCACAACAGTTTGCACAATGTTTGATCTTAGGTGTCTTCAAAATAATCTTTAGCCTATTCTACAACAGCTTATATAAGCAAAGGTCAAGATGGCTGGCATTTCCATTGATCATTTCATGCTCTAATTGAGACCAATTAAAAGAATTTTTAGTTTTATTATGGATTACATTTTTTGTCACATCACAACATTGTGGATGATATGTTGAAACTTAAGTCTCTAGATGAAATTATAGTCATATAAATATTATACCAGAAAGAGAGGAGAGGTTAAGGGTAGATTTGTGGGGGAGAGAGGAGAGCTCTAAGATGTGGAATAAATGGAGAAGGGAGTAAAACACAGACTTAAAAGATGACCATATGTGGTCAGCATAGAAACAGAAGAAATGGTAGCAACAAGATAAAGGTGAGCATTTTGAGGAAGGCAAGATCTCAAGAGTAGATTGCAGTATTTAAGGTAACTGACTTGTGTTTTATAAATGTAAACTTAGAGAAACAATATCATCCCTTCATATGTCCCTATCATGTCATCCCTATCATATGTTTTTAAATGCACAAGGTATTTTCAATATAGTCATCCTCATTTGTTGACTCTATTTTGACAGCAGTTGGCATTAGGCTGCCCCTAAGGTGCCCAATATATGTACATATGCCATTTCTGATGGGACCAAAAGACTATCTTGATTGCTATAATCTGCCGTTCACCTGGGTAACAATTAAATCATATAAACCTTCTCCTGTATTAGATAACAGACAGACTGAATTACCCTTATTTTTTTTTTTACTATTTGATTTCCTTGTCTAAAATTAGAAATATTATTCTCATTATCAGTGTGCTTTGCATACCTATGTGTTTTACATCAACCAGAGTGAACAAATTTTTGAATTATCTATCTTGAGTGCTTCTTCTATGCTTCTCCTATTCAAAGGGTGATTTTAATTTTAAATGGAATCGACCAAAACAATTCAGTTTTTAAGAAGTAAAGTGGTGGGCCTCCCCAGTGGCGCCCACAGCCTCTGCAGCGCCGGTTCGATCCCTGGCCACCGGCGAGGGTCCCACATGGCGCTCAGACCTCTCCTGCCACCAGCTGCTCCCCTTGGCAGTGTACTTCGGTCCTTCTGCCTGTTCTGCTCCCTGCTCTGGCTCTGGTGAATTCTCTCACCCTCCTGCACTTCTAACTGTACCCAGTGCTTGTATACATAAATAAATCTTAAAAAAAAAGTAAAGTGAAAGAAACATGAAGGGGAAAATTAGTTATATTCCTTTTTTATGATATATAGAGTAGTCTATGTATCCCTCACTGCATTTCAAAAGTTGCAAATCTTTGTACATTTGGTTTTAGTTCCCTGACTCCCATAATTGGTTACTAAGCGTTGAAACCCTAGCTAAGTGTTTTTTTACAGTACTAACATTTAGTGGATATAGTATTATGTATTTGCATCCTTTAGCAGATAAATATTATATATTTACAGAATTACAGTGGGATTTGCCATACTTGTATAATGTTTATTTTTAACCATGCTAAGTTGGTAGACAACATTGTATATGATTCAGAGCTTTAGGCTCACACCTCTTTAAATGTATGTTATCAAACCACATCTACCACCAAGATGTCCACAGTCCTCCACTATAGTCCACTGGGCTCTCTCCTCAATTTCCTCCCCACCTCCCCCTCGTGACCTGGCAGCCTCAATTCTATAGTCATATTTCTAGGATTTGTTATGATTTAGTGTTTTTCCTGACTCTTTGGTCCTTTTTTGTCCATATTCCACATATGAGCTAAACCATCTAATATTTCTCTTTTTCCTGCTGGCTATTTGGTTTAGCATAATCCCGTCCAGTACCATTTGTAATGTTGCAAATAGAAAGAGTTCATCTTTGTTATAACTGAGTTGTATTCCATTGTACGCACATGTTTGTACATACATGCAAGTGCATATACCCACACACACACACCCCGCATCTTAATCAACGCATCTATCACTGGACATTAGTTTCCATAACTTGGCTATTTTAAATAATGCTGCAAGGAACTTAGAAGTTCAGATATGCCTTCAAATTAGCGTTTTTGTGGGTGGATACTTAAAAGTGGGATTGCTCGATCATATAGTGGGTCTATTTTTAATATTATGAGAAACTGGTTGAATTTTTTTCCAAAGTACTATACATGTGTCACTCACAGTTGGAGAATTCAGAAAGCTGAGGAATGTGTTCCACATGTTTCTTCTTTTGACTCTCCAAAAACCATTTACTCTGAAAAAAAATTTTTACTGCCTGAAAGAATGTCTAGATAACTAAAGAAATAAAGTGGGTCATTATTCTTTAGGATGTTTATGTTGCTTGCCAATAAAACACTACAGAATAGATTCTATAAATTAGGTTGTATTTTTTTTTCATTTTCAGGGCATAGAGTTAAATGATTTTGGTTCCAAATCCTGTAGCAGCACCATAAGGGCAAAAGTCTTAATAAAACACACAAAATTGTTTCTCATGAGAAGATATTACATCTTATATTTTATATGTCTCATAGAGATTTCCTACCTAACTTCAAGTTGATCAGAAAAATGTTTAAATGTTGCAACAAGGAATGTTGACATTAAAATTTACCTTCATACTAAATTTCAGAAATTAGTCTGTTAAACACCGACACAAAAAATGCTTAGGTACATGGACTGCAGAGCAAACAGGTAACAATCAAATGTTTTCCTTCCCTTGGAAAAGGTGACAAGTGAATGCAATATATTTTCTGTAGGAAGTGTTCTGCCCAGAGATCATGTCAAGATACAGATTTGAGTATGTCTCCACATGTTAGTTTTTTTCTAGCAAAATGATCTAATGTTTTCTTCAGATTTTAGAGCAGTCTATGATTTACAAAGTATTTCGAACCGTGATTTAGAAGATCATTGTTCTGGTTTTCAGAAACTTGAAGGTTTATAACACAGTAAATGTGCTATTATCTTTGAAATATGCATTTTTAAAAATTTTAATATTTATAAGTAGAGTAATAAATCAGGAGTACATAATACGTTCCTTAATAAACTTTACAGACTGCCTGCCTACCAGGAAAAGTAGTACTATCAACAGATGACATTTGGCAGGCATAAATATTTGCACCTTGAATGTCATTTTATTAAACCTATATAAGAGCTCTTAAGCATCTCTCATTGCCTTTATAACCAGGACTCTATTCTTACTTTCTTAACAGAATTTTTTATACTAATATTTTTAAGGGAACTACTTCAACAGCTCACTTTTCAAATGTGGAAAGTAACATCCAAAAAATGTGAAGTGTTTTTTCCGAAGTCAAATGTCCAGTAACTGAAAAACTGAAAGCAAAAACAAAGGCCAATTCTATTGTGCTTCAACAAGCCTTGTCTAGTTTCATAAAATGGTTCATAAGCAAGTGGTTGGTAAAAGGGAAAAAATCATGGCTAAAATTAAATGTAAATGCTTTCTATGAATTCAGTCGTCATTTGTTTCTAGTAATTTGTTACACAAATGATTTAGAGTTTCGTACCAACATGAAAATATTTTTGTGTACACAGCTTGAAATACCAAACACTATTTTACATAGCAAACTATACTATGGTATACTTAATTTCCTGTGAAATTTTGGATTTCTCTTACCCTAGTTATATTACCTGGAATAGTACCTGGAATAGTTATATTACCTGAAATAGTACCCTCTTACCCTAAGTTATATTACCTGAAATAGTACTACCTCTGAAAAACTTCTAAAATACAGTTATATGTTAAAAAGTATGCATGCATTTGTTAGGAATCTCACAAACTTTGACATGAGAAATATTATACACAATTGACAAAACTTTAGGTACTGACTTGAAATACTGAACAAGAACAGACGTGATTCTATAAAGAAATCCAGTCATATTCACAGATGCCTTGTAGACATTCTCTTCAAGAATTACAGATTGGGCCTCCCTAGTGGCCTAGGGGTTAAGTCTCAGCACTATCACCACTAACGCCTGAGTTCAATCCCACATATGGCACAGCAGATCTGGACTGTCTTGCCTGCTGCTCCCCTCAGAAGTGTTTTTCAGTAGATCTGCCTGTTCTGCTCCCCACTCTGCCTCTGGTGAATCCTCTCACCCCCTGCACCTCTGGCCTAACCCCTGCTCTTGTTTGCTTAAATAAATCTTAAAAAAAAAAAAGAGTTATAGGCTATACAGTGTTGTGCTGTAGTCAAAATAACAGAGTGATAGATATGCATATTCTTCTATATAGAGATATCATGAACATATTTATCAAAGTAGCATTTGGCTGAAATTATAAATATGTACATGCATAA
This sequence comes from Talpa europaea, assembly GCF_964194135.1. Lineage (NCBI taxonomy): Eukaryota > Metazoa > Chordata > Mammalia > Eulipotyphla > Talpidae > Talpa > Talpa europaea. The sequence goes on from NC_140068.1 coordinate 78,505,416, forward strand.
TATCATAATGCAATCATAGAAATATATTCTATTAAGCATGTAGTTACTTACAATACTGTGTCTTACTCTTACTTATATCTCCCATAGTGAGTTGTATATAGAAAGCATTTAATAAATATAGTTTAGTAAATAGTGCATGAGTAAGATTTGAGATACTCCCACCAAATTGCACTACAGAGCAAGAGGGATCCAGCGTTATGTCTGGGGTAATGTTGAACATCAGCAATAAAGAAACTATTATTAATCATTTCAGTCTTTGACATTGTTTCTTAGTTGTTTTTGTTTGTTTGTTTGTTTGTTTGTTTTTAGGGACTGCTCTCTGAGCCTCTGTCACTGTCTATAGAACATTCCCACTCTAAGGTCGAAGTTCAAATCTCATTTACATCATGAAACCTGCCTTGATTAACCCAACCTGAAATGATTTCCTTTCCCTTTGAACTCTTAATATAGTTTCCTAATTGACCCAAGTTAGTACTTCTTACTCATTTTATGTATCCACCTATTTTTCTAACAGATTTTAATGTTAGTCAAGAACTGTGTTTCAAAACTGACTGCATGATTTATTCTTTGGCTCATATGAAAAAATGCACTCTTAAGAACTATCATTCAAAAAAAAAAAAAACAGCTATCATTCCAGAGTAATTTTGAAAGAGGATGTATCCTTATGAAATTAGAACTAGTTCAACTGACAGATATTTATGAAATTCACTGCAGTGTTCGGTAAGAATCTAAAAGCTCACAGTCTATTGCAGGATATATTTAACAGGAAAGTAAACATGTTTAATAGCAAAGCATAAATATAACCCAAATTATTAATAGCTTTGTAGGACTTTGATTCATAACATATTCCCCAGTACATTGTGCCTTAATCCTAAAGACTGTGGCCTATCAAACACTGGAATGTGGTACACTGCCTACATGCATTTTTCTGCTCTATTCCTGTCACTGAGAAAATGCCCTTTGGGCCTCATGGCCCTGCCATGTTTATCAGGTTATTTTCTAGCATTGTCTCCCTGGTCCCTCTATTCTGCTCACATACTGTCTCCTTACTGTTTTCTAAACACACTGAACATTCTTGTTTTTCAGGGCATTTTTCTAACCTTATTCATTTTACCTTAAACACTGTTCAGATAAATTCATAATTCACTTTCCTACTTCCTTCACATCTCTGCTCAAATACTCCTTTATTAAAACAGTGCTCCTTGAAAGAAGGCATAAATTAACATCTATCCTAGACTTGTTTTCCTGCATTGTATCTTGTTTACCCATAAGAGATGTTCTCTTCCAGTAGAAAGTTGGTTCCATGAGAGAACAGATTTTGTACGTGTTATTTGACATTATTATGTATGTTCCCCCAGAACAATGTAGGAATTAAATAAAGATCCATGAAAGGATAAACAGTTGCTTGGATAAACTACCAAGCATTAGATGATGTTTTAAATTTCCTAATAAATATATATAAAGAGTTAAATTTCCTAATAAATATATATAAAGAGTTACCTAGGGACTTAACACTAATCTTTTTATGGTATTGAGCTTTAAATGGAATATACTGAATGACTTCTACAAAAGGAATTTAAGTGATTATTTATTGTTTGGCATATTCAAAATAATACCCTCCTTCTAGGATTGGAGCCAGCTGCTCCAATCTTGTATTTCTTGTGAAGACTTAGAAATTGCAGCAGTCTCCTCTCACTTCCTGGCCACCGATACACATACTCCTGCTGGATCTATGGGTGGGCTCCTGGTCGCAGCCCCAGCAATCTTCATATACTAGAAGGCAGATTTAAATAACTGGCTTTATAACTGATTAAATCACTGATTTAAAACTGATTTAAAAATAACTGATCAGAGATGAACATATGACTGAAGGTGACTTTAATGAAGAACCCTTTCCAAGAATTTTCTGGCTTAGCTCATGTAATATAACTTATTTTCTTATATAAATTCCTGTGACTTTTGGCATAGCAAAATGAAAAAGGAAAGGAACACAGAGAAAAAAATGATGACATCAGAATGAGAAAAAGAAGTTAGGGTGGTGGAGAGTGTGAGGAAGGGAGAGAGAAGGGAAGGAGAAGTTTTGGGATCCTTTCTTTCAGTTTTCCCCAAAATAGGCATCAAACTCTTTGCACAGTCCTCTTAAGTAAATCAGTTCCCTTCTTTCTTTTCCTTAAATGATTCAACCGAGTTATTCTGATTAATATAAGATATAATAAAGTAAAATTAATGGTCAATATCTCCAGCAGGAATTTTTAGGATAAAGGGAGGGGGGACTCTCATCACACACACATATTTTTTAATGTTCTGTAATGACTACCAATAAATGTAAGAGAATGACCTCATGATAGAATTTATGGATGCTTATCTCTGCAGGAGTCTGAGATAATGGGATCCAGGTAATGTATCTTTCTGGTGAACTAAACTGATACAAGGATAGCACTCTAAAAAGGACAGAAAGTATGGTCCTTAAAACATCATTGTTTAATATGTTCTCAATTTTCTTTTTATAAGAACTTGTTCAAAGCAAAATCAAGATTAAAATCTTTGAAATGCGGGCCACCCTGGTGGCACAAGGGTTAAAACACAGCACTATGAGGTTATCTGCAGCCACTGAAGCACAGGTTTGATCCCCAGCCAGGAAGCTACCCACATGGTGCAGCAGACCTCTCCTGTCTTGCCTGCTGCTCCCCTCAGCAGTGTATTTCAGTCCGTCTGCCTGTTCTGATCCCCACTTTGTCTCTGGTGAATCCTACCCCCCACATCAGCGCCTTCTATTGACTGAACTCAGTGGGAAGCTACTTGACATGGGAGCTTGGGAAACACAGACCGCAGGAATCAGTCCCCTGTGATAAGGAGCAGGAAAGGTATGGACAAGAAAGACTTCTTATAGCAAAGAGGTGCTTGACTATCACAGACCTGTGTCCTTGGGAGACCAGAGGTACCCATTACACCTTTTGGGCCCTCTTGCTTCTATAGAACAGTACTTCTGGCCTGTACCCCAGCTCTTGTATGTATAAATAAATAAATCTTAAAAAAATAAAATATTTGAAATAGATGCTAAGATTTGTCAGAATACAGACAGAAAGCAATAAACACAAAAGCAATTGAATATAAGAACTAATTATGAAGGTGATGGGCAAACTATGGAACTAAATGTGAGATGATGAGGCAATCCAGAGATGTGCAGGGCTTAGGTTAGGGCAGGGTGCACCAGGAATCCAGGGTACAGGATTTACGAGGCACTCATTCTCAAGTATTGATGCTATACTTGCCAGACCTGATAATGAGTGTACCCTTAAATTTTGCATCTTGGATGACATACTTTTAAGGAGCTAATTGAGATTAAAAACAGCAGGGAACCACCACTTCGATATCAGTGAGGCCCACAGGCTGCAGGGACAAAGGAAGAGGATGGTGTTATTGCATCCCAGCATCCAGAATCACCAGGAGGGAGCTGGAAGTATGATGGGACTGTTGGGGGCATTAGGAGCCAAGGACAGGTGGAGGAGGGAGTGGAGCATGGCTCTGTGGAGATACCAGGTGAAGCCATCAGATAGGGAAATGTGCTGGCCTCCTCATTCATCAGCGCCTTCTATTGACTGAACTCAGTGGGAAGCTACTTGACATGGGAGCTTGGGAAACACAGACCGCAGGAATCAGTCCCCTGTGATAAGGAGCAGGAAAGGTATGGACAAGAAAGACTTCTTATAGCAAAGAGGTGCTTGACTATCACAGACCTGTGTCCTTGGGAGACCAGAGGTACCCATTACACCTTTTGGGCCCTCTTGCTTCTATAGAACAGTTGGCCATATCAATATTTTTTCATGATTAATATTTGCTGTCATTTCCTGCATGTCACATAAGTGATTATTTTTCTCTGAATGTACTAACACTTGATTTGGACAAAGATCTAAAGATTCTTACCTACTTATCTATATTTTCTTTTGTATCTGTGGGTGGGACTGCATTTTAGGTTCTTAGAAGTATGTTTTTAAAATGCACAACTGCATTCCAGGTCATATGGAAACTTTTGTAACTCTAGTGCTAACTGGCAGCCATGCCCTAAATACCAAATATGTGTGGGTTTGGCACCCTTCAAGAGAATCTTTGCAAGTGTTTTGTTTTGTTTTTTTCTTTTCAAACTGTGTTTTATAGGACATTGGGGAGGGGGGCATAAGCCATTAGCACTGGGCATCATGGTTGTCAGCCATCTGGAAGCCTGTTGCTGTGTCCTTCCCAAGAAACCTTGGTGTCTTTAACATTTGCCTGTCACATTCAGGGGCCAAGGAATGAACCTCCCCCAGTGATGCATTTTTGCAAACTACTATAGTAGAAACCCTTAATATTTTCATTTTGTTAACTATGTTTATAACTGTCAGAATTGGATGCTATTGAGCAATCTAAGTTCAACATACATTTATAGAATGCCTTAGGACTGGATAAAATCCTAGAAGTCATCAAAACAAATAGCCCCACTTACTGAAGAAGAATTCCTTGAACAACCTTTAGATAGACTCAATACTCTAGTGACAAAAGGATCTTTATGTTAAAAGCTATGCCATTTACTTTCAGGCAGCATTAAGTGGGTCGAGTTAGCCTTCAAAATCAGCCAAAGTGTACCTCTGTATTTTCTTCTGGAACCATACAGAATATGTGTACTTTCTTGACCACATAATGATCTTAAACTGTGTAACTACAACTATCATCTACCTATGAGTCTCATCCAACACAAATACCCACAACTACCTTAACCATTGGTTATATCATGTTTTCCAGATATGCTGGCTTGCCCAAACCTGCTTTGTGCAATTATAACTACTTTTGTTTCCCTAACTTCTTTGAATAACTGACTTTAACTGAAGAAAAACCCATTCTGATTTCATTTGTATTCAACTTTCTCTTCTTTCAAGTTGTATTCAAGGCTCAGAAAAGTTGAATCACAGTTACCATAAATATCTTGTAAGTTATTTTCATCAGTGGTGGCTCTCGCATAAGCAAAGATGTTTTGGTAAGTTGTTTAGAAATCAAATCGAAAGCTATTTGTAGTGAACAATAACAGTGTGTGTGGTAATAATCAAACAGTGAATATTATAAAATAATTTGAACTCCTTATATATGTAAATATATTACCATGCCCAGTTGAATACAACCTTTGGTTTAAATGCCCCCCAAAAAATAACTCTTAATAAGTGGATGAATGTGTGTTAATCAGGTCAGTTATTTCTCATGCACAACAAAGTGTCTCTTGTTTGTTCTGCCCCTCTTACCTTCCATGAGCGAGCCCAGTTGGAAGGGAGCTTATGTATCATTTTGTCATTAGTGAAAGATTACCTGGTCTGATGGCATTCTTAATCCTACCTTATCTGCTCTGTGATGCAACTCTCCAGTTCCTTCAGCCTCCATCCTTGGGGTGTTTCCCTTCCCGGGCATGACCCTAGACCCTTCAAGGCCACCAGTGCTTTCTCATCCCTACTGGGAAAAACAGAAATTGGTATTGTTTTGTATGCCAGGTTCAAGTGCCCTCTGCCTTTGAGGCTGCCTAAAATCTTCCTTTGCAGGCATTTCCTTTTTGCCTCTGCGGCTGTGTCATCCCAAGCAGCTCAGAAAGAACCTTTGAGTCTTATAATTCCCTCAAGTGCATACCTTTGGAAGCAGGACCTGTCCCCTCTGTTCTAGAGCTCCCCTAAACCTATCTGAAATTTATATCTCCTATTACTCTGCCTGTATCCCTAGCAGAGAGGAGGCATCCAGGCATGTTATTGTATCTTTTTAAATGATTTTATTGCCCAATAGAAGCCAATTCTTTGGTTATCAGAATGTTTTACCATGAATCTGAGCATTACAATTTAATGAAATCACCCCAGAAGCAAATAAGTAGAAATTGGTATGGAAGGATAATAACTAAAGTGAATTTTGAATAATCAGGGTGCTTTAGGGATTACATGTCAAGTGTCCAGTTTTCTCTAGCTAGAGTGATTTTCAAGAAACCAACTTCTACTGTCCATTAAAGTGAATTGTATGTTCCATTCCAGTTAATGGGTCATCCTTATTCAGTTGTTAAGCTAGAAATCACAGTGCTTTTATTAATGATTCCTCATTCATTAATTATTCCTCATTTATTTAGATACTATTTTACCTCATCAATTTCAAATTTATTCTTAACAGAATATTTTCTTCATTTTAAATACCTGCAATATTGACTTGATACATTGCACTAATTTTCTAAGCAGTATTTTCCACTGACATATAATTTCTTAACTATCCCTTTCAATTATTACTCTCTTACTAAAAAATCTGAGTAAAACAAAATGCTGATGTTGGCTGTAGTAGTCATATGTTTGTCTTTTTTTTCCCAGAGAATAAAGCTCATACCCTGTAGAAAGACATTCAGTGCTGACCATGATCAGGAGTTGGATGCAAAGCACAACCAGTACTCCCTACAATGAAGTCTCATTAAAATTTCCTCATTACATCCTGGGCCTGTTCATCATTTGTCTTTTCTTAAGCTGTTCCCTCTCTGTAGAATCTCTGTTCTCTCACCATCCCCCACTTGTCAACATCCTTCAAGACCGAATTCAGAGTCAAACTATTCATCAACCTTTTCACTCTACCTCTATTTTCTTGCTCCAATACAAAATAGAGAAAGCATCTCACTTTTTAAGCAGCTTTGTTTATAATTATCATAATAGCTACCACATTCTACTTCTTATTATAGTGCTTGGTATTTATGAATATCTTCTTTGCCAGGTCATTAACTCAATGATGTGTTAGTTCCTACTCTTTGTTTCCAAGCAACAATGCCTAATTCATGCTACCTTCAGCAAAAAGGTTTCTTTCATGAGGATACAGGGATGTCTTACAGCAACCTCTTGGAGGAAGTACACATACAAATCAAGAGGAGAGATTTGGAAGCTTTCCACTTGATTCTGAATCTCAGCTTTCACCACTTACCAAATATGTAACTGTGCATGATCATATGAAACATTCTGTGGCTCAATTTTCTCATTTATAAAAGGAATATGATATTAATAGTACCTACTTCCTAGAGTTATTGTGTGATTTAAAGCACTTGGCGCAGCTCTTACTAAATATGATTTCAAAAACAAAGTTCGGGAGGAAATGAAGCTGGACCTCAGAAAGAACTGAAAACCTCTCTGGAATTCAGGTGGCATTTCTCTGATTCAACTGCACTTCATTTTCCCTCTTACTGCAGACCTAATTACTTTGCCCCCATCCCAACCATTATTCATTGGAAAATTGCTAGTCGATAGCTCATATGTTACATATGTCTTAGAAAGATGTATTCTTTTTTATTCTTTGTTCTGAATCTCAAGGAGGAGACTGACCCAGTTTAGAATTAATAGGCATTGAGCAAATAAACAGTTTCCAAAAGCCTATCTTTATAAAAGATGTGGGTCCAAGAGAAGATGGTTTAGAGAACAAACAACAGTGATAGTGATCTATTGAAATGTTTCCTTTATTTTGGTGACTTCAGTACATAGTTTTGTCTCTAATTGGATTGAATCAAGTTCAGTTTTTACCATGAATAGTTATAATTGAGTCCAGGTTTTGATATTGCACCTATTACTGTTCTATACACGTCATTTGTTGAATTATTCTTTCAACAAATTTTAAATAACATTTTGTGTTTTAGTTACTACTCTATATCATGAGAGTGTAATGAAGTGAGATTGATTAAAGTTTCTGCCTTCTTATAGCATATATACTGCTTGCTATTTTGACTTTCTTTTCAAAGAGTTGGTCTTCCTATTCTTTCAAGCACCCCCTGGTTTGTGAGTATGGAAAATGCTATTTATTCTTTATCGGCAAGCCTGTGTTTTCTAACATTTTCCAACTTTTCTTAAAATTTATTAAAATTTAACTATATTTTCATGTTGTCAGGTAGGATTCTAACATTCATTTTGGAATTGGAAATTATTTAATCTCTTATTAAGTGAAATTTCAGGAACATGAAGCCCTATGTTCTAATTTCATTCAGTTCTAGTGACAGATGATGACCTCTGTGATGTTGGTAATTCCCCATGAATTCTGGGGCTTAGCTTCTTTTAAATCAATCAACCAATGAACCAATCAACCATACATGATTTGACTGAATGATCTCTGATTTGCAGATTCTTATGAAAAATAAGACTTCCAACTTTATGGATACAAAATTTTTGATCATTTATACAATGTCAATGATCTCTCTTCTCCCCCATCCATCCTTTTTAGCATTACTTCTACCCATCTCTCTTTGCACACACATTGAACAGTGAGGACAGGGTAGAGCAGCATTTAAGAGAAGTCAAGTGTCAAGGAGCTAGAAATGGCAGGTGATCAACTCTCCTGGACTCTCAGCAGAGGAACTCAATACTATTTTTTCTGAGAATTCTGAACATTTAGTTTCTTCAGAAACTTTGAGTTGTTTTTTGTTTTTTTTTCCATACCTCTATACCTCTTTCTGTCCTCTCCTTTCACCCTATCTCCATGGAAAGTTTTCTTCACTAATTTCTTAGCTCATACTTAACTAATTTCTTAACTCCATACTTCTATGCTAATCTCAATATTCACCTCTTTAATTTTTCTGATTTTCTACTCTGTTGCATGTCATTCTTTACTCCCATTCAGTTAGCCATGTCCTTTAAGACTTCCCATTTACCTGTTTTGCACTTTTCCCATCTCTCTATCACATGCCCCTCCCAAATTATCCCTGAGCGCTCTTCTCCATTTTATCACCACATGTCTGCAATTGGTCTCTATATCCTTCTAATATACAAGTGGCTGAGGACATTCAAAAAGAAGTTTGAGTACTGAAACTTTACTTCAGGACTCTGGGGTCTTTGTTCTCTGTTTTAAAATCTATTGCCAGCTCTCCCTTGCTATGCATCTGCAGAAACAGTTTATTTCAAAATTTGTCGATTGCACAGTCCAGCAGATTTTTCTTACCTGTCATTTTCTTTAACTATTTGTAGCATTTATCACTATGATATAGGTATTTAAAAAAACGTTTCATCTTGTCTTATGACATTCAATTACTCTTGAACTCTTCTCTGTCTCTCAATAACTCGTCTTCCTTCTAACTTCAAAAGATAGGGTTCAGCTAAAACCAGGACTTTAATTTCTGCTATTCTTAATCTAGGCAAGTTTCTTCAGAGAATTCAGAAATGGAAAAACCAAGATTATTTTTTTCATTTTTAATCACTTCAAGAGAGAACTTCTTTAAACAAGAGAATACCATTATATTGTTTTCATCTGTAAAAGTAAAAAGGTAGGAAACAATAATATAAAGGAGAGGTGGAAAGAATTCAGAATCTACTACAGATAAGTTCCTTCTCTAAATGTGGGCATGGGTTTTTGAAGGTAGATTATGATTAATGCAAGAGGTATTATAAACCATAGTGTAACTACTAAATAATTTTTAAAAGAGGTAGAAATATTAGGTAAATAGAAAAGATAAGATGGGATCATTAAAAAAAACTCAATTAACAAGAGGGGAAAATGATAGACTAGAATAGAAAATAGATAGCAGATTTTAATCCAACATAAAAGTATACACCAAAATCAATGACTCAAGCATATGGCTGTCTACTCCTCAATCACTAGACAATACACTGCACAAGTCCTGTCAATGGACATTCCTCCACAGAGTGGTCATTCAGAAACCCAGACTCCATGTTGTGGCTCATCACCCTCCCTTAAGGTCTCACTGTCACCTGCTTTTGACTATTAAAGAGGAAAGTGAAATGTAGTTTCTGAAAAGATTTGTTCTAGAAATGGTCACTTTGCCCACATACATTGGCAAATAATACCAGCAAAACAAAAGGTCAGCTTGGTAATGTCATCTAGCTGGATGAAGAAAGAAAAGGAAAATATTTTTGGTAAAATGCTAGCAGCATCTGCCACATGAGAACAGTTAAATTGAATGGCTAGATATTTTTAAACTTTATTATCCATTAAAGTTATCTTGGAGTTTGCAACAACGCATATATTTGGGCTTTACGAGGGAAAAAAAATCAGATTTGGGGATAGAGCAGAGATATCTGCATTTTTAACTAGAAACTTAGGTGATTCTGATACCCAGATGATCTCACATCGAAAGTGTACAAGACAGGCAGGGGAACCACTTTAGTGACTGGACCACGGTGTAGTGATACCTGAGATGATTTCAACAAGAACAACTCCTTGCCACTTAAGTACATTTGTGGAATGAGCAGCTTCAACGTAACTTGCAGTTGTTAAAAATGTGCCAATGCAACCCTCACTTTACACATCTTAAATAAAATCTTATTAAAGTTTGAGAGCTGGTGGTCAATTTTGGTTCTTTGTGTCAATATCCATTCAAGAATAAGCAAAAGTAGAAGATTCTGAAAGAAATTAGCTGTAGAATTTGAAATGAATCCAAGAAATGAGAAAACATAGCCTAAACAAGGTCCTTACCCTTTTGAGGGTATTGAACTGCTAGAAGTAATGGTGCAAAAGGAGTATAAATTAATTCATAAGGTTTATTTTTCCTAATTACATGAGTGGTATAGATTATAAAGAATTATCAAAACTAGCAACACAAATGAATTATAGCAAATATAGTACCCTACTCTGTTATCTTCCATTTTCTTACCTTTCAATGTTCTTTGAAAATGTTGCCATGTTTCACAATAGTCTATCTTACAGAATTTGTTACCTCTTTCCCTAAAGACATTTAATTTATGGATTTTTTCCACTGTTACAAATAATGCCTTAAAGGATATCCATGCTTGAGTATAAATATAGAATAACAATTTTGACTATATTCTTGGACTAGCTTCCTAGAAATAGTCACTGGGACAACAATCCCTTACTTTCTCAAGACTCTTGATAATGTTGCTAGCTTGTATAGAAACTTTTCAGAAAAGTAAAGAACGTCTCGTAAGGAAACAGTGTCTTTTGACTTGCCAGTGCACTCTAATAGCCAGTACCCCAGAGTTGATGTGTGGAATTTAGTGAAACATTGCGTGTAAAGTGTTTAATAATGTGTCTGACTTGAAATCTGCTTGTAAAATGTTAACTATGAATATTGAATACTAGTGCACAATTAAAATTGGGCTTCAGCCTCATACTGTGTGAAGCAGGAACTGCCCCTCCGAGCCTCAGTTTCCTCGTCAATGAGAGTAAGTTGTACTTTCTACTTAAAATTGATTTTGAGGGGCTTTATCATGTATGAAGCATATGGCATAATGCCTGTGACAGAACATTCAGTAGACGTTTGTTAATGGTATTTATTATTTTCTGCCTTACCCAATTGAGATTTTTCTTGTTATCTGTTTTTTTTTCCATTTTCTTACTTCCCTTCTATGTGCATACTAACATTTCTATATATTGAAATATACTAAGTGCAAGTAAGAATATAGCTTATAAATGTGGTCAGTGAGGAGGAGTGATGCAGGCAGGAAACACTCTTTTAAAAAGTAAGATGCTCTGTATATGAACATTAGGATTCAGTTACCATTTGCTTAGGTATCCACCACCAAGCACATATATGTGTGTATATATATGCCTATCACTATTTCTGTGGCAATTTTGGTATGTTCTTCAGTTTATTAAAACACTGGACTTTATTTATGTGTGAACTGTGTATTTAGTGTGACTTGCATGGTATATTGTGTTCACAATAGGCATGAATGGCAATAGCGTCTTTCTCAGCTGTACGACAACTTATATCTATAACTATTTAGCACTGGTTGAAAAGCAGCTCAAAACAAGATTTGGGATTACTGGAAAGTGTGCTGAGATTCAATAGTAATATCTGGCATGGTCATTAGAAAAGTAGCACCTCATGAAGGGATGATTGTGATCCTTTGTTGGAGAGAATATTGGCTATGAGGAACAAGTGGAGAAAAATGCATTATTTTTAAATTTGAATGTTTGCTTTTCTCCTCTGAGTAACATAAAACTACATAGAAATAAATCATATTGGACATTCTTTCTAGTAAAGCTAACATTATTACAGATTCTTAAAGAAAACGCTGATCTTACAGGGTGAAGAAAGTGGATGTCATTTCAAAAAAATAACATGAACAGAATTCTGTGTGTCCCTATAGATGTTAGTATACCTGATATCTAAAATTGGAGATTTCATTAAATATTTTGAAATCATGACTACCCAGAAGATGATATATTTTTCAAAATGATTTTTTCAGTCCATATTATGTTTCTCAGTTTTGTTGAGGAAATAAGTTCTTACAGCACCAACAAAAAGTTGAGACAGTAACTTGTTTTTCAATCCTATCAGCATCGCCAGGCAAATCAGCACCACCAGCATAATATGCTCATGATCTACAGCTCATTTCTCATTTTCCACTAAAAGGGGCCACCAATAGTTTATCCATTTTTTTTCTTAACCCTAAAGCAGAGTATAATTACCTGAATTCAACAAGTTTATTGTACACTGGGGGTACTGATGCTTAGCTCAGTGAGCTCCGGAACTCTGTATATATTCCAAGTCCCTTGCATATAGCATGTGCTTAATAAACATGGTCAAGTCAAAGGAAGAATTAAAAATATACTAAATACATTAAACCACAATTTATGTGTTCTACACCATTAGTAAAATGTCCATATTTTAAAATTAAGAAAAATAGTTCTTTGAATAAGTCATTTATTTATGTGTTTGCCATTTTCTTGGACTGGAACACAGTGGGGTTACATGCTTGACCTTAACTAGATAGAGTTTGATGCTACACTGCCACCTTGTGGTTACTCATATAAAGATTGCTGTTTTTAAAAACTAAAACCAAGTGCTTTGTTTTTTTCAGTATGTGCTGGATAAGCCACTTGTTTGTGTTCTTTCTCTCTCTCTCTCTCTCTCTCTCTCTCAACAGTGTTTTATGTTTGGAAATGCAGAGCAGGAATTATCTAAGAATACTCATTTATGCAGATAATCTTTTGTATGATCAAATCAGCTAAGTGGCCAGTCTGTCATTTTCAAATGCATACCATAATACATGTAATGGCTTCTGCTGCGATACCATAACTTTAATAAAACACAAATACTTTCCATGTTTTTACTATAAAGAACTGGTGAAGAGATGTTTTTCTTCCTACTATGTTAAGAGCTTGTTTACATCATATCACATATAATATCTAATGGGAAAGAAGCATATATAAAAAAATGTACACAGTAAAATCAAATTTCCTTAGATTACTATGAGAAAATTCCACAATAACTTGTTTAAAAATAAAAACACATAGTACGTAATTCCCATTACCCATTGTGAAGGTATTTATTTTTGGGGAAGAGGACTACAATTTAATATAGATAATATAAAAGCTATTGAATAAAAAGTATTTTTCAAATATTGTGCTTTTTGAAGACAGACCTTTAAAAAAAGCTATTATCTTCACAGTTCCCTCACAGGTAGTTTATACTTTAATAAACTTTAAATTTGTTAAACTTTATTTTTTTTAAGAGGCATGTATTTTTATTTGTTTGTTTGTTTGTTTGTTTATTTATACATGCACTGGGTACAGTGAGAAGCGCAGAGGGTGAGAGAATTCACCAGAGCCAGAGCGGGGAGCAGAGTAGGCAGAAGGACCGAGGTACACTGCTGAGGGGAGCAGCAGGCAGCAGGAGAGGTCTGCGCGGCATGTGGGACCCTCCTCCGGTGGCTGGGGAGCAGCCGGGGTTCGAACCGGCACCACAGAGGCCGCGGGCAGCTTCGCAACCCAGCGCTCAACCACTGTGCCACCGGGGAGGCCCTAAATTTGTTAAACTTTAAATGCACCTATTGCTCTTAGAATTATTTCACTTTATTTCTGACAGGTGCCTACTGAAAAAATGAATCATGTCTAGAGCCATTGAGATAGTGGGGAGAAAGGGAAAGACCACTTCCAGCAGTCTCTCATTTAGACTGTGTTTATCAGATTATGGATCTAGGTTAATCCTGTATTCTGAAGACCTAGAGAGATCCATCAGATGCAAAATCATGATGTTTATCAAGTTATTCAAACTTGGATTTTTTTATGCTCATTCTTACTATCATTCTACTAAAGTTTGCAGAAAAGATTTTATTTTTCTACATATCTATGTAATTAATGTTCACTGTGGGACGAGTAGAAATAAAGACAAACAAAATTAAAATATCTGTTAATTACACCATTCAGTGGTCACCCCCACTGTTAGCATTTTGACATATCATCCAAATCTCAATTTCAAAATAGAGATTTTTCAAATTGCATTTTTTTTCATGGTTCTATATACTGTTATAGCATCCTCTAACCAGTTTCTTTCCCTTAACCATGGATTCACATGCCATTTATCATTTCATTTTGTAGCTATACCATAATTAACTTAAATATTCCCCATTATAGAATTTTGGATTGATTTCAAATTTCTATTCTATATGGTATTTTCATGCATGACACATCTTCGCTCACCCATAAGTATATTTGTTTTATTTCTCATCTATTATGATTCATGAGACTGTCATTAAAAAGCTTTTTAATAGAAATCATATAAAGGATGGATATTGGCAATTAAAATTGGAAAGTAAATTGTTCACCAGAAAATAATTCTATTTTCTACCACTTTATGTTCTCCTGTTTATCTTTAGTTTCAACAGTGCCTTTTTAAATTTGAAGTAACCTTGCATTATAAAATGGTACATAAGTTTCAGGTACGCATCATTAAAAAGGAACATGATATTTGTCACTGATATTTATCAAAACCTAATACACAAAGTGACACAAATCATAATAAGCGCAATCTTGTAAGTTCACAACTGTTGCTATGATTCAAGAAAAGGAATATTGGCAGCACTCTGGAAGCTCTCCTTGTGCCCATTTTTACTTACATGTCAAAGAATAGCTATTATTTTTCCCTCTAACAACATGGCTTGTTATCTGTTATCTAAATGGAATCATAATACATGTTCTCTTTGGGGACTCCCTTCTTCCATACAACCTTTTGTTTGTGACATTTGTCCATACTGTTGAACTTCTGTGTATTCTCATTTCCTTTCTTTGTAGTACTTCTTTGCTACAATCTTTGTTATTGTGAGTGTAAAATGACAGTGTTTTCTTTCAGTCACAATCTTTTATAATGTGAGGTTGCATGTTTTCCTGCCTTCACTTGTTTTTTTGTTTACTGTATTTTGACAATGTTCATATATTGTTCCTATGTCGTGACACTGGTTACTCTATTATGAATAAACCTTTCACTTTTGCCCAAAGAAAAGGTTACACAATGGTGACCTTGGTCTTTAGTTACAGAATAGAAGAGTGACTTGTTTTTTCAGTCTCCCAAAAGACCAATTAAAGCTATGTTTTTTGATAAAGCAACATGTCTCCTTGTTTCCAGCAAGTAACACTGGTTGTAGGGTCTTGATCCTTGGTAGTGGCAAAGGAACAGGATACCCAGATTGCAGACCCCAAGAGGCAATGAGTCAGTCCTCACAGAGGGCAGGAACCATCTTTCACCTCATGCTGGCACCTCTGACTTTTGCTGTCTCAACTTTTTTTAAATCTTCTTTCAAAAAAAGTTGACTAGTCACAATTAACTCTTTACTACCCCGTGGTGTAGAACTTCACTAAAATTAAAGTTGACCCATGTTCACCACTGATAAAAGGGTGAGAGGGATGAGAACTTCAGCTTCAGAGCATCCCACATCTACTAGACAAAAGAATGAGGAGGCGAGGTAGGACTGGAAAGGGGTGAGGACTTAATGCAGACATTTTAGTAACACTACCTCATCAAGCATATGTCGAATTGATGTCTTGAGAATGGAATTTCACCTGTCTTCCCCACACAATTTTAGAATTCTACTCTAAACATGAGAAAAATATCGGATAAGCCCCATGGAAGGGTATGGTAAAAAATACATCACAAATGCTATTCAAAGTTGTGCGGGTTAACAAAGACAAACTGAGAAACTATCACAGCCCAAAGGAGTCCATGGTGACAAGATTACTAACTGTGATGATGTATCCTGGATGAGTTCCCGGGGCATATAAAGAACATCAAGTTCTTGGGCCTCCCAGGTGGCGCAGCAGTTGAGCGCTGGGTTGCGAAGCTGCCCGCGGCCTCTGCAGCGTGGGTTCGATCCCCAGCTGCTCCCCGGCCACCAGAGGAGGGTCCCACATGGCACGCAGACCTCTCCTGCCACCCGCTGCTCCTCTCACAGTGTACTTCGGTCCTTCTGCCTGCTCTGCTCCCTGCTCTGGTGAATTCTCTCACCCTCCCGCGCTTCTGACTGTACCCAGTGCATATATAAACAAAATGAACAAATAAATAAAATAAAATAAAAACATGCCTCTATTAAAAAAAAAACGATTTAAAAAAAAAATCAGGTTCAAAACTAGAGAAATCTCAACGGTGGGTGGAATTCAGTTTAAAATTCAATTCTCAGGCTTCCCTGGGGGCACAAGGGGTTAAGCACAGCACTGTGAAGCTATCAGCAGCCTCTGCAGCAGGAGGTCAATCCCCGGCCATCCAGGGAGCTACCCACATGGTGCAGCAGACCTTTCCTGTCTCGCCTGCTGCTCCCCTCAACAGTGTATTTCAGTCAGTCTGCCTGTTTTGTTTCCCGCTCTGGCTCTGGTGAATCCTCTCACCCACCTTGCCCCGCTGGCCTGTACCCTAGGTTTTGTATGCATAAATAAGTATTTTTTAAAAGATCAGTTCTTTAGTTATGAGAAATATACTATAATAATAATATAGCAGGGGGAAATCAGGAGCCTAGTATATGCAAATGCTGTATACACTTCACAGAGTTTCTGAAAATCTACAACTATTCTAAAATAAAGTTGGGAGATCTCCTACCCATGACTGATTATACAGGTGCTTCTTTTCCTTCTTTTCCTAATGAACCTGTCCTTTTAAAATATAACCCAAAAAAATTATCAAAGAAAAAGGAGAGACCTCCCCCCCCACGCCAGCTCCCCTACTCAAAGCAGCATTATGAGCAGCAACCAGCATCTGGTTAAACATCAGATTCTTGGGGCCCAGTTCAGACACCTGAGTCAGCAATGTGGCAGATAACAACAAACCGTGATTCTGATCCCAGGACTGAGAACTGCTGAACTGGCAAGAAAGCCAAGCAGTCTGCTGTCAGGTGCTTCTCATTTTAGATGAAGTCATGTTACTTTTTTTTTTTTTTTAATGGCCAGGAATGAAGAATCATTGGCCTCTTGGTAGCTTCTGACTACACAATTATCACCTTTCTCAGAGGAATGGTATGCCTGCTTCTTTTCCCCGTTCTTTGAATCTGATCTCCAGATCTGATCTCCAGGACCCCTGCCAGACCCTTTTGTGCTCATTTTTCACAGCTTCTTCAGCACACACAATCTCCTCCACCTCCGATAACACCAATACATAAAGTGTATGAACTCGCAGGTTCCTGGAGGTCACAAATCACAACAGAGTGTGAATTCTGTGGAGGCAGAAGGGACCTGGGGTTTTTCATCTGTGATTTGAGGAATACAGAAAAGCATCTGCCTCATATTTTTGTGAGGATTGTGAGTTAATATTCATATGGTGTAAAGAATAGTATCTGGCACTTAGTGAGAACCCAATCAGCAAGAGCTGGCGCTATTGTTAATGGTGAATGTCTTGCCTCTTAAAAATCTCATCACTTCTCCCAAAGCAACATTGTTTTGTGAACAAAATAATGGCTCTGTAAGATTGGTTGGATTACTATTTCACACACAGAGACACCCCCTTTCAATATTCTAAGGCACCTTGATTGAGTTACAATGTTGAAAATATTCCATGCTATTTACATAATGCTTTTAGGATAAATATATTGAATTGTGTGAAAAATCCATACCTCTCATGAGTAAATTAATCTAACCTCAGTCTCTTCCCTATAATTGTGCTATTAATAAATAACATTTTTATTTTTGATGTAAGATTACTAGGGTTCTCCAGATCCTTAGCAGAGTGTCTATTATTCTAAAAGACAAGATTAGTCAGAAAAGAAGTCTGCATCCCAGGGGCTGTTGAAACAGCAGACAGGTAAGTGAATATGTTTGAATAACAGCTTCCAATTTTGCTTATTGGCTCTTTGGAACAGGTTGAATAGAAATGGAACAATTTACATGTCATAAATACACAAGCCTTGAGTGTTTTGGTTTGTTTTCCAGATGGGGATTAACGTGGTGGACTCTGCAGTATCTGGATTAGGTGGTTGCCCTTATGCAAAAGGTGCTTCTGGGAATGTAGCCACTGAGGATTTGATATATATGCTTAATGGCCTGGGGCTCAAAACAGTAAGTTAATTTAACATATTTTAATATTCATATATTCCTTACAAATTCAAATGGGAATGCCTTGTAGATTTGGTAAGCAAATTTGAGGTCAAAGTTTTACTACACTTTTACTATTGACTAAAATGCACACTGGGAAAATACAGTGATTCTTTGAGGGGCTTTATAAAGTAACTTATTTTTATAGATCAATCACCAAAATGCTATGTCACATTTTTACAGTGCTTCATGACCTCCAAAGTACTTTTTCATATATTATCTGATTTGACATCACACACTTTCTGAGTTAGAGCCTGTGTCTTTGCTGTTACATTTTGCCATTTTATATTTTAGTATGAATGTTTTCCTTGGAGGAAACTGCAATCTTGATTTTTCTCAAAGGATGGCAAACAAGGCTTCTGGAAAAGAATTCAGGGTACTTTTAAAATGGTCAGTGGTGGAGTTTAATCATACTTAGAAGGTGAGATGCTGAATGGCAAGAATACTCTTTACAAAGAGTACCCAAACAGTCATATGCTCTATAACATCTACTAAAATCAGTACCTCGTTTTTCCACATGCTTATTAGTCTATAAGGCAGATTTTTTTTTGGAGGGTAAATATAAAAAGAAAAGTGTTTGTAGATGATTAGAAGTTTAAAGTACTTTGCATAATATAGAAGCAGCATCTTGATTACAAAATGGAATTTTTCTCTCTCTGTCCGTCTCTTCCTCTTTCCTCACTACCTACACTGATGCTCCTGCAACACCACACTTGCCTATAGTCCCCATTCTGCACCATCCATTTCTCACTTTTACCCCTTGGGCTCACTTTCACTGCCACTTGGAATAGCCTCACCCCTCATATTCAATTTCACCTGGATGGTGAGTCACCACCATCCTTAAAAACTCTTCTAACTCGCCACCTCCCTGGTGGCGCAAGGGGTTAAGATACAACCTATGAAACTACCCACAGCCACTGCAGCAAGAGTTCCATCCTCAGCCAGGGAGCTACCCACATGGTGCAGCAGACCTCTTGTGACTTACCCGCTGCTCCCCTTAGCAGTGTATTTCAGTCAATCTGCCTGTTCTGCTCCCCACTATGTCTCTGGTGAATCCTCTCAACCCTCACACCTCTGGCCTGTACCCCATTTATTGTATGCATAAATAAATCTTAAAAAAAAAAAACAACTCTTCTAACAGTTCCCTACCTATGCCTCTGCTCCATATTGTGGGATTTTGTTCTTAAGTGCTTCCCTCCTAACCTCTGTGCCTCTACCTCTGAACCTAACATAAAATTATATCTCTGAACCTAACATAAAGTTATATCTCTGAACCTAACATAAAGTTATATAATGATCTTATTGCTTTGTTTTGCATGCCCTGCAGCCAGAGAGCATTTATTACAACTTATTCAACTTATTGCAAAGAGATGCTCCATAATATTAATTCAAAGACTGACATCATTAGGCACTAAAAACCCAAAAGCTATTGCCTGCCTTCTCTGGCTAGGAATATTTTATTTAAAAAGTAACTTAATTTCCATAACTTAATAATATCAGAAACATAGGACTATCAAGAAACTGAACAGCAATAATAATCCTTTCTTGGAGATTGAGAAAACTGAATTGAATTCAGCTGATCCTTAATATGTATCAGGCCATACAGGTCCCAAATGCATGTTAGTCATATCCCATTCCTGAGAATTTCACAATTCAAGAATGATTGTTACATGGGTAGCAACTACAATTCAACCAGTATCCCAAGCTAACAAGCCAGGATTCTCTGTAGAACTCAGTGTCACTCTGATTCTCATGCCCAGTCATATACAAAGAGCTGCTAATTGGACATCTAAAATATATTGGGGGCCTCCCTGGTGGTGCAGCAGGTTGAGCACAGCACTGTGAAGCTTGCCACAGCCTCTGCAGCATGGGTTTGATTCCCGGCCGGCCAGGGAGATACCCACATGGCACAGCAGACCTCTCCTGTCTTGCCCGCTGCTCCCCTAGGCAGTGTATTTCAGTCTGCCTGTTCTGTTCCTCACTCTCTCTGGTGAATCCTCTCACCCTCCCATACCTCTGGCCTGTACCCCAGCTCTTGTGTAAATAAAATCTTTAAAAAAATAAAATATATTGTTTGGATGTCTCTCCCCTACTGCCCTTGCTATAATTATGTCAGATTAGGTTTTAGTCACATAATTATGCTAGGTTTTACCACATAATATGGCTTATTACATCTTTTCTAGCCATCTCTGCCATGATTCCTCACATATTCCATAATATTTTTCAGATGTCTTTTACTATCCTTCTGTCTATGGAATCACAGCCATCCACCTCCTCAATGAATCATACTCTTCCTAGAAGACTCAGGTTAGGACTTACACCCTTCCTTCACACATTCCTCTTTGCTCTGAGAACTGACTGCCCTGTGCCTCTGCCCTCACAGCCATTTTGGGTCTCCCTCTATCAGTGACTTACTGTGTAGTTCAGGATTTTTCTCTTTAAGGGTCCATCTTCCTGCTTTGAACATAAGCACCTCAGAGACAGAGGTTACCTTCTACATGAGGTTCTCAAAATACAGAATGTCACAGTACTTGAGAAATATTTATGTATCTGATTGAGCTGCACTTATTTTTAAATCACTTATTTCATAATGATATATGTTCGTTCAGTGGGAAAGAAAAGTCAAAGTGAATTTTGTCTTTGGTATGATGTCAAAAAATTTCACTACGTAAGTCTTATAAATAGAATTCTTGTTAAGGGAAGAACATTAGTGAGTGAAATCTTCCTAGGGTCCCTTTTTCAGTGTAATTCAGAAATGAAATGTAGTTATTTATAAAATTTAAGTATCATTGAGTTAGAATGTTAACCTAAAATACATGTAAAGGTACTCAACCTAAAGCTTTATTGTGACAAAGCCAAATTTCTCAAACCAAAGCAAATACTGGTAACCTCAAAACACTTTATACTATAGTAAAATTCATTTAAATGTGTCACTTTACAAAATATTTTTTGATCATTTTAAAGTAAAATGCAAAGGATAAGGTGATCAAAAATTAGCTACATTAAAATGATAATCAATGATCAGTTATGAAAAGCCCCTATGAGCATTTATGTTTGTCTAAGAAAATGACGTATTTACATAAATATTAAAAACTACTCCCTCATAGAAAGGAAGCCTGATTCTGTTCAATTTTAAATCCACATTGTTTCTAGTCCATGTTGAGGGAGGTCATAGAAGCTTATAAAACACTGTATGAGGGCAAATCTCTGGTTAATCTGCTTAATACTCTTTCTCCCTCAGTGACAGCAAAGGTGCTGGATAGGGACCTTGATGGTGACCTTTTGTTACACCAAGATGGAGAGATGAGGAACATGCACTGAACTTGGCCTTCATACCCAACTGCTTATCTGTCATCCATGGATTTATCTAAGCCTTTGTTGATCCTATTTATGCTTTCAGACAGTCCAGCCTCTCAGGCAAACAAGTTCCAGATGTATACTAAATACTACATTTTATTTCACCTACCTCCTTCAATATCATATTAGCGATAAGATTCAATATCACTGGTGTTCAGAAACATTATTATTTCTGAATGTGCTAAAAAATTAGGGACCACCTTTCCTATATATCTTACAGTTTTATGAATTTGTTTTTTTTATATTAAGGGGATTTTTTCCTTATCCTTAAGTCCTTATCTATAAATCTGCCAAACCATTATCACTTTAGTTATCCTTCATTGAAAGTTTACAGGTGGATTCCAGTTCCATTAGTGTCCTTCTAGAGTTTAGGTTTCAGCCTGAATTAGCCTATGGCTTTATAGAAGGGTAAGCATCAAGACATCTTTTAATAAAGCAGAAAAATCTAATAAAATATTCACTACATGATTCATGAAAACAAATGTTGTCTGCAAGTCAATAATGACAGCAATTTTGTTTGGTAATTTTAAATGGTTTATCACTGATAAATTTAAAGTGAATCTATTTTGTTTTCCTTCTTGCTCACCCCCTTTCCAAATGATGTCTCTTATTTTCCATACCAGGGTGTGAATCTTTACAAAGTGATGGATGCTGGTGACTTTATTTGCAAAGCTGTGAACAAAACCACAAACTCTAAAGTAGCTCAAGCCTCCTTCAGTGCTTGATGTGAATGAATTTGTGACTCAAGGCAGAGAAGATCCATTTTGGCTACAAATATTCATCTGAAAATCATTACTGTCAACTTGTTCTGAAATGTTAAGTAGCATAGAAGAGTAGAAAAAATACTTTTAAAAAGAATATAACTGGGTGGATTATGAAGTCAGTGGAAAGCAATGCCAGTCGTCAGGTAAACAGCAAGTTGAGGCTAAATAATAGAACTTTAGACGTACTTTGAATTTGTAGTAAAGTCTTCTGTTTTGCTCTTCCAGAAATAACTTTTTAATTTAGTAGACGTGCAAATTGACTTCAGATTTCCCTAAGTATCAAATACTGTGTTAATACTTAATCAAGCTGGCTTAGCACAGTGCACGTATCGTCGGTGGTTTATGAGCTCCTGCAGAGTGTGCGAAGTGTGTGGCCTCGCTATTATGCGCTATGCCTCCTGATCTCAACTTGCCACTTGCCAAGTCAGTTAAGTTATGGACCAAGCGCCAAAACGCCATCTGACCCTACATAATTTTTAGCAATAGAACTTTTATATTTCGAGTATGGCTAACATCTGTTAACTATTTCAATGACTTTATCTTGTTCCAAAAGCCTGTGGTCAATGGCAAGATGCCATATCCTGGAAACATATTACGACCTCCCATGTTTGTTACATGCATCTAGTTTACCATACCTTCCCTTTCATCAGTCATAGTTAAAGTCACAGTAAAAACCAGCATGGTGGTGGTGTTGCTTGGCTATAGAGAAATGGGAGGCACAGCTTTGATTCCAATGTCTCCATTGTAGCGATGAGAATAGGTTGATGCATATACAACAGTCATCTACATTTGTAATTTTCAGATCACTTCCAAATTGCTCATGGAACTATTGTGATCCTAAGAATATTAAGACATTTCTTAACTCATGAATAAACTATTTTGCTTTGATTCAGGGTACTTTGATTACATCACATTTTTGAGGTTGGCTTTTTTATGTTTATTTTTGATGTTGAAGTGGCTGAAATTTTATCTCTTGGACTGGATACCTTTACCAGAAATAGCCAAAATTAATATATCAAACTTGAGAAGAGTTAAGCAGGAGAATTATGTTAAGAAAAACATTTCCACAACCTATGCAAATCATGTGGGGACAATATTATTACATGTGGGTCTGAAATATCAGTTCCATTATTTATGTAGTCTTCTCCAGTGTTACTGGATGATCTTATCTTGGAATAAATTTGAATAAAACTTGAAATATCAAAGTGAGTACTGTCAACTTTCTGTTCAAAAAGCATCAAAACCATTGAAATAAGAGAAATTCAGTATGATATCATTACAGCTAAGTTAACTTTAAATATATACAATAATGGAGAAGCAGCACAAGGGAAACACTGATAATTGACAAAACCAAATTAATCCCCATGGAAAATGCCAACTCATCAGGTTGTGATGGTGGTAAAACAGGAGGCTATCATCTGGAGGGCTGAGTAACTCTACCTTTGGGTAAATGTCAGTGGGGGAAGGGCAGTGCAAGGGAGTAAACAAAGTCATAGCTCTTTTTTAAAAGATTTATTTATTTATGCATACAAGAACTGGGGTGTAAGCCAGAGGTTCAGGGGGTGAGATGATTCACCAGAGACAGAGTGGGGACCAGAACAGGTGGATCTACTGAAAGACACTGCTGAGGGGAACAGTGGGTAAGACAGGAGAGGTCTGTTGTACCATGTGGATCAGCTCCCTGGCGAGCTGGGGATTGAACTTGTGCTACATTGGCTAGCAATAGCTTGATAGAGCAGTCTCTAACCCCTGAACTACCAGGGAGGGCCAAAGTCATAGCTCTTTTACATGACTGTTTCAGCTCCATCTCCCTTGTGTGTCACTATTGACAAAGTGCTTGCCCCTGTGCTCTGGCACAGTAATGGGACACCTGTCCTAAATGCATGACAGGGCATGCCCCCGTCTTCTGAGGGTACTTTTCCTATCTCTTATGGTACCATGGGTTTCTTAGTTTTGAGTTATTTGGAAAAGCATCTATTGAAGCAAACTGCTTATAGAAACAGCTAAGGACAAAGCATTGCTGTTTTGAAATAAAACACAAATTCTTCAAAAGGCAGAACAAGCAGTAAAATGCCAGGTGCAGTCTTGCACACATTTAACTGCACACATATCAGTCTATGGATTCATTTCCAAAAATATCTCCCTGCTACCTACTCATACTCATCAGTTTGTATTTTCGGTATTTGTGATCCTTTGTCCACCCAGACTGTTTAAACACCTCTGCTAACGAGAGTTTCTTTTCTAGTTTTTTGGGGGAAGGCACAAAATCACATAAAGCTGCCAAATGTCCATAGGCAGAATGCCCCTATATTTCAAGTAACCAGGAAAACTTGGAGTCACTATAGGACTCACCCACACCTGTACCACAGTGAGCCCTGGGGAAAGGCTTAAGAATGGCAAAGCAATCATGACTCTATTGAAATACATATCTAACAGTCTTCTATGACATCTGCCCGTAAGTCAAGGTAAATATCGTTTACATGTTCTAGAATATGTAATTTATTTTATCACATGTAGATGACTGATTATAAACAAAGACTTTAAGACTAAATACTCTGAAAGCTAGATATTTTCTAAATTCTGAATTCATAAAATTCACAAAGCAAGCAAATGGAAGCTGCCTATGACAAAAAATTCAGAATGCCCTTCTATGTGATTTACCATGATCAACATTTAATAAATACCTTTTTACATGCACTTAGGTGGCTATTTGTTTTTATATGTATGCACCTTGCCTCTCTGAAATGATAAAGTCCAGATAGCCCAGAGTCACAGGTTATTTAGGGTTGAATAGATAAACCACAAATATCTACCATATCACAACTATAAGAAGATACAAGGTTTGGGAACCAGGGGCCTCCCTGGTGGCATAGGAATTAAGTCTCAGTACTATCACACTACCACACTACCACCGCTGTCACCATCAGCTGTGGCAGTAGACCTCTCCTGTCTTGCCCACTGCAACCCTGAGCAGTGTATTTCAGTAGATCCACTTGTTCTGCACCCCACTCTGTCTCTGGTGAATCCTCTTACCCCCAACACCTCTGACCTACATCCTAGTTCTTCTATGCATAAATAAATAAATCATAAATAAAAGGTCTGGGAACCAGCCAGGAATCTGAGTTGAAATAATCAGCAAGTGAAGAGTTACTGTGAACACCAGTAATCATTTGAATTTGTTGTGGTAGAGTGTTATCAGCTAGGCTCTTTTAAACTTTAGGTGATAGCCCTGAGTGGAGAAATCAAACATTGTACAAAAATAAACAACGAAGTAAACATATATAAAAAAGAATATAAACACAAATTTGAAAAGATATGTGCACCCCTCTGTTCACCGCAAAGCTATCTACAATAGCTAAGTTGTGGAAACAGCTGGCGTGTCCAGTGACTGATGAGTGGATAAAGATGATGCAGTATATGCACAATGGAATACTTCAGCTATGAAACAGACACAATCTTGCCATTTACAACAACATGGAAGGACCTTGAGGGCATTATGCTAATGAATACCTCAGACAAAGACACATACAGTATGATTTCAGTCAAAAGTGAAATATAAAGAAAGCAAATGAAAGAACAAAACAAAACAGAAAATGTTTAGATACAGATAATAGACTGGTGGTTACCGGAAGGGAAGCAGGGGGAGGGTGGGTGAAATGCTGAAGATGCTGATGAATGGAAAGTAAACATTCTGTAGTGAGAATGATACAGGGTATATAGATGTTGAATCATAATTCTATACCCTCCACCATAGTTTAACTCAGTGGATCAATTATGTTTCCAGCAAAAAACTATCTCACCATTCCCCTGCTTTTCTAGTCTCAAGGTGTTGGTTTGCCTTCTGGGCTCCTTATCCCCAGAATCGCCCAGATTACAGCACTTCCAGGCCTCATATTCCACACACAGCCTAGTCACTGAAGAGGGGTTTTTCTTCCGGAAAGTCTTGTTTTAAATTCATGAAGAACATTTCTTCACCCTGCCCCAATCGCTCTTCCTGTATATTTCATTGGGCAGACTATCACAGGCCCTTTCTTATATTCTTACATGGAGATTAGATCATTAACACAGACCAACAAGGTCACTGGTGACCTTGAACTGATGATCAGTGAAGTAGTGGGGAGCCTGGCAGGTGTACCTTTTATGGTAAGACAAGGTAGAGAAATCCAAGGCAGAGGAGTTAACAACTCTAAGGAGCTCTATCTAATTTCTCAAACAGGAGGAAAGGATAGAAATTGAGTTTTAAATTTTGAGAGGTTTAGGTTTTAAGGTGAAAGTAGCTGATCCTGCTTATTAGGTTTCTACTCATTTCAGGAAGGTACAGAATGAGGTCTCTGAGCATCAGAATTGGGGATGGAGTGACAGCTTTAGAGAATCAAGTTTGAAATCTATCCAGAGCAGTGTTAGAAGTTAACTCACTCTTACAAGTTTCCACAGGTGATTAGGTGCTAAATCCAAGTCCACTCACCTATCCTCATGCTACCTTCACTGCTACTGGACACACTGGCATCTCTTTGAAGTGTTTTTCAATTTCTGAGGCACTGCTCCATCTCATATCCCACCAGCCCTTTAAATGTTGGTGGCCCCCTATCCTTGGTTTAACAATGGATCACAATGTAAAATTGCCTGCACCCCACTAGTTAAGATATATCCCAGGCCCAGCAAAGTTGTCATCACCTGTGAGCTTTTGAGAAATAAAGATGCCTTGGCTCCTTCCCAGGTGCATGGCATCAAAATCTATATTTTGGGGCCTCCCTGGTGGCACAAGGGATTATAATGCAACCTATGAAGCTATCCACAGCCACTACAATAGAAGTTAGATCCCTGGCCAGGGAGCTGACCCACATGGCATAGCAGACCTCTCCTGTCTCTCCCGCTGCTCCCCTAAGCAGTGTATTACAGTCAATCTACGTATTCTGTTCCCCACTCTGTCTCTGGTGAATCCTCTCACCCCCTGCACCACTGGCCTGTACCCCAGTTCTTGTATGCATAAATAAATAAATCTTTTTTTTAAAAAAAATCTATATTTGGTGCAAGATCCTCACAGGACTGCCTTGCTCAGTGCTTATTTGTACTGGCCTGCTTGACGTCTTCCTGGTGTCACATGGACATCGAAGCTCCATATAGTCTGGCTAGAACGGCTCTCCTCATATACTGTGCTCTAGTTCAGTGTCTTTTCTCTGCTCCTGGAATAAGCCTGATTCAGATGCATCTTTGGTCCTTTACCTTTGTTTTTCTCTCTGCCTGTAGTGCCCTTTCTCTGATGCCTAGCCAGGGCTTGACTGGCAACTTCCTATCATTCAGTCCTCAGTCTTAAGTGAGTTTTTGTGGACGGTTCAGTCCAGTACGCCAAGATTTTGTTACTCAGCTTGCTTAATTTTCATTTTGATGATAGAATCTTTACTTAATTTGGCCGTTTTCTTTTTTTTCTGCCAGAATATGTTCTCCAAGAGAAAAAGGGCTTTGATTTCTTCTTCATTCTTACCATACAATGTTAGGGCCTAACAACAATAGCTATTTGTGAGGCTTAGTCTGAAGGAAAAACAACTAAAGAAATGAGCTTGATACAAATTTCTGTGAACATAAGAAAGAAAACCATTTGGCCTAAACTCTTTCTTTTTAATATATATCTAAACATTTCCTGACTTCTTGTTTCATAGTAGCTTCAAAATAATGCTTACTAAAAATTCTTGGAATAGAGCTAAGGATATTAAGGAATGGATACAACTATGTACCAATTTAAGAGTGTTTACATATGTTAGAGAAATTGGAATAGTCAGAAAGCCAAATATCCTTTAAGCAATAATCAAACCATCAGGATTGGTAGAAAATCTTGACAATATCAGGAACAACAAAAATCTGAGGTGGAAAAGAGGTATTAATTTCAATAAGTGTATGTAATTTCACTTGCTCTCCTACATACACATACACACACACACACACATTCATAATAAACCATCCAACTAGGCACAGTAAAACTCAGTTTCCTCATCTGAACTTTCTACAGCCTCTTTTCCTGTCCAAGGAACTAGAACTGAATTGTGTATTCAAAAGTCCACTGTAAAATGTCATGCAACAGCAGCTGCCATTTATGTGATTAATAGAAAAAAATTCATAATTATTTTATATCAAGGTCTCATTTATTTAGTATTTGTTAAGTAGTTCTCTTCGGTATTTCAGAACAAGTTTTAGAATAGATCAATTCTCAATTCTCCATGGCTGACAGAAAATTACAAACAACCATATACCCTGCAGTTTTAATGTAGGTTGCACATTCATTCCATCGCTCATGGAGGACAGGAGAGGGGGGTTAGCAATGCTGATCCCTGGACCTTGTCTCCAGAAATTCTAATTGAATTGGTCTAGAGTGACTTCAAGTATCATGACGTGTGTATAGGCAGTCCTCATGTGCAGCCAGAGTGAAAATGTCCAGTCCAGTGGAATATTTCAAAGTGTGCTCCCAGGACCAGTGGCATCAATAATGCAACTAATTTTCCTGAGAACTTTATTCAGATGAATCTGGATCATCTGGGAGTCACCTGGCAAAAGTCACACCATTAATGTGCATTAATGTACACTCCAGAGAGTAGAGGAAGTGATGAAATACCAATGCATTAAAATGCAAATTAGAATTTACTAGAAATGTAAAGTCATGGTCCCCAACTCAGATCTACTCAGCATATCAGACACTCTAGGATGAGGTTCAACTATTTGTGTCTTCATAGGCCTTCCTGGTGTTTGTGAGGCACCCTGAATCTTCAGAATACTTGTCTAAGGTGAATCGTCTTCCAAAACAGTGACTTACCACAGCTATAACTGAGGAAAAAGTGGGCAAGACTCAGTTTGCTACATTCATACAACTAAACATCCTTTAAATTAGCATTCAGATAATCCAATCTGCTATATCATTCTACATGTCCAAAGTAAGCAGGAGGGGAAGGGAGACTCTAACACAAAGTCGATGTCTCCTGCCACATTCCTCACTTTGACTGCTTCCCAGCACCCTAGAGTGTGTTGAGGAAGGCAAGCAAAAAAAAAAAAAAAAAGTTGGCCAACGAGCTGGACCTGCATGATTAGTGGATCCTCACCACCACTACTATCCTCCACAACCCTAGAAATGCTAGTTCCTTCTTTTATCTCCAAAGCTCCCAAGGACATATCCCTGAGTGAGAATAAATTGCTAAGATCATGTGGATAGTACACATGATTAAACTCAGTTCATGTCTCTACTTTTTTTATTATTGATTAACTTATATTTTACATTGTTGTTCATTTTTGTAGAAAATTTAATTTCTTCCCTCAGGTGGACTTCCCATAAGTCCCCCACCACCACATCACCCGTGAACCATCACCAGTCCCTTGTGCTCTTCCCTCCGGAACCTGCTGCATGCCTTACATCTATAGTTTGCCTGCAAGTTTTGTCTTTTTTTTTTTTTTTTGACCCTTTGTTCAGTTTCACTATAGACCTCCTGTAAGTGAAACCACCTTATATATTTTGATATTTTTCTTTTTCTTTCTGACTTTCTATATAAACTTTTCCGATTTGGGGAACAGACATAGAAAACTACTTGTGTCACAGTCACTGCAAAGTCTCTATGTAAAATGTCTTGGTTATTAAAACTATCACCAAGCTCACATGGAGTGAGCTTTTTCTTGGGTCTCTCCTTGCGCTCTATGCACGGGGGGGTCAGTTTCAAATCATACCTGGCTTGTGACCAATGAAGTGGAAGAACCATTGAACAGACTGTGCTTCAGTAATTCTCCAGGAGGCTGCAACTGAAGACAAATTCCACCCGTTTTGGTATCCCTCAACTTACTGTAAGTATAAAGGCAAATTAAAGTGAGCACTAGAGACCTCTAGGGATGACCATAAGGAATAGTTAAAAAGTAATGTATTACTTGAGGGAAGGACACCCTCAAATTGTCACCTAACTACACTGCCCTAGAGAGAGGCAGCACAGTGGCCTTACTGCATTCCATCAGCCTTGAGTCTTCTTTGGCACCATCTGATCTATTATTCAATGGCTCCACAACCACGGTGAATGCCTTTAAACTTCACTTCAGACCTCACTCCTTTCACCTGTAAAACCTGGACAATAATAGCCCTTATTTATACAGCTGTTGGAAGGATTTCATGAAATGGTTACAAGTGTTTGGCAAAATGCCTGGCACTCAGTAAGTGGTCAATAAATGTTAACTATCATCATTTTTATTATCCCTTTCTATGGTACTACCTTGGAGTGAGCTCTTCCTCTATTATGAGTTGCTTAACCCTTAGGGAGGCTCTTATAAAAGATCATCATACTTTCTCCAGTTTCACGTAAAGGGTATATTGGCTAAAAGAGCTGCCTAGATCCCTAGATCACCATCAAATCCCAGAACCACATAATTGAAAATTGGCACCAAAATCCCACACTCTACATATTATGCTCCATCTTGGAGCCATGCATTCTGAGCTGACCTTTTCTGCATTTTATATGACTATAGTTACCAGAGGAACTTACTGAGACTTTCCCAAGTAAATCTGTCTAAAGACATAATAAGCATAATCTCCATACCTAAAGTCATAATAAGCATAATCTCCATCACCTAAAGTCATAAATTTCATGAACATTAGTAATTAGTCCTATGCTTTTGGCAGCTGGACAAGTGAGCAGGTAAACTTGATAAATATTGCCACAGAGTTGTTAGTAGATATTTGATGAGCTCTCTAACTGGGCAGGCTTCTATTTTCTCTGTGTCATACAAAATACCATTCTGTGTGCTCCTGTTGTGACACTGTGTGTATAAAGTCAGAAAGGGTTATTCTTTGCATCCACAGGGGCTATTTATCCTCTGACCTCATAGCCACAGTATCTAGCTCCCACAGCTTACAGAAAGGCTTACATCCTTCCAGGAATCAGAGAGGAAATACCTCCAAACTTATGGTAACTATTTCATCTGAACTTAACTTTCTCCAGCTAGGTTCTTTATAGGACAGTCACTGATAAAATAGGCAAATCACAGGTAGCCAGATAATTATCTTGAATCTTCTGAATCCTGGACATTTTAAAAGGTTGTGAAGTGAATACTTTGTCTAAAAATCTTCCAAGAAGAATCTCAAGTTTTCTCTTCTAAAATCATTTGTTTAAAAGGCCTCCATGGTGGTGCAAGGGGTTACGTCTCAGCACTATTAAGCTCTTGGCAGCTACTGCAGCACAAGTTCAATCCCCAGCCAGGGAGCTGACCCCCATGGCACAGCAGACCTCACCTGTCACACCCACTGTTCCCTTCAGCAGTGCATTTCTGTCAGTCTGCCTGATCTGCTCCCAACTCTGCCTCTGGTGAATCCTCTCACTACCTCCCCGCACCTCTGGTCTGCACCCCAGCTCTTATATGCATAAATAAATTTAAAAGAAATCATTTGTTTGTAGTATAAAAATCCAATTTCTTCTGATAAGTTTGCAATAAAAGATAGGCATCAGTAAATCACCAATGTACCATGAATTTCAGTAAAACTTTTTCTATGAAATCAATGGTGGGATTTAAAACCCCAGTCATGGTTTTGTAAATCATTTTAGAAGTGCATTTGAGGCTACACTTACATCTCTTTGGTAACTTTCATTTTTTTTTAACCCAGCATTATTGACATTTAACTGACATATAACTTTGAGTAAGCTAAAGTTGCAAATGTGCTGATCTGATACAGGTAGATATTGCAAAAAGATAAGCTAAATGTCTATCACATCACATAATTGCAATTACCTATGTCATAAAAATAAAAAAATTATTGCTTAGCAACTGAAAAATACAGTATTATTAACTATAATCATTATACTGAAATAGTGGTTTCCAGGGCCTAGGGAATAGGGGGTGATGTGGTCAAAAAATACATTCTTCCAATTTATATTTAATTTCTGGTGACCTAAAGTCTGGTTATATCTTATAGCAGCCTGTACACTTGGTTTCCTATCACACTTGTGTAAAGAAAACATTAAATACATGATCCTGTACTTGAACAAGAATCAGTATGTCTTAGGGTTGTCAATTGTTAATATCTTCATAGATACTAAGGAGCAAAAGAGATAAGATTGGAATTACGGGTTTTTGTTTCCTATTGATCTACCACTCAGGTGACTAGTGGTTGTTCCCTGGGCCTACTGGACATGACAAAAAGTATATTACCATCATTAGGTATTTAATATGTGCAAGATTAATTGTACCCCCAGTTGGCATTTTGTGATGTCACATTCATTTCAATGACAGCTTTTAGGATTGCAATGACTCCTTCTATATAAAGAACTAAAGGTCACTAATGCATGGTCATACTCTGTTTTTATATTATGTTGATATTGTTAACAAAGATATTATTAGCCATAGTTTTTGTTGTTTCATTTTGTGATTGGGTGGCTTTGGAGTTTTTGTGGAGGGTAAGTGAAACATATATATGAGTTGAGGTGTGAAGCTGTACCCCTATAGTTATACAGCCATGCAAATGAATGGTAGATCAATAACATTTGATTAAAATAATACTGTGAACAATCATGATTTAATCCATTTAAATATCCACATTAGTCACTGTATTTTTTATCCAAATTATGTTCTATTATTCCTAAAATTCAAATTGAGGCTGACACAAGAGATATTTTCAGCCTTCCAAATAATTCAAAAGAATGGATTACTAATCAGCTATTTAAAATTAAAAGAGGACATCTTGCCATTTGTGACAACAGGGGAGTAGCTGGAGGGGATTATGCTCAGCAAAGTCAAAAAGAGAAAAATAAATACTGGGTAATTTCACTCATATGTGAAATATAAAGAAATAAAGCAAAGAAACAGACAAAACTATGCCAAAACAAACCCTAGGAATCTGACTGCAGAACTCAGGTTACAGAGGAGAGATTGGGGCTAGGGAGCACAGGAGAAGGAGGCCCAATGGGCTATGTGAAGGATTAGGGTGCTTTGGTGTTGGATGTGGTATAGTATCAAACATCTGAAGAGGTGTAAACCTATACCCCTAAATCATATATAGTGTTGTGAACCCATGTTATCTCAGTAAGAAAAAAAAAAGAAAAAAATGTATCAAATTTTTCTAGAACAATTTGATTACAATGTAAGTAAACCCATCTGTTTCACCCACAGAATGTTTGAATAGGTGACCAGAGTTGCAAGGCAATGACTTTCCTTCAAAATCATTTATGTCTATCTTTGCTTTAAAAAGTCACTTTATTTTTTATATCTAATAACTTACAATGACTGGAATTTAGATGAATTAGAGATGGGCTATTAAAGATACATGATCTTCTAAGGTGAGTAAAGGTCTCTACATCCCAACTCTTTGAAGAAGAAATGTATCTATAGGAAGTATTATTATGGGCAGGATTTATTTGCTCCCCAGTTTTAAAGGCCCCTCCTAACATACAAGGCCATTTCCGATATAAATTTAATTTGTCATTTTACTTCATCTTCTGCTACCCCATGATCCTCTGCTCAATTCAAATCCCTTCAAAAGGAATCACTATTCAGGAAAATCTTGTTTTTCTTCCTTTTTTCTTCCCGGTCCCTGACACATTCTCACCTACATAGCTGCTACTCAACCAGCTATTTCCAGGGGAAATTTGTTCATATTCTATCACTCTTCAGTGTGATTATTTGCTGCATGCCAGTATTTCTGAGTAGACTGTGAGCTTCTGAAATACACAGGCTGCAACTTAGTACTTGTGTATCCCTTGTGCCTTGCTTTATATCTGACATAATGTAGCGTTCATCTCATAAGTATCTTTCGAATGAATAAATGAGTTGGCATGTTGATTATAGTAAGTGCCCATATTAACAATATAAACTTCATTTAGTAACAGTTGCAGTTACTATTGAGATGTATAAAATAAAAATAAACCCTGTCCTCAGTGGCCTTAGACTGTTTTGTTTTAGGAAAACATGCTCTCATTTTCCTAATTTGGAGAAGCTTTTACTCTTAAGACCCTCTTGACATTTTCCATTTCACTTACTATTTTAAATTTCTGAAGTTTGGAAAACCCAGTGGAACATTAGGAAACAGAGTATATTTGATGTTGGAATCATTGTTCGAATTATCTTACATACAAAATTAATAAACTCTTAATGAACTTGTAGGTGCCCTTATAAGTGATTTGAAAATACACAAGTGCAAATTAGGGCTTTCCCTATTGGGCATATATAAACACTAAGTTCTGAGGTTTTAATAATGAACAAGGCAAATGTAGTCCCTGTCTGTCAGTATTATACTCAAATTCTAGCTTTCCCCAAAACTGCCATTTGCTCTACAGGGCGACAAGTATAGATTCAGTTGAGTTCTGAAGCATATCTGCTGTGTTTCATGAGCTCTTCCAGAAGAATATTTACACTGAACCCAAGATCTATATCAGCCAATGTTTTTGGGAACCAATGACTGGACAGGGCTTAGTGCTTAATTGGAAAAGTGGAGGTGATACAATATTCTCCAGAAAAACTCAAACCCTTCTGCTGACCAATACCCAAAAGGCTGAGACCACCCAGGGCACAATTTGGCCCGTGGAATACAGAGCGAAGAGACAACTAGTATGGGGACGCACCCTCGCGGCCTGACTCTGGAAGTGACTAACCATCCTTTTTGGCCGGGGCACTGTCAAAGAGCTGCACTGCCTTCTTGCACAGCAGGGAGTACCAGTAGATCTGGGGAGCAATGAGGAAGGCATCGGCCACACTTCAGAAGAAAGGGATACGGAATGGCAGTTGGAACAGGTTTAGCCCCTGCTATTGGCCATAAGACTCATACGTGAGGGGAAAAGAGGCTCCGACAGGAAAGGAAGGTGATCGACATGGAGACTCCATTCACCTTGTAAGAAGGGTATGCTGCTGCTTTAGCTGAATCAGAACTCTGCCCAGTGACACAAATGGAGTGCTCAGTTCTGCTGTGAAGATACAGCCGACAAAGAAGTCCCCCAGTTCTCCCCTAAACGTCTGTGTGACTGGCACAAGTGCAAACAGAATGACTGCATGGTGTGGGACCACGAGGCGATTTTTAATTAGAAGTTTCAAAAAGTAATGAGGGAGTGTCTGCGGTTCTGGGCCCTGCTTCGGTGCCATTCACAGAGGTACATGGCATAGTAGTCATAGATCATGTATGGAATCAAAAACCAGATGTATTCTCAGGCAAGCCGGTGCCTGTCGGAGATCATGTCGCTCCAGGAACTGACGACGATCCCGGAGCCGGTGGCCAAGTCAGCCTGCACTAAAGAAACCAGCCTGATGCTCATCATTGCGCAGTTGGAGTCTGGTCATTCTGGCAGCGCACAGCGCAGCCCGCAGGTGCAGAGCGCCAAGAGCCTGGGGAAGAAGAGGAAGCCCCAGAGCAGCGTGAGCAGCATGGGTGCTCCACTTGGTGTGTCTCCTGTGCGTTCCGGCTCTGCACATCTCTGACTCCATTTTTGACTTGTAAACACTGGTAGATTTTAAGGCCCCCTCACCTCGCTTCCCCCTTCTGTGCCATAGCTGGCCACACTGGTAAGAAAGACTAGGTTTTCCCTCCTCTCTCCCTACCACCTGTGGTGGTGGGGAAGTTGTACTAGGAGATTGCCAGCAGGAAAGTTCTAATTGTGCTTGAATTCCCACCTTGGTGTATGCCCCAGTCACAATAAATGTCAGGGGCACTCACTCCTGCCTCTGCTCCTGCTCTTTTCAGATCTGCTTGGATGTCTATTCTGAAAGATTCAATGAGATGCATATGACACCATCAGTCTTAACATTTGAGCCAATTTTGGGTGGAGACCAACCTATCTCTTTGATCATAAAATCTTATAATGCTATTTTTCTGCTTCACCAAGACTAAAACATGTTCTCTCTTTCTTTTTTCTAGTTTCCTCATAGTCCCAAGATAGCTTCAATAGCTCAGTCTTCACATCTAAGGCCAAAAGAAAGGGCAACAGCAGTCTAGCTGCCTTTGTCTCTCTTTACCAGGAAAAGTAAAGCTTTGTCAATGTCATTAGCTACAACTTCGTCATGCCACTATACTTAGCTATTAAAGAAATGGAAATGTAAGCATATTGCCAACCCAAACACAAGTGTGATTCTATGAATGGAAGAATTTAAGACTAGATCCTGGAAAAACAATTATCTTTGTCAGTAAAGCCAAGGTTATTACTACCGGGGCTAGGTCGTACTATGTGCTAGAGATAGAACAATGGGTGAAACAGCCAAAGATTCCTTATGGATAGTGTCCAATGGGATAGTCATAGAAATGATCAACTGACAATTACACTTGTGTTATGAAAGGGAAGCATATGTCTTCTCTAATAGTGAATGGCAGAGGTATGGATTTGCCAAATGTGGCGATCCACAAGACATGTTTCATGAGCTCTGAAAGAATTAAGGCACAAAATAGAGGGATGTACCACTTCATGTGAAGGACAACATGTGTAATGGTCATATGGAAGGGGCATGATGCATTGAGAAACTCAAAATAGACTGAAATGTAAGAATATGAATGTGCGAACATATGTTAGTTAATAAGGAGATCACAAATTATAATATACAAGGAAGTCATTTGGACGAAAGCTTGTTATAAGTTTATGTTCTCAGTACTTGAGTCACAGTAGTCACTCTCTCACCTATGTATTTGTTCAGAAAAGGCAAGCATCAAAAATAAAATAACAAGAATTAATTTGTCATGTGATGTGATGTCATAATAATAAATGTTTCTTAAACTGTCCCTGATTCTTAGGACTAAACAAATATGAGATTTATGTTTTCTTGCTTTGGCTGACTGTTAAGGAACATTTAGAATGAAAATCATATTCTTAAATAAACTTGAAATAAATATATTATTGAGTGCTAATTTTAATTACCTTGAGATTTTGGTACTGGGGGAAAGAAATCATCACCTCCTTCCCTATTTTTGGTTATAAAGTTGATATTCTACTGGAGGTGAAGGGCTGTATAAACTGTATCAAGAGAAAATTATCCCTTAGGATCTGGATACTCAGATGTGAATCAGAGGATAAAATTGTAAAATATATGAATGCAGGAAGGGGTATAGTAACAAGTTAGATGTGATGGAGGTTAAATAGTGAGCATTAGCATGATTGTACTGTCCTGCAATACACTGGATGATAAATTAAATATGGAGTAATCTGAGAGACTATGCTTAGAGAAGAGAAAGAAAAAAAATAAAATTAAAATCTAATTAGAGAATGAGGCAAGTCTGCAGAATGTTTGGTATGTTTAACATTACCCAGGGTTCAACCTTAGGAGACAGTGTGAATTATTGGATCATTTAAGTAAACTAATTATTTGAGAAAAACTATAAACTCATGACATAATAATCTTGAGTTAAAATTCTATGTCTTGTTTTCTAAAAACCTCATTCAGGGATGTAAATTTTGTCTTCAAATTTGAGACACTCAAGTATCTAAAAAAAAAAAATGCCTATAAACTGCTGCTATACAGTGAGATGTTATTGCTGTCAGTATATAGACCTTTCTCAGGAATATTGGCATTTTTTTGGATGATAACCTGTATTAAATGTTTTCAAATTTACAGTTCTTTTTAGAGTCATGTCGATGTGAACCAATAGCCAGTACTTAGAATGGAATTAATAAGACTTTTATTGATTCAAGGTGCTTTGCACCAGCTGTCAGACACAGACCAGACTCCTTA
Source organism: Talpa europaea (assembly GCF_964194135.1). NCBI lineage: Eukaryota > Metazoa > Chordata > Mammalia > Eulipotyphla > Talpidae > Talpa > Talpa europaea. The sequence goes on from NC_140068.1 coordinate 78,543,461, forward strand.
GCTATTCTTCACCCTGAATTCATAAAGAATAGCATCCCCACAGGACAATTTTAATTGGAAGCATATTTTCCCCCCATAATGCAAACACAGGGTCACAACAGGTAACCTGAAAGATTGTTCCACCATATGTCATCCCCAGAAAATATATTCCCCAAATATCATAATACACAAGGGACAAAGATTACATAAGTCTTAAGATAAACTTCCTATCAAGTAGGTTTACTGTAACTGAATGGTTGGGTTTCAAATGGAGGCAAGATGCAATTTAGACTCTGGTATACATTAGGAAAATGAAAATTATGTTATCCACCTGTTTAAGGGCCTGTTACTCTTATGTGAAGCATCACAGTGTGCTTTAAGATATTCAAGGACAAGCAGAATATATGGTTATGTACTCTGGAACCAGAAAATGTAAGGCTGTTTATTGAAGTAAAGTTAAATGCATAGCATTATTTATTTTCATAGACTTTAAAAGAAGTCTATTATTAGCACATCGGTTCTCATATTAGAAATGGAAGAAATTTTAGTTAAGAAAAGATATTTTTCTACATTGATATTTACTTGTGAGTACATCTTAAATAATGCTTGCATATAAATGTATACTGAAATATTAAGTATAATGCTTTATAAATTTCACGAGGAGACAATTTTAACTTTTTTCAAACTTCAAAAATGATGAGTTTCAAGATGCTTTCCATTCCGCCAAAACAATTTCCAAGTCCCAGCTGTATAATTGTTCAAGTATGACATATGATGAAGAGTTATACACACTTCCCTTTTATTATATAGTGTAAATAATCATATGTTTTAGGTAGTTTGGGCTGCTATAATGAAGTACCATAACTGAATGGCTTCTAAACAGAAATTTTTCATTTCTGGCATTTTGGAAGCAGGAGATCCTATTGCCATATGGTTAGATTCTGCTGAGGGCCCTCTTCCAGCTTGCAAGACTGCTGACTTCCTGTGACATCCTCACAGAGATCACTTGGGGGTTCTCCTACAAGAGCACTAGTGCCATTCATGATGCTGTCACCATCATGACCTAAATCACCTTCCCAAATTGCAACCCCTAACACCATCATTTTGGGGATTAGGATTTCAATATATTAATTTAACAGGGGAGAGAGATACAACTCTTTCAGTCATAATATAATATTGAAGTTGAGGCAAATAAATTTAACACATTTCTTTTCTGTCCAGTTTAGGATACCAAGTAAAGAGAACTCAAATGGGGCCTCCTTGAGGCCTAGGTGTTAAGTCTCAACACTATCACTGCTAAGGCCTGAGTTTGATCCCTGGCCAGGGAGCTAACCCACATATGGCCTCTCCTGCTCCCTTCAGCAGTGTATTTCAGTAAATCTGCCTGTTATGCTCCTCACTCTGTCTCTGGTGAATTCTCTCAAAATTCACCCCTCCCTCCCACCATCACTACACACACACCTCTGGCCTACACCATAGTTCTTGTACACACATACACTTACACACATGCACATAAAATTAAAACAAAGAACTCAAATGGAATATGGTGCCCAAATGCCTTGCAAATATGTTTAAATTACCCCCATTTGACTAAGCTCCATGAAGGCCATGCCTTTGTCACATTCAGGCCTACAAGAACTGGTGCATAATGTCTCATATTAGTTGAATTAATAACATAGCCCTCCTATATTCTAAGTGATACCATAAGAAAGCACACTGGAGAATAACAATAGAAATATCAGAACAATTTTGTAGGTGAGAAGAAAAGACTCCAGAAATATATAAATCTGCCCATCCAACAATCCAACCACAGCGATAAGATAGTAAAGCACTATTGTCAATGATCTGCTAATTAGGCTCAGGATGGAATCTGACTATAATTCTACTTTGAAATTTAAAAGGATTGTACCTTAAAAAAAAAAAAAACAAGCAATTAATAAGTTGGACCTTAATTATCTCTTTGGTTTTCTGTCTTATTTACTTAACTTCATGTATTTTAATTTTTATAGCTCATATCTGTTTTGACCTATGTCAGGTATTCCAGTTGACTCTTCATCTTACTGGTTTTTTTGAACACCAAAGATAAGTGGCTGTAGACTGAAGTTTAATTAGCTACTAGTGAGAGAAAATTATCAGCTCATCAGGAACTACTTTGGTCCACTGGCAGTTGGTTTCTCAAAGTTAGAGGGATAGTCCCTGAAGTAAACCTGGATTTTCTTAACAGTGGAATGTAATGAGAATCATTCAGTTTCCTAATACTTAAATAGTCCTTTCTCCTCCTTATTATAGAAGGGTTTTGAAGGCATATTCAATACAATATACAGGAATAATGACTGGGTTCAGAGGCAGGAAAATCCAGTTCCAATCCCAACTCAGCCACTTAGCATTATAACCTTGAACAAATTTCTTAAATCTCTCAATTTGTTATTGTTCACCTATAAGTAGAAAAACCTAGTACATACAAAACTCAGATGAGTATTAAATATATGAATGTTAGAAGAATGCCAGTTTCGGTGTAGCAATTTCAATGCATGCTATTTAATTGATAGACTGAATCTGAATCTTTCTTGCCTCAGATTCAGGCAGTCATATTATTTGATTTGGCCAATGAATGGAAATTTTAAGACCCAATGTGTGCTTTGTCATAATCTCAATTTCCGTCTGGTACTATTCCAGAGAGAAGTTCCTGTGTTAGCCTGAACTTCCCAGTGAAGGCAACAAAGCAGAGTCAGAGTCTACTTGTCATGAACTTACAGCATAAGAAACAAACCTTTGTTATTATAATACAATGACATTTCATTAGTGATTATCACTCTGGCATAACAATCCATCTTGTTGAAGTACCTATTACTAGTTGTATTCAACTAGGTAGATAATAAAGGCAAGTATAAAAATCTATTTAAATCAGAGAAACGTTCTAAAGGTTCGATGCAAATGCAGTTCTGAGCTTACTAGCTGTGACATTGTAAAGATGCATATTTAGGTATAGATTAAGGGTCTATTTTGTCCATTAAGATACTTGACACTAAGTCAATAATCAAGTGGAACTCAAACAACCTTCAATTCAAATATCTTTAAACATTGTGTGCCATGGACCTTAACAAAAAAGATTTGTCCAGCAACACTGATAGATCCATTGTGGGGAAATTCCTTTTCAATGAACTGTGACCATGATAATTAAAATGACTTACAAAACAACAAATCAGGCCACTACAACCACATATTAGACCTACAAAAGCATTTTCTTTTTAGGGGCTTTTACATTCAGGTATTCCCTGCAACTCTCTTTCTTTCTACCTGAAGTGGAAATAAGATAATATAGGGAGTGGGAAGCAGAGCCAGTAGTTGATACCCTCTATCATTGTCTTCATTTCCTTTCTCTTTTCTTACTTTCTCTCATTTCTTTTATTCTCATTCCATGATATTACATACTCTTTTCTCATTAACTCTAGCTTTTAGTTGAACCACTGTATGTATGTAGTAGGAAATTAATGGAAAATCTTTTCCCCCCCAAAGATTTATTTATTTATTCATTCATTCGTTCGTTCATTCTTTCATTCATTCAATTATACAAGCACTGGGTACAGTCAGAAGCGCGGGAGGGTGAGAGAATTCACCAGAGGGAGGAACAAAACAGGCAGACTGATGAAATACACTGCTGAGGGGAGCAGCGGGCATGGCAGGAGAGGTCTGCACACCATGTGGGACCCTCATTGGTGGCCAGTGATCGAACCGGCGCTGCAGAGGCTACGGGCAGCTTCACATCCCAGTGCTCAACAGCTGTACCACCAGGGGAGGCCCAGTAGTGGAAAATCTTAAGCTATCACTTTTTTTTTTTTCATTTTTTTCTTGAATTGTGATCCTTTACAACTCCAAAACCAGGAAAGCAATACTATTTATTACTCTTGAGAAAGACTAGGCACAATCTTCAAACAAATAACCCATTGTTCAGTTTGAGCTTAATATCCACTCTTTTTCAGCACATAAAGAAATAGCATCAAAAGCCAGGTTTCTTAAGAAAAAGCAGTATTTTTTGAATTGTAAAAATTTCCTTGTAGATAACATAATCAAACTCGGATAAATGTAAGTCATAAACGGATAAATGTAAGTCATAAAACTGTGCTAAAAGAATATAAAAATATTAAGAGTATGTTGCAAGAGAAATTCATGTTAGATAGGCACACTCCACCTTGGAGAAGAAGAGAAAGGTAGAGGCAAGAGGTTCAGCTTTGGCAACCTGTCTTGCCTCCTTCCAAATCGCCACTCTCCTCTCTCCCATTCACCATCCCACTGCTTCCACGGTGGTATGAACTGTGGATTTGGGACCAAGGCAGAATGAACCATAGTAACTTCCATAGAAGTCTGGGGGAAATCTCAGTATATGGGGGGACTTACCTATTTCCTCTCAACAAATCTGCGCATTAATTATTATGCTAAATCACCATGACACTAAACTCTAGCAAGAAGGAAGGCAGATGAAGTATAAATGACCAAACTAGATCTTTCACGTGTGGCCCAGAAAGACAAATTTTGAACCATGAGAAACGTCTTCTCAAGGAACAGTTTATTCGAAATGGCTATCGAAGGGTCTGCCAGGATAGGTATCCAAGAAACAGTCAGCAGGAATGCTGGGATTCTACAAGGAAGGAAGGAATGTAAGGAAGTTGAGGGTTTCCTATTTCTAGGTCCAACAAGGTATCAGGCAGTCTAGGCAACATGAGGCAGAGTGTTTGACTTTACCCAGCAATCAGCAGATGTTTGTTCCTGATGCCACTATTAACCTCAGAGGGGCATGGAGAAGTTTATTAGGGATGTAACACACTCAGTTTTCCAATTCCCCAGGAATGTAAGTGGAGCCAATTAATAATTAATCACAAGGAGGGGGTAGGTGGAAGAGAGAATAAAAGGTGCTATAGTTCAGTTCCATTTATTCCTACTTTTTAGTGTAGGGCAGGTTTTGTTGCAAAATGAGGGGGTCTGGCTATAAATGGAGCTGAATGTTTTCCTCCCCACAGAAATATAGGGAGACTCTCCCTAGAAAGCCAAGTGAAAGCCAGTCTTGGAATGAGAGAGTCACAGTATACTAAGCCCTTGAAACTGAAAGCCATGGTAAGTAGCCACCAGAGCCAAAGTATAAGGATAGACTAGTCACTTTTCAGCCAGCTTTACACAGTATGACCACAGAAAAGTAACCACTCTGTAACAGAGACCAGAAAATATACAAAAGACTGCTTGTACACCTAAGCAAATCTTCAATTCACAAATACAATCTTTAGAGAGAAGGTGGGGGAACAGAAAAAGGTGACTGATGGAATGAAGCTTATCATTTTCAAGGGATCCAAACAAGGACAATGTGTCTGGAACACAGAATAAATGAGTAGAAAGTTAAGCTGGGGGAGGTAAGCAATGGTGACCCTATAAACAATGCCAATAACAATAGCTAACATATTGAAATCTTCCATGTGCCAGAACTGTACTATCCACTTGCTCATATCAAGGATTCAGACTTCACAACTTTTATAAAGAGATATTCATAATTAATTGTAGATAAGCAACAAGGAATATACTGTTTAAGTAAATTTCTCTTAGTATGGGATAATAAGCTGCAAATCCATGAACTTCAAACCCATGGTGTTTTAGTATAGGGACTGTTCTTGCAATCACTAAGTTATACTAATTATTGCTTTAGGGCTATGTTAAGAGATTTACACTATAGGATAAAAACTGAGTAATCAGTGAGGCAACTTAAGTAATAGATTGGAGGCAGGGAGTAATGTGATCAGATTGGAAGAACAGGTAATCTGGGCAAATTTCCCATTTAACCCCTAAGCATTACCATTTTGGTTTTGATGGTACCTTTATTTGGTGTCAGGGACCTCTGATATTCTTTCTTGACTACTATCTGGGAAACACTGATTCCTTCAATCTTTTTAAAGCTAGTAAGGCAAAGGTACACCAAATAGATGAGCTCTCTAAAGAGGACTTCTCTACAGATTACAACTTCCAGAAAAAAAAAAAGAAAACAGGAAGAAATGATGCCTCTACCTTCACTATGTTCTGTAACTTGAATGTCAGTAATATGGTCCGCAAGCTTTTCCCCTGCTACAAGTGGGATGATCCTCATGTTTATGGGAAACATGTTCCCTGGAAGATGAAATACTCTTGCTTGACATCTACCAATATTCTTCCTATTAGACTTCTTTTTTTTTTTGCTAATAAAGGAAATTCTGAATTTTTAGAATTTAAGCATTTTAATAAGTTGGGCTACTTACTATAAATAGAATGAAAAATAGAACTTAGAAGTCAGTGTTATTCTGCTCTGGCCAGTTTTTTATCCCATTTTGTAGAAATGGTCAATTGAAGTTTTAAAGCTCATAATGCAAAATGGTATAAATAGGATCTAAGAGGGACTTAATCAGAGGATACATGAAAATCCCCAGGGGATACACGAAAGTGGGAGCAGAAGGGTCTTACAGTGATAGGAATCTAGGCTGGGAGACAGGCAAGATGGCATCAGAGGTGGTTCCTTGCTTCATTCATAAGAGAATTATCTAATAGTTTATCACAAGAACACTTTACCTAGAATGTCTGGTGGCTTGGGTGAACTGAAAAAACACTTGTATATCAGGGATCAGGACAAACTATGACAGAGGATAGGATACAAAATGTTGTGCTTCATTAACTAGGAAGGTAAAGAAATACATGATACAGGGGGCCTCCCCGGTAGTATGTAGGGGTCAAAAACACAGTACTATCAAGCTAGTGTCAGCTACTGTGGCACAAGTTCGATTCCAGGCCCGCCAGGGAGCTAACCCACATATGGTGCAGCAGACCTCCCCTGTCTCACCCGCTGCTCCCCTCAGCAGTGCATTTCAGTAGATCTGCCTGTTATGCACCTGTATTTCAGTAGATATGCCTGTTCTGTTCTGGGTTGGCCTGAGTGCAGGGGTCTGTGTGTCACATTGGTGGCTATGAAAGCCCAGTGTTGAGGTGACTGCAGACAGAAAACCCTGAGGATTGGGTGATTACCCCCAAAGAGTATAGAATCACCAATCCAAGAGTGAGTGCATCCTGGGGGTGGATGCAGTGTGTGGCTTGTGGCCGAGACTGTAGCCAGAGAAGGCCAGGATCCCTGATGGCAGCCCGACACTCCTGCCTGCTCTGTACCTGGTTGCTGTACTACATGAAAAAGCTCAATACAAGCCTGAGAAAGCCACTGAGGGCTCCAGGACTCTCCTTTACCTGCCCAGTCTGCTCAGATCATCAGAAAACCAGCTCCATCTCTATCCTGCCACTACAATCCCTCAACATAATAAAAGCCATATGTGACAAACTGACAGCTCACATCATACTCAATGGTGAAAAACTGGATGTTTGTTTTCACCATTGCTATTCAACACAGTATTGGAGACCCTTGCTATAACAATTAAGCAAGAGAAAGATAAAAGAAATCAAATCTCTATACGATAATCAGTTGTGTTCCTACAGTTAAATAGTAAAGTAGAAGAGAAATTGAGAAAAACATTCCAAAAAGAAATACCTAAAAAAACTTAACCAAGGAGCTAAAAGACCTGTAGAATGAAAACTATGAGATATTGCTAAATGAAGTAGACAAAAAGAAACATGGGCTAGAAGAAATGGCCATTGTTAAAATGGCCATTTAACTCAAAGCAATGTAAAGTCAATCCTAATCCTGGCAATGTTTCAATGACATTCTTCAAAGAAGTAGAAGAAACATTATTGAAATTTATATGGAACTACAAAAGATGGCTGAATAGCAAAAGCTATTCCAACTCAAAAAAAAAAAAAAATGGAGGCATCCCATCACATCTCAGACTTCAAAGTACATTACAAAGCTATTGTAATTAAAGTAGTATGCTATTGGAATACAGAACCAATGGAACAGAATTAAGATTCCAGAAATAAACCCACACTTACATGGTAAGTTAATCTATGACAAAAGAGCCAGGAGTAAACTGTGGAGAAAGTATCAACAAATGGTATTGGAAAACTGGACAGCTACAGGGCTAATATTCAACATTTACAAAGATCTCATACAACCCAACAAAAGGAAAAATGAAAATCCAACCAAAAATGACAGGATTGCTAATCAAATACTTCTCCAAAGATGTACATTTAGTTAACAGGCATATGAAAAAATGCTCATCATCACCTACCAGGGAAAAGCAAATCAAAACCATCATGAGCTACAGCTTCATACCTGTGAAAATGACCCATCTCCCAAAGACCAGAACCAATAAATGTTGAATTTGGAGAAAATAGGACCTTATTGGGCCTCCCCTGGTGGTGCAGCAGTTGAGCGCTGGGCTGCAAGGCTTCCCGCAGCCTCTGCAGCACCGGTTCGTTCCCTGGCTGCTCGTGAGGGTCCCACAAAAAAAAAAAAAAAAATAGGACCTTATTTTCTATGACCCCACTGATTAAGAAAAAATATAGCATTATGAGTATTTGGTGTTTATGGACATGTTCTTGGGAATTTATTCTGCCTTTATAATTATGTCACATATTTGCACTGTGCTGCTGATGCTTTTTATTATTAAGAAAGAAACACATTATCTTCAATGACTTACTGCATCAGACTTTTAAGGCAAAAGAGTAACAATTACATTTGTTTCAAAATATTGAAACAATATAGTAAATGAAATTAAGCTTACCTAAAAATATAAATATTGAACTTTTAAAAATTTTGCAAAACCTATCATTTTGTAACAGAAAATTACAGTGAAATCTCAGTGTTTAATGTTAATTCTTTGAGAGTTTATCACACTAAATACTGATATATTTGTGTATATCCTTTTTATCTTTCAATGTTATTTTGTAAAGTAATAAAAAACTTATAAATAAATAACTTTTAAGTAATTATGAAGATTCATACTGCTTTTACCCATCGGAAATAAAATAGGCTGTATTTATGTTAGACACTATTAAACCAAAAATCAAAAACTCTGCTTAATTAGTGCTATATACATACATCCAAAGCAAACTTTAGCATTACAAACAAAAATTCCTTCTAAAGATGACTGTTTTATTTACAGTTGTATTTTTATCAACACAAAATATTTAGAAAATACTTTACCTTATTATCTCCCTATTGCCTCTGGTAGTTTAAATTATATGCAGATGTCTAATAACCCATTACACTGAAAAAGGATAGCTATATATATTTCAACAGACAAAACCAGTTTATTCATACAAACATTTTTACTTAGTTTTTGAGGCTATCCTGACCTGAGCATGGCTCTAGAAATCATAAGAAAAACAGCCTGTTTCCCAAGGTTGATAGGAGGTAACCTCTGGCCAATTCCCTATCACTAGAAGATGTTGAAGTTTTGACCAATCACTGTAAAGCATAAACAGCCTCTGCCTCCCCACTACACAAGCTGCTTTGTCACAACGTTCTCCTGAGCATCACTCTGTGTTTGGAGGACTCCCGGTTTGCAAACTGTCTTTTTTGGTGCATGAACTTTTACTAATTACTATTCTGGTGATTAACTTGGTGAATGTTTGACACAACATTTAAGTCTAGCAATCTTGCTCAACTAAACTTTAAACTGCTGTGTTTTAAAGGCATTTTCCTTTTCTCTGCAGAACCAAGATAACAACAGACAGCTGCAACAAGCCTGATTAAGGATTCACCTACTATAACTAACTTGTCCGTGGGGGAAGTCTTTGTAAACACTCATTCCGCACCCTAAGTTTTGGGGGTTACAACCAGTGTGGTCTGAAGACACTCTGAAATCTCATAAAAAGCACTTAGGAAAAAACCTAGAGAAACTCAAGCACAGCAAATCTCTGTGGCCTAGATGGCCACAGAAGAGGGCTAAGAGGGAATGAACTATGAAACTGCAGGCCGCATAGACAAGAACATGTAAATACAGCAGAGGGAACCAAGGAGATGGGCTTTTCTGGCTCTGCCATAAAGCAGCACCATCACCCTTTTGACTGTCAGTGGCTTAAACTATCATTTGGTTGTAGAGACACAATTCGGCTTGTTCACGGAAATACTTAGAAACACTTACGTTTTCAGTTGTCTGTATTCATTTCTGTGTCCACGGCAATGAGGGGATGCATGGTCCACTATCTCCTGAAAGGTCTTTCTCCCTGCTCTCAGAAGACATTCAAAAGCAGGGCCAGAGACGTGAGCACCAGCTTTGGCGGCGGCACCCTGTTTTCCTGCTGCCCAAAAGCCTTCCCAAGAGCCCTTTGATATTCACCTCGCTGAGTCCCAGCTGGCACCACTCTGCAGCTTTCTGTCACCCAGGAACACGTGTGGGGGTTATGAAAGGGATTCTGGGTTGAGGAAAGAGGCCCTGGTAAATGGGAAGTAGCAGCAGAGTCACAGAAGCTTACTACTGGTATAGCCAGGCAGCTCTGGAGGAATTTCATCAACTGTCAAATTCTTGTGAGGAGAGGTCTGTGACCTTGTGACTCTTCCCCAGAAGGCTTTCCCCCCAATATCAAAGGCAATCCTCATATGACAAACTTGTTTTCTCTTCAGGGGAGAGAGATGTAAGATGTTTACTTTAGGGAGTCTTTATACAGGTGAGGGTAGTTGTAGGAAAACCAAAGTAACTCAGAAACTCACAACTAGTAACACCTGAGTCGCTGGTTTTACCTTTTGGAGGGTAAACAAAGAAGCAAATGAAAATGTTAAACATAGCAAAAATAACCCTTAGATTTTGACAATAATTTTTTTCTAGCCCTGAAGGGGAAAGAAGAAGAGATGCTTACTGAAATTCATTTGCTTTGTTTCTTTATCTTACATATGTAAATGAAATAATATGGTATTTATTCTCTGTCTTATTCACTTAGCATATTACCATGAAGGTCCATTCATGTTGTTGCAAATGGTAACATCTCATCTTTTTATAGCTGAGTAATATTTCATTGTGTATAAATGTGTGTGTATATTGCTATAGATATAGCGATAGCTAACTAGCTAGCTAGCTAGCTAGACAGATACAAAGACCAGAAACAAATGTTGAGGGGATATGGAAAAAAGGGAACCCTTAGACACTGTTGTTGGGAATGTAAATTTGTTTTAACCACAATGGAAAAAATTATGGAGATTTCTCAAAAAGTTAAGAATACAATTACCATATGATCCATCTAGTCCATTTTTGGCATTTATCTAAACAATATGAAAACACTAATTAGAAAAATATATGCACCCCTATGTTCATTGAAGCACTATTTATAATAGCTAAGATAGCAAAACAACCTAAGTGCCCATAAATATATGACTGGATAAATAAGATATGGGAGGCATATATCTATATATCTATAGATATACAGTCTGGGTAAACATAGTCAAATGTTAACTTCAAACTTATTTAATATAGACAATTTAATCCAAAGAACAGTGAACAGCAATAGTCATGAAACCAAACAGGCAGAAAAATATTTGACCTTTAATTGTAAATATATCACTAATTATTAATATGATTAACTTATTGAATATTTTCACCTGTGTGCCATTGTAGATAACATAATATTCTTAACAATGAGTTAAGATCACAGACAGTTGAAATGATCACAGACAGTTGAAAAGCATTTATCAAAAACTTTTTTTAAGATTTATTTATTTATACATACAAGAGCTGGGGTACAGGCCAGAGATGTGGGGGGGTGAGAAGATTCACCAGAGACAGAGTGGGGAACAGAACAGGCAGACTGACTGAAATACACTGCTGAGGGGAGGAGCAGGCGAGTCAGGAGAGGTCTGCTTTGCCATGTGGGTTGCTCCCTGGCCAGCCGGGGATCAAACTCGTGCTGCAGAGGCTGCTATTGCTTCATAGTGCGGTGCTTAACTCCTTGTGCCACCAGGGAGGCCCATTTATCAAAAACCTAACTGAAATCTTTTCCCAATTTTTTTTTACTACAAATTATACTCTGCTGTCGAATAACACCAAAAATAATATAGAGAATATCAACTGATGTTGCTATATGATTGCAAAAATTCATAATAATTAGGATAAAAATTAAATTCTCAAGTAAGTCACTGAAGTGCACAATGGCTTAAATGTAGATGCTTTACATATTTATGGGTATAAGATAAAGATATGTTAATATAGCAAAATTCAACTTTATTCAAATTATAGAAATCCAAATATATCACTTCTGACTTTTAAGACAGATAATCTAATCAAATACTTAGAGGAACTTAAAGTCAATGCTAATGATGTAGCTATTGATTTGAAAATGGATATATAAAAACAAATGTACTTGGTATTTTTTTATTAGCATTTTCCTTTTGGCAAGTTAATGGGAATTTATCAAATTGATTACAACAAGCCCTGCTAACAATATTAATTCATATTATGATGTAACTAATTACCATTATATGGATTCAAAGTCATCAAGAAATAGATCATGCAGACTGTAACTTGGAATAACAGTTTTTGCCTTCAAGGGATAATTTAATTCTGTACCAGTGCAGTAAAAGATATCACTGTTTATTAGCACTTGACTTTTTTCTTCAGAATAAAGCCAACATCATGCCATATTACTATACCTTACATGATTATACTTAATGATCCAATATCATTAAATCCATCTTAACATTTGCCTTATTGATGACTGACAATATTCTGTTGACTACAAAGACTTGCTTAAAAGAATATGGTTGTTAATGATCTGTGACTCTTGATGAAGTGTAAGTCCTCTAGGTATTTGGATTGGTGAGAGATTTCTTGTTTGACTTGATATTCTGGAAGTTCTATATAAAAGTAAAAGTAAAAGTTAACAATATGCCATTTTAGAGATTTTACGTGTGCTTATTTGTGCCGATATATTTGGGATGTATTCTGCACATAGAGAAGGAAAAATAATCAAACTCCTGAATGTAAAATCCCAGTAGTAGAATATGTGATGGTCTTTCTGATAAATATCATTCAATTAAATTTGATTTGATTTTTCCAAAAAAGTATACTTTCTTTTCTCAAATACTTAAGTGTTGAATTTTTGATTTCCTTGCCAATTTCTCTGAAGATTTAAATATTTCAAAATTTAGCATACTAAAAAATGCAAATTTTTCATCTTTCCTACAGAAAGGTATTCACATAGATTAGACTTATCATCAAGTGAGTAGCTGCCAGCCTTCTTTCATTAAAGAGGAATTATTAATCTTCAGGTGTGGGGTAACACAACCTTTGTTGCTAATGATGCTTTTGTTGTGTTCTTTGCATGATGGCTTTTACTAATCTTGGGTCTGTTCTTTCAGATTACAGATAATGATCTATTTTAAATCACATATTATGGATGATTTGCTTTAAAATACATATGAAAGTAAATCAACATTTTTGTCTAAAACATTCACAACTGCTAGTCAGTAAAGGAACATGCCTTTATCTGTATGTGAGAAAGGAGATAAAGTTACAACTAGTACACAGGGAATTTTGAGAGACCAACACCTTATTTATCTGTGGCATAACAGTAATCTGTAAAAAAAACTATGGGACTGTGTAACAGATGTGAACTTTTTACATTATGTATGTAGCTAAGAAATGAAGGTTGAGGATCATTAAAATACGATTTTTGCAGATTAGAAAACATATTGTGTTTCTCTGAAATAATGTCTGTGATGGCATATGTAGGCAGAACTAATTGAACAGTATTCTCAAAAAAATTTAAACCAAATAAGGGGAATTTAATAAATTCCAAATGCTATTTTTGCCTTTAGAAGCTGACTCTAATTACTTCAGTCCATTTCAAACCATTCTTTTGGAACCCAAGAAAATTCTTACAGAAACACAACTTTTAAGATTTTGGAGAACAGCAATTTGTTTTGATACTGATATTGGTAAATATCAAATTGAATGTTTAAAGGGGTTGAATCTGACAAATAGATATACATCAGGTACTCAAATAATGCCATTTGGTTCACTGTCATTTCATTATGACTTTGATGAGGAAAAAAATAATTGCTTCCTGCCAGGGGCCACTGTCTGTGTGGAGTTTAAATATTCTCCCTAAGTCTACATGGGGTTTCTTCATGTATCCTGTCCAGAGAGTAGGTTCAGGCCACCTGTAACCCTGAACGGCAATAAGCAGTTAAAAAGTAAGAGAATGAATGAATGAATGAATGAATGAATGAATGAATAACGATTGTTGCTTAGTATTAGAAGTCTTCTTGACTTCTATATTTAGAAGTTTGGTGGTATTTTGTAACCAGAAATATGTCATTAGGAAATTTAACTCTTGTTTCTATCAATCAGTGTATGGTAAAATTGGTTTCATTATACATCCTTTCACTTAAAGTCACAATTTCCAAGAAACTATTGACAATGTTAAATGAGGACTTAACTGTAGTTATCCGGCACTGCACTTAAAAATAAAAAAATCTGAATGTCCTTAGGCAGAGATATACATTTATCATGTGCCAGACTCCTTGATATTGCAATACACTGCCCCATGTATCTTCTGTCTTTTAAGATCTGTTATTTACCTATTTATTTTTAAGTTGGAAAGTCATTTTGACTGGTTGTCAAGGCCCTTAAGTCTGAGATTTCTAGAGGGACAATATATATACATGCATTGTATAGTTTGATGTCTTCCTCTGAGTATGGTGAGATAAAAGTCATTGCCTCTTCTCCTCTCTAGGCTGATTGTTATTGATAAGTAGATGGTATGTATCTGTGTGTGTGTATATATTATATAGGTTGATATAGATTTATAAATTCATATATAATAGGCATTTAAACGTATATATTTTGTTAACATTTGTAACACACAAATACCTAAATATGTATGATGAATAAGCAAATGACTATCACTCATACTTAAAGGTGAGGGTTTTTTTTTAATTAAAGGTAAGTCAATCATATCATTTTATCTCTATTTTAATATGTTAAATAAGTGGAAAATTTTAACTCCAGACATTTAGAATCTAGAGATCGTTTAATCTAATGGTAAGTCTCATGTGACTCTAAGCATTACTGCACTCAGCAATGAAGGCAGGCAAGGATAAAGAAGATTTGAAGAGTTAATTAATTTCAAGAAGTAGTAATACCTCTTCTAACAGAATCCTGTGAGATCTCATTAAAGATCTCTTAATAATTGCATATTAAAATATGAATAAAATTCATTAGAATACAAAGAATTAGCATGAACACTAAATCTTCAGGAAACTGTAAACTAAAATACACAATGGGCTCATTATGTGAGCTAATCAACCCTGTAAATGATCAGAATAAGGAATGCAGCAAAGTTCAAATTGGATCTTATAGAAAAACCTGGGTAAAGATTGATAAATTTATTATGGAGTAAGGGGTAGAGAGGAGGGTGCCATGCATGTTTATTTCCAAAGTGTAATATAAAAAATAAATCTATGATCACATTTCCCTGACATATGAAGACTGAGTACTGTTTCCATGGACCTGTCTCACATGGAAGTTGGTTTTGTAACCTCTATCCCTGTGAAATGTGCTCTAACATGCTGATGCCCTTCCAGCCCTTCCCCTCTGGGTTGTATCCAGTTACCTCAGCTTGAGCATAACCCAAAGAAGGATTCCACAGGTGACTGCCATGCACAAGACAGCATAGATGATTTCTCCTAGAAGCAAAATATTTTTCAAACATCACTGGATTATTGGTGAGAATAAATAATAAAATATTTATAGAGGATTGACTTTTAACTGACCATTGAAGGAGGAATGAAATCCACTAAGAGTGGTTTCCTTTGCATGTTTTCTTTTAGGCAGTGCAATGCTGTTGACACTAGATAGCATCAGATGATCTGAAAGAAAATATTGAAAATAAGATTGTAAACAAAGTACTTAAAGGCCATGCATTAACTTTACCCCATGAGCTGTTATTTTATTTTTTTTAAAGGTTTATTTATTCATGCATACAAGATCCGGGATATAGGCCAGATGAGCAGGAGGGTGAGAGGACTCACCAGAAACAGAGTGGGGAACAGAACAGGCAGACTGACAAAATACACTGCTGAGGGGAGCAGCACGAGAGACAGAAGAGGTCTGCTGTGCCATGGGGATTCTCATCTGCTGGCAGGGATCAAACCCACACTGAAGAAGCTGCGGACAGCTTCACAGCGCAGCGCTCAACTGCCTGAGCCACCAGGGGAGGCCCTGAGTGGTTACTTTATAGGGCAACAATCTATATCTAGGACACTATTTAAATAAAATCAGATAGATTAGGGTAAAAATAAACACTTTTCTTACATTTTAATAGGTTTATTTTTATTTTTGATCAGATAACTTTCTTACAGAAACCTTTGTTTTTTCTTAAATTATAGAAAAAAATTACATGTATAAGAAAGTCCATTGTGCCTTATGTAGAGAATGTAGACTAGGGAATAGAAGACAGTATCTTTAGGCTATTCACTGGGATATTGAAAAAAAATCCTTATTGACAAAATTGATTGTTTTAATATGCTTTTAATATGCTTTTCCCTAAGACCCTCTCTATATTTTTTTAAAGATTTGTTTATTCATTTTTGCATAGAACTGGGGTATAGGCCAGAGATGCAGGGGGAGTTGTGTGTGTCTGAGGATTCACCAGAGACACACTGGGGAGCAGAACTGACAGATTTACTGAAATACACTGCTAAGGAGAGCAGCAGGAGAGACAGCAGAGGTCTGCTGTGCCGTATGTGGATTAGCTTCCTGGCTGGGGATCAAACTCAGGCATAGCAGTGATAACACTGAGACATAACCCTAGGCCACCAGGGAGGCCCCAAGACCCTCTACATTTATGAATTATTGTAACAGAGTCCCTAAGCCAATCACTCTGCACAACCCTCCAATCAGATCCTTCAATATCTGGCCTTGCTTATTTCACCCGGTCTTTTTGAACTGTCTTGTTTCTATTGTTGTTACCTATTTTTGTCTCACTTAAAGGCTACTTTTGGCCCTTCTGTGACCATAGTCTTCTTGGTCATGTTTGGCTAAACACATTTCCACCTTACCTCACAATTCTCAAGACAAAAGATGTGACCCATAAAATGAATTGATAACTTCAGGTTACTTTTTTAAAACAATTTTCCCTCACCACCAACCCTATACCCCTTTATCCCTTTTTTCTTTCCCCTTCCTTATTAACCGCAGAAGCCTCCCTTCATGTGTTAAGGTTGCTAATTTTTGTATGTATTTTGCTGTGCCAAATTATTACATAAATGTCTAAAATTTGTCACTGTGACTTGCTTTACTAAACACAATTTCCTCAGATTCCTTGCATTTTGTTGTAGATGGCAACATTTAGACTTTTCTTATGGATGAATAATATTCTGTTATTTCGATGTACCATATCTTAATCCAATTCTTTATCAGCAGGAGCTTAGGTTGTTTCTTTATCCTAGTAAATAATCCTTCAATAAACACTGTAGAGAATATTTTTGTATTGATAGTATGGTGATGGTATCTTATTCCCTGGATAGTTGCCCAAAAATGGGATTGCTGGATCATACAGTATTTCCATTTTTAGTTTTATAAGGTAAATACAAATTGCTTTCCAAAATGGCGCTACCAGTTCACATTCCCATCAACACTGTAATAAGATTGTTCTTTCTCTACATCCTTTCTAGCTCTCTTGTTGGGGGTCTTTTTAATATGTGCCATTGATGGCTGTAAGGTGATATATATCTGTGGTTTTGACCTGTATTTCCCTTTTTAAAAGACATAGTGAATAACATCCCATATATCTATTGGCCTTCTAAATATCCTCTTTTATGCACTGTTTAAATCTGCAGCTCATTAAAAAAAATTACTATTGTTATGGTGAATAAGATCTTTGTATGTCTTGGCTATTAAATCCTTGTCATCTTTCTACTGTGTGAATATATTCTCCGATTCAGTAGGATGTCCTTTTTTTAAAGATTTATTTATGCAGGGCCTCCCCGGTGGCGCAGCGGTTGAGCGCTGGGTTGCGAAGCTGCCCGCGGCCTCTGCGGCGCCGGTTCGATCCCCGGCTGCTCCCCGGCCACCAGAGGAGGGTCCCACATGGCTCGCAGACCTCTCCTGCCGCCCGCTGCTCCCCTCAGCAGTGTACTTCAGTCCTTCTGCCTGCTCTGCTCCCGCTTTGGCTCTGGTGAATTCTCTCACCCTCCCGCGCTTCTGACTGTACCCAGTGCATGTATAAACAAAACAAACAAACAAATAAAGAAAGAAAACATGCCTCTATATAAAAAAAAAAAATTTATGCATACAAGAACTGGGGTGTAGGCCACAAGTGGGGGGGGGTGAGAAGATTCACCAGAGACAGAGTGGGGAACAGAACAGGTGGATTGACTGAAATGCACTACTGAGGGGAGCAGTGGGCGAGACAGGAGAGGTCTACTGCGCCATGTGGGTAGCTCCCTGGCCAGCCAGGGATGGAACTCCTGCTGCAGAGGATGTAGACAGCTTCACAGTGCTGTGCTAAACCCCCTGCGCCACCAGGGAGGCCCAGTAGGATGTCTTTTTAATCTACTTACCTCTCACTTGTAATTTTTTTTTTTTATTTTGATGTAATCCTAATAGTTTATATTTGCTTTATTACTCTTGCCATAGGGGTTGTTTCCAAAACATCTTTACCATTGATATCATGAAAAAAATTTCCAGTGTTTTCTTCTATGTATTGTTGCAGGTATTATATCTAAGTCTGTAATCCATTTGGATTTTTTTTTTTTTTTTGGTGCATGGAATTAGAGATCCAACTTCAATTTATTAAATATGGTTATCTATTTTTCCCAGTACCATTTGTTAAAAAGACACTCCCCATTGTGTGCTCATGGTTTCTTGATCATTAATTTTTGGTATATATGTGGACATATTTTGGACTTTTTATTCTGTCCTATTGATCTAAGTGCCTATTTTTATGCAAATGCCATATTGATCTAATTACTGTCACTGTATAGCATAATTAAATGCTAGGTAATATGAATATTTCTCTCCTTTTCTCTCAGGATTGATGTAGCTATTCAAGGCCTTTTATGGTTTCATTTAAATTTTAGGTTTTTTGCTCTTTCTTTGTAGAACATGATTGGTATTCTAATGAGAATTGGGTTAAATTTATATATTGCTTTTGGTAGAGTAGTGTTAGGTTGTTTTGCTTCCACATTTGTTTTATGTTCTTCTGTCCTTTACTTTCATTTTGGGAGTTACAATCAGGGGTTTCCTTTGTTTCTTTTTTCTTATCTCAACAGATTGACAGATTGGCTTTATCCACCACTTACAGGAAGTTAGGTATTAGCCCCAGATGTTTTTTACCCAGGACTTTTACATATCTATTATTTCACAGACTGATACCTTTGTACCTAGGTGGATGGCTGGGGTACTAATGTGGGTAGAGGGTAACAGGAAGGAACTAGAGCAGTAAGGTATGGAAAATTTGCTTCTAGTGAACATCAAAGGTTTAAGTTTCCCAGGGCCTCACGTACTGGATTGCGTGTCTCTTCCCTAGGCAAGCTCCTCAGCCAAAACACCTCAGTCTCTTGTCAGCCTCAACATCTTAACTATGGTTGAGCAATAGATGTAGACCTGAAGGATAACTAGAGTTGAGACAGTTTTCAGCTGCTTTTGGAACACAAAACCTTCCCCTGGAGCATTTGCTCCAGACCAGGAGCTTTAAACTCTGGCTGGGGGCAAGATCCCACTCTTGTTCTGTTTTTGGCCATGGGTGGGGGTGCAGCAGGTGTTTTGCATATCACAGCCAAAGGCTACAAATAATAGTCTCTTCCAGGAGGAGACAGATGTCTATCTCTGTTTGGGCTCCAAATTTTCTAGTTTGAGAGGTATCGGCTCAAGGTGGTGATCACCACCATGCAGTGATGCTTCTATAGTTTCCAGTAGTACACTCGCTTCTCCACTCCAGTGCCCATTTTTAAATCCCCCAATGTGGACATATGCTAGTATTCAGTTAACAACAGAGGGCTCAGTCCAGCTGTCGCCCATCCCCCTTGTGGGTTCTACTGCTCCAGTACCCCTCTAAACGGGTAATTACAGTTTTTCCTACCTAGTTCCACTGTGCCAATACACTTTTCTTTTTATTAAAAAAAATTAAAATATCCACTTATTTTATGCATACAAGAGCTGGGGTACAGGCCAGAGGTGTGGGGGGTGAGAGGACACACCAGAGACAGAGCTGGGAACAGAACAGGCAGATTGACCAAAGTACACTTAATGTATGCAAGGTTTGTTGTCCTTGTTTAGCTGCAATTTAGTTGTGAATATACAAAGGAGATAAGCTGGCTTCTTTATTCTGATGCCATCCTGTACTCCTATTTTAAGTGACTTTTATATAACTCTGAAGAGAGGTTACACCTAATTTTGACTCAGTTCAACATAAATATGAAACCAGTCATACTAGGAGCCCAATAACCAATTTCTTTGATGACGATGATTTTGGTGGAGTTGAAATATAAAAGTGAAAAATGAAAATGTGATAAAAACTCCACTTTAGAGAGACTTTGTTGTCCTCTCTTACAGGTACCTTGGACATTTTGAGACCTGCAAATCTAAGTACCAGTAGACATATATTTTATAGATATGAGTGTATCAAATATTGGGATACTGTATCTGATGACAGGTAGTGACAATACGCTCTGCAGGAAGGAGAAAAGAGAAGCTCTATGACCAACAGCTGCTGCTTTTCAGAAGTCAGCTCCTTGCAATTCAGTGTTTGAGGTTTATATTAGGAATAATCAGCAGAAAGCACAGGAAAAAGACTGTTTCAGATCAGCAACAAAGCTCTCAAGGGGCCAGGAGAAACAGCCCAATATAAAAGCTAGAAAAGTAACTAAGGACTTTGTCATTAGAAACCTATTCTCAAGGAGTCTGAACTCTAATGTAGCCAAACATTTTTTTGTGTGTGAGATTTTTTTAAATCCCCAGCTCATATATTGGGTTATCAAATATTTATAGAAGTCTGACCTCCTTTGGAACTTAGGAAAAATCAACTTCTTCTAAATATAAAAGTAATACAGGAAGAGCCTGTGAATTTTTTTTTCTCTTTTACGATTATAAAATAAAATTTGCTATTCACTATAAAGTTGGAATGGAAAAATTGAGCTATTTCAAATAATACCATTTTTATAATAGTGGTCCTTCTTGGAAGAATTGATTTTAATCAAATTTAACATATAGGATTCTAGTAAAATAAATGATCACAAAAAAATTCACATTTAAATCAACTAAGAATAAGTAGGATAACTTGTTCCTTTTAAAATTCTGTCATTTTGTAACATTTTAGACAGATTCAAGATCTAAATGTAAATACATATAAATATATAGTATAATCACTGATTATTTAAATAATGCTATAGCTTTCCTTTATGAAATTCTATCACTAAGTGCATTTGGTCTAGTTATCACAGTTTATCTTTGAGTAAGAAAAAAGGTATTATTTTGACAAATAAGGTTATCTTTTAGATATATAACTGGCTAAAGTAACTGTTAAACAGTCACCTACCCCACCCCCCAAAAAAAAATCATCTCACTCACTAAATTTCACTCACATGGAATTCATTAGTAAAGTTATAATAGATCAATGACAGAAATGTTAGCTAATGATCCCAGTGAAAATGTTAATGTGTCTAGCAATCACTCCACAATCTTAAATATTGCACCCAAGGAGGATACCAAATATCAGTTAGAGAGATTAATGTCATAGAGGATTTCTTGGCTACTGAAGCCCATTGGAGATTCTTCCCCACCTTTTATAAACAATGAGGTTTACAGTATTTTATAACCATGCAATTAAAGTCAGCAGAGTTAATAACCAGCCTCAGTCCCACACCATCTGCTATATTTATAGATAAACCCTGTCAGTGACTTGTTTATCTTACCTCATACTCTAGAGGATTTAAACACTCTTACAAACTATGTTGTAAAATCACTGTACATTTGATGGGAAATCAAGATTAATTACAACCTTATATTAACAACAAATTTAAATAGTATTCTCACAAATGAGGACCAGAGATGGGATCATTTAGATTTTTGTTCTTCCAAAATACTTGTGCAGCAGTGATTGAGAGCCGATGTATACTAAAGCTCTACTTGTATAATTTATATGAAACAGTAAATGCATTGTAAAAAATGTTGTTGATCTGATACAAAATAATGACTTGAATATATGAGTAGTTGGAATATAAATAGGATATTGAAGATTTCAAATTAATAAACATTCAATTAAAATTGTAATTAAAGTTTAACTCAGAAGAATCAGCTTGGAAGAAAAATTAAAATGAACATCTTCACAGATTCAAAAACATATTTTATAGCTTTTTAAAATTAATTCATTATATGCACAGGTAAAACTTTATTAATTCTTTCTTTTTAAAAAAATGAATGTCAATATCATGGCAATATCTTAGTGAGAATGAAAATTCAAAGATAACATATTTGCTTATCAAGGGTTGGTGGTATTTATCAGCCTTAATATATTAAAATCTTAATTTAGTCAATAGTGTCTTATCTGAAGATATACAAATCCCCAATCTGGAAATGAGTTTTTAATTATTTCACCTAATGATCAATGGTGAGATTCCAAATATTGAAAACTGTTCATCATTAGTGTATGAATGCTTCCTTCTAAAACAGACCTAAGGTGTACTGTGTTGGGAAGAAAGAAAAATATATAAGCATTTCTAAATTTGAAAAAGTAATACATGTATAATATGAAAAACCAAGGTATAAACACATGTACCAAGAATAAAGCAGCCTCACTGCTAAAACATGTTGCAAAAATTAAACTAAATAATAACTTGCTGCAATAATACCATGTACCAGCAAGGGATATTCATTCACTTAGTTAACAGCTGATAAATAGTGAATATGTTACTTAAGGTGAAATCTCCTACCAATTATATGTAAAAGCCACTTTATGAAGACCATAAAAACCATGTAAAACATTTTCAGTTTTTTTCTATTGTGACAGGTATTTGTATTAGAAAATTGAACTGAAAAAAAAAGTGAACAAGTTATATATAGAGAATCATTCAGTAAGAAGCAGTTAACAGTAGTAGCTGCTTGCAAATGATCATGCTTATATGTTTCCATTGCTGAAATTCACAATAGGAAATGTGACACAAAATTTGATGACTAAAATATCTGGAAGGCTTCACCTATACATGCAGGGTATTTTGTTTTTCACGCACTTTAAAGTATGTCCATCAATTTCAGTGTAATCAATTAATCAACCACTTAAAATCTTACATTTAACATAAATAATAAAGTGAATGCTGCAGTTTTCAAGATGGTTATATATGATTAAGATATTAATAGGAGCATTTTATGGTTTTTACAGATGCATAGTTAGTTTTCCAGAGTATTTAGTAGGCAAAGTGCATACAAAGAACAATTCATAAAAGACCAATGTAACTATTTAAAATCAGACCTGTTTATTACTTTGGTTGCTATAATCTATGTCTACATCAATATAACCTGAGTCTTAGATAAAAATTTAAAGTAACCCAACTGCTAAAATCTGTCCATGTCTGGAGTGATTTTAATGGAAAAAAATTTAAGTTCCCAAAATTGAACAGTAATTTTTACCTTGAATTATATTATACAGGCACTAAGAGAACATATAATAAGACAAATATAAGATAAAATTTTCACTACATTTTATCAGTTTCATAAGATAAAGATTTTATGTATGATAGTTTTAATGTGCAGTATATTTTTGTGAAATATATGTGATAAATATAGTATGTGTGATAAAGTATATGTGATACCAGCATTAATGGTCCATATAGTTTTCTGTTATCTCCATTTGTAATTGAATGATTCACTAATGTCAGCTCATTTGAAAATGTGTAAGACTCTACCAGGATGGCTTACACAAGTTTTTCAAAGGATGGTTGAAAACACAAGGTAAAAGAGGGTCGGGGAAAAAAATAAAGACACTCTGGAGAGATTTTCATGTCATTTGGAGTAATGAGGTGGTTCAGCAAGTTTTGTAAGTTATTGAGTTTTAAAATGGAAAAACATATGTAATTGCAGATCTCTTCCCTGCACACATATTTGCAAATCTTTGAGTGAAAATTGAATATAGGGCCTCCCGGGTGGCGCTGGGGTTCAAGTCTCAGCTATCAAGCTATTGCTAGCCATTGCAACATTAGTTTGATTCCCCGGTGGGGGAGTTAACACATGGCTCAGCAGACCTCTGCTGTCTTGCCTGCTGCTCCCCTCAGCAGTGTATTTCAATAGATCTGCCTGCTCTGCTTCCCACTCTTGTTGGTGAATCCTCTCACCCCAGCACCTCTGGCTTATACTCCAGTTCTTGTTGTATAAATCTTAAAAAAAAAAGAAAGTTGAATATAAAAGAGAGATATATATATAGATATATATAGATAGATAGATATAGTTACTTCCCTTAGCAATCTTTCTTTTTTTAAAAAAATGATTTATTTTATTATGCATACAAGAACTGGGGTACAGGCCAGAGGTGTGGGGGATGAGAATGTTCACCAGAGACAGAGTGAGGAGCAGAACAGGCAGATCAACTGAAATATACTGCTGAGGAGAGCAGAAAATGAGACAGGTGAGGTCTGCTGAGCCATGTGGGTAGCTCCCTGACTAGGGATCAAACTTGTGCTGCAGTGGCTGCAGATAGCTGCATAGGTTGCGTCTTAACCCATTGCACTACTAGGGAGGCCCCCTCTTAGCAATCTTTCTGAGAAATTATCTAATTTGTAAAGAAATATGGCTATCACAATGCCATACACATGCAATTATCTACAGCCACAAAGTATATACTAGCAATTTCCACATTTGAAATAGCACATCCTTAACTAAATAGACACACATTTTATAATATATGATTATATAATTTTTAGTGCTTTCTTCTCTTTAACTGACATTAGCCAAGGGTTTTCATGGAAATCACATATTTGTCTCATATTATCAGCTTTTCTCAAAATGTAAATCCAGCATCCTAGTTGCAATGCATATGATTTCCCACTCAACAAAATGTGTTAACAATCTATTTTGCCTGGTGACAGTTTCTGTTACATTTCTTTTCAGAAGAGCCAAGACTCATTGGTCACTGGGTTAGAAGGTATCTAAGAGCAAAGAATTTTGAGAATTTCTCTCAATTTCAGTTTTTTCTTATTTGAAAATGAGTTTAGTAGCACTCTTTTTTTTTTTGTTTTTAAGATTTATTTATTTATACAAGCACTGGGTACAGTCAGAAGCGCGGGAGGGTGAGAGAATTCACCAGAGCCAGAGCGGGGAGCAGAGCAGGCAGAAGGACCGAAGTACACTGCTGAGGGGAGCAGCGGGCGGCAGGAGACGTCTGTGCGCCATGTGGGGCCCTCGCCCAGCAGCCTGGGATCGAACCAGTGCTGCAGAGGCTGCGGGCAGCTTCACATCCCAGTGTTCAACCACTGTGCCACCGGGGGAGGCCCAGCACTCATTTTTTTTGAGGATGAAAGTAAAAATTAAAACTGGTATTGGGTAACAGTTTTGGGGTACTTCCATAAGAAATAATGTTTAAGTTTAGGGAGGAATGGAAGGAAAAACAAAGAAAAGAGATGGAATTTCTTTGATGGTACTTTTTCTCCTTTCCTCCCCCCTTTCCCTTTCTTTCCTCCCTCCCTTACTTCTTATCATTGGAAAGATATTCCTGGGCCAATTTTCTAAGATAGAACCCTCTGTAATTTTCTATTTCAGAAACCTGGTCTCAGGTGGACACAGTAAATTCAATGCTTGTTGGAAGAGATTCATCTTTCTAAACTGTGTTCCATGAAACATTAGCTCTGTAGAATACTTTTAGGTGTCAGGCACATAAAAAGTCCCAAAATTAAATGACTTGGAAAATTCTAGATTAGCCAAAATAAAATATGTATTCTATTTGCTGTGAGTGTTTTCTAGCTTTTTACTATAAGAGAAGGATACACCTTAAGATATTTTCTCTGTGGGATACACCTAGAAAACATTTACAAACAACCCTGGAAAACAAGGGTATATGAGTTTAACAGACAAATATATATAAATTTGGGGCTGACATAAGATGCTTATTAAGGGTTCTTATTTTTGCTTAGTCAATAGAAAAGCAGAGAATACCATACCGAAAATATTTTTTCTCCACGAATGTAGGACCTAATTTACAATTATTTCCTCTATTAAACAGATATACACACAGCACCTGGCAGAACAATTTCTCTTGTTCTTTATTCCTGGGAGTCAAACAAATTTTTCACCCTATGGTTGGGGAGATTCCTGACCTCCCAAATGCTACTTCTATTGCCCCTTTGAGAGGATGGTGTGATGCAACATTAATTCCACATTTGCTGCCAGATAACCTGCCATTCTTCACTTTCTCAGCAGTTTCTCTTGGGATACGGAGAATTCAGAATCTGTCCTCTACCCATTCCAGAAGAGCCAGAAAAAGTTCATGGGTCATTTATACCTAGTCACCTATAAATGTTCATAGCATATAGCAGAAACCATCATATCTGGACCTAAATATATATTTCCCAATTAAGTAATTACTTTCTACTTCAAACATGTACCACTGAATCACAGACTGTATTGGCTCAATAAAAAATAATACAATTAAAAAAAAACCACAAAGCTAGCATGATGGCATTCAATATGAGGATATATAGGCTGGATGATATGTGACCACACTTCTATGAAGTTCCCAATCTATATTCAGGTGGGAAGAATAATATAAATAAGTGAGGTAGGAATCAACAAATGACAACTAGAAGAAAAGCACACATGTGATGAAAGGTGGGAAATAAGACTGATTTGCATTATGGGTGTTCTTGTAAATCAGATGAAAAAGTTTAGATTGGAAAGAGTTTAGATGTAGAAAGTTTAGATTAAAAGTTTAGATTTAGAAAGCAAGAGTATGAGTGTGCAGCAGATGTTTTCTACACATACAAATAACACAATCAAAGCACCATTGCAGAATTAGTCTAGTCATGGTAAGTAGGCTGATTTGGTAGAGAGATCTAACAAGGAAACTCTGGCAGCAATTTATTTTTTTAATTTTTTTTTAAAATTTATTTATTTATTTATTTAGACAAGAACCAGGGTACAGGCCAGATGCGCAGGAAGGTGAGAGGATTCACCAGAGACAGAGTAGGGAGCAGAACAGGCAGATGGACCGAAATACGCTGCTGAGGAGAGCAGTGGGCAAGACAGGAGGTCTGCTGTGGGACCCTCGCTGGCTGGCCAGGATCGAACTGGCGCTGCAGAGGCTGTGGACAGCTTCACAGCACTGCGACTCTAGCAGCAATTTAGACATGAGAAAATGAAAATAAAAATAAGTGTAAGAACTAAGCAAAGAAGTAAGTGTAAGGTTGCATTTAAGACAGAGATTCTTATTGGAATACAGAATGATGCAGAGTATAGTGGCACAGGAATTAGAATCAGACATGATTAAAATACATTCTGCCTTACCCCAGTTCTTCATTTTAGTCAACTTAGTGTGAATTTCCCCTGATCTTTAAAATTGAACAATGCCACAAATTTTATAGCTAAAAATTAAATATAGGAAGAGAGCTTGCAACATCGATTCACACAAAATAAATGCTCAGCAAAGTCTATCATTATAAATTTATAATTTAGAGTATTAGTTGACATTGAAAATGAAGCTATCAAGTCAAGGATACCATACCATACCATACCATACCATACCATACCATACCATACCATACCATACCATACCATACTTAGATTCTTGAGATCACTTGATATTTTAAAATAGCTTTAATGTGAAAAATAAAAGAAGAATAAAAATAATACTACTTCTTTCCCACATTTCAACCTGACTGTAGAGAGAAAAGAACACTGGTTCTGAAATGAGAAAGTTCTCCAACACAATCATATTTGAGTCATCCACTAGCTTCAATAGTCTTGGGCATGTTAATTTAATCTCATTTAGTCTCATAATTTTCATATGTAAAAGGGGAATGGGGATAAATCATATTATATTGCAAAAGGATTAATTCTTCTTCACTGTAAATGATTGCACAGCCATTACCTATTACCATGTAACTTAGAACATCACGTTCTGTGGAGCAGTATGTTACTGCCCTACTTCTATTGGCCTTGAACTTGACTGAGTTAGTCAAAAAGCTGAACATATTCAAGAATAAGCTTAAGATGAGTTGTCATCAAGACTAAGCTTGAGAGATTCTGTTGTTGATTTTGTCTCTGCCATGAGATGAGATATTGCAAATAATGACTATGCCTTTAGCCTGGGTCTAGACATGGGGGGTAGAGCCTTAGCAGTCCATCCACAGTGGTCTGCATGTAGCATAAGAAGTCAATCTCAGGGGGCCTCCCCAGTGGCACAGCAGTTGAGTGCTGGGTTGTGAAGCTGCCCGCAGCCTCTTCAGCGCCGGTTCAATCCTCGGCTGCTGGGAGAGGGTCCCACATGGTGTGCAGACCTCTCCTGCCGCCCCTGCTGCTCCCCTCAGCAGTGTATTCTGTCGGTCTGCCTGTTCTGCTCCTTGCTCTGGCTCTGGTGAATCCTCTCACCTTCCTGCACTTCTGACTGTACCCAGTGGTTGTATAAATAAATAGATAAATATTAAAAAAAAGAAGAAAAAAAAGTCAATCTCTGTTTTTGTAAGTCACTGAAGTACAAAGATTACACATAATTGCATAATTTAGCAAAATCTAATGTAGGCATAGTGATATACACAGATGAAAATTGTTGACCAATAGTAGGTGCTTAATAAATATTAGTGCTTTCTTTTCTGTCTCATATCTATCAGTTGAATATAGTTAGAGGGATAAGAAAAAAGTTAAAGAAAAAGGAGAATGGAAAAGAGTAGTCTTGGAGGAAAATAGAAGTGCACTAAAGAACAGTCTTTACCTTGGAGATAGAAATGCTCCCCTCCACCTCACTTGGGGAAATCAGGTACTAGACTAAGATTTTATTATAATCTCTCCTTATTTATCATCCAGCAATCCTAACTTCAAGTTCATTTCATTTTCAAAAATGTATGAGATGCAACACCTTTATCTCTTCTGGGATTTAACTTATACCCCAATCATTTAGGACCAGATCTTTTTTATTCATAAATGACTTCAGGTTGTATTATAATACAAGATGAATTTTCCATCTGTTTTGTCACTTTACATAAAACTACAAAGACATAATGAAAAATTGGAAATAAAAATAAGCTACTAGTAAAAGTAGACAATAGAGTGTAGGGAGGAATAGGATAGCAAGGTGGAAAGAAGCCAGACTTTAGCTTGGCTGCAAGCCACAGATTCAAGTCCCTCTTCAAAAATTTGCTAAATATATGACCTGGAATAATTTTTTCAAAAACTCTTTTGTGCCCCACTTTCCAATTCTATTAAATGAGGATAACTGGCTTTATGTGGCTTATTGTGAGGATTAAATGAGACATAACATATAAAGTATCTTGCAGAAGGTAGACATAAAATAGAAGTCAGAATTTTGTCATTAGAAAAGTATGTTCTGATTGTGATTGCATATAAGTTTTAAGTATGGAACATTTAAAATTAAATATCCTTAGGCCTCATCACTATAACTTTTGATTTAATAGGTTAAGGGGAAGTGAGGTACAATACTAGACATTCATACTCTCAGAAAGCTCTTTAACACACTTGCAATGCACACTCAGGATGAGGAACCATTGGTAGAGCATAGAAAACACATGATCTTGGAGATGAAAGAAAGAAATCAGATGATAAATTGCATTATAGTAGACTTTGTGGAATAGAAGTAATTATGAGAAAGAGAAGGGAAGAGTTTGGCGGGGGGGGGGTTCTGTTTAATGGATAAAAACCTTTGAAAAATCAGCTACTGGTAGAGTAAAAAATAGGGCTAGTAATTACTAGGCCAGCTTTACCAAATTTAAGAAGAAGTTAATTGGATTAGTAAGGGATGTATCCACCTCAAAAGTTCCCTTTCATGGCCTCCCTAGTGGCTCAAGGGGTTAAGCACTGCGCTATGAAGCAATCCTCAACCTCTGCAGCATGAGTTCGATCCCCAGCCAGGCAGAGAGAAACCCTCATGGTGAAGAGCAGACCTCTCCTGTCTTGCCTGCTGCTCCCCTCAGCAGCGTATTTCATTCGGTCTGCCTGTTCAGTTCTCCACGGTCTCTGGTGAATCCTCTCACCCCCTGCATCTCTGGCCTGTACCCCAGCTCTTGTATGCATAAATAAATAAATCCCTTTTTAAAAAAAAGTTCCCTTTCAGCTTCCTGGAAGTATTAAAAGAACAAAACCAATTAAAAGCAACAATATTTCCATTGTAGGGGAGGGAAGTAAGAATGGAAGTTTGGGTAAAAAAAATCAGTGAGTAAAATTGACTAGGGGGAAGCAGCCACAACATAGGAGTATTGCAGGAGCTTTCAGGGTTACAGCCATATGTGTAGTGTGCACTTTCAACATAATAACTACCATATGTACTTTAACAAAATATCATTGTAAGTTTTAGGCTTTTGTATATGAAGAGTGTGTGAATAGGGATGCAGGCACTGAATCATGACTGGCCTGCAATCTTAAAACATCAACAGCAGCATCTTCCTACACAGGCCCAGTGACACACAGCAGTGCATTACCAAGATAAAATTCTTGCAATTAGATTTACTTGGCTCCTCTTCTCAAATTGCCTTGACTCCCAACTAACATAGCTATACAATCAGGAACTAATGGGCTCTGGCATCTTTTTGTAGTTGTGCTGTTTTGGAAGTCTCTATCATATGCTTAGTCTGGCCACCTGGAGGTGGTACTAACGCTGTAGTAAAACATCAGCCCCAGAGTTCTGGCAAATTCTAGCATAATGGGAGTTGGAAAAGCCTCAGTGGCAACCAAAAGGAGACATCTCACCCTAAACCAAAAGCCCACAGAAAGGAAAAGGACAATGAGGAATAGTCTCTGTCACAGAAACACACTTGCATCAATCACATCAGCAAGCACTCACATTGTGACACTAAGTGGCCTTCCTCCATTTCTCATTCTTTTATCTAGTTTGGAAACTGCATTGATTTCTAACAGAAGTCCCAAATAATGGCTTTCCAAAAGTATTGGATAAGAAAAATAAAAATTATTACCATGGTGCACTCACAGTCTACCACCAGAGCCCATTGTGCTCCCATCCTACCCCTCTTTGATCTTGCTTCTCCCCCTCTGGATTCCTTGGTTCATAGTAAGCTTTCAAGGTTAAGTTTTTAAGTTTGGCTTTATCTGACACTTGGTTTAATTCCTCTTTATTCCACCTATAAGTGACACCATGCAGTATTTATCTTTCTCCTTGGTGGCGCAAGAGATTAAGCACCACACTATGAAGCAATCTGCAGCCTCTGCAGCACGAGTTCAATTCCCAGCCAGCCAGAAAGAAACCCACATGGTGAAGAGCAGATCTCTCCAGTCTCACCTGCTGCTCCCTTCAGCAGTGTATTACAGTCAGTCTGCCTGTTTTCTGTTCCCCCCTCTGTCTCTGGTGAATCCTCTCACCCCCCTTAACTCTGGCCTAACCCCAGCTCTTGTATAAATAAATAAATCTTTTTTGAAAAAAAAAGTTCCCTTTCAGCTTCCTGGAAGTATTAAAAGAACAAAACCAATTAGAAGCAACAATATTTCCATCATAGGGGAGGGGAGCAAGAATAGAAGTTTGGGTAAAAAAACAGTGAGTGAAATTATTTCACTTAGCATAGTGCCTTTCATTTTGCTGCAAGTGGCACAAGTTTCATTTTAATTGCCGAGTAGTATTCCATTGTGTGTGTGTGTACCACATCTTTTTAATCCATTAATCCATTTTGGGGACTTATGTTGTTTCCATAGTTTGACTATCATAAACAGTGCTGTAATGAACATGGGAATGCAGGTTTCCCTTCAAATTAGTGTTTTTGAGTTCTTTGGGTAATACCTACAAGTAGAATTGCTAGGTCGTATGGCAGATCCATTTTTAATCTTTTGAGGAATTTCCATACTGTTTTCTGTAAGGGCTAGACCAGTCTAAATACACCAGAAGAGGGGATTCCATACTCCCAAAATACAAACAATGTACTGATGATGTAAACCAACATTACCGCAATTAAAAAAAATCAAAAAATAAAAAAACCCAGAACATTCTAGAGATGGATGTGTGGAATCACAATGTAAGTACACTAAACACCACTGAACTGGAAATATAAAAACTGTTAAAATGTTAAATTTAATGTTATATATATTTTATCACAATAAAAATGAATATTTAATTAAATCACTGGGAAAAAGTATATATGCCCATTCTCACAATTACTAGATATCAAATATTAGAACATTCTTGCAGTTTAGCTATTGAGATAATATTTACTGATTTTTGCCATGCTGTTAAGGGTTTTCTTAAATCCATGAAGAAAACCCTAGATGATTTGAGACAATTTGATTCTAACAGAAGATGAACAATTGTCATTATCATTAGATTTGAAACAATTTTCTATTCCTTGCTCACCAAACTCATCTAAGGATTTTCTATGTCTGTGTACCAAACCACTGATTTTTGTCAAAGGAGTCCACCTTTAAGATGATATCCCAGCATGTATGTGCCAGGGCAATAACTATTAAGTGCCCACATATGGTGTTTTATGGGAATACATCTGATGATATTATATTGTTGTCACAAGAATACTTGGCTCTTTAAGGCAGGAATACACACGCTCATAATAAATATTTTATGACTTCACATACACAATCATGATGCACAGAAAGTATAAAGGAAAGACTGCTTATTTTATGCAGCTTTGGCACTAACTTCATTCCCAATTACAGGCAACCAGGGGATTGTATGAAGCCAATGAAAGCATAAGGGTGGAAAATGGAAAAGATAACACGATGCATTCACATACTGAAGCATGTTATTATTCAAATTGTAACAGTATTGTTTTGTTGTTTTATTTCCTTCCATGATCTGAAATGCTCCCTCCTTCTCTAGTAATGCCAATACGTGAGTTGTCTCACTCATCAATGGCAACTCTTTAATCTTTCTTTTTTGGCTCAGGGCAAACAACAAAGGTAGTCATAGATGATTCATACCATCTTTCATGTTCAGTGGCAGACTTTTTCCCTCCCTTAACTACACCTAAGTCTTTTTGGGTAGAGTTGGGAGAAAGTGAAGGTAGGAGACAGCTGTCCTGTTGTTTCTATTGAGGGCTGTACTTTAGTATTTCCAGATTACAGTGGTGTGAAGCATTTTCTGCAAAATAGAAAGCCAAGCCAAATTTGCTGGGTTTCAGGTCTGCAGACAAAATTTAAACCAGCTGTATTTTATTGGGAACTTTTGTGTGCAAGTAAACCTAGCAGTGAAACAAAAGCCGACGTTTGTCTCCGCTGGAATAGGCTACATCTTTAGGGCCTATACTCAACATCTGTTCCCTTGGGGAAAAGGTCCAAAGAGAAACCTGCCATATTATTCTTTAGAGTATCTAGTAGACTCTTAGCCAATGGAGGTGAAAGGTACAACCAGAAATGATGCCATTCTGAGTCAAGACTTCAGACAGATGAGAGGAAACTGGGTCTCTTTCATTAATCTTATTTTCAATTACACAAATTATAATAGCTAATGATTCCCTAAACACAGTACAAAAAAAAAAATCAAAAGTCAACACACACACATCATGTTCACTTAAACATAAACTCAAACAAGTGTGACAAATAATGTCCAACTTACAGGATTTGCAGAGGAAAAATCCCATATCATATTTTCAGTGTTACTTAAAATTATTGTGTTCCTTGACAAGCAAAAAGTCATTTTATAGATTTTCAAAACATAAGTAGTAGAACCAAGAATATGCCCTATAGGGAGTATTCCATGAGCCTTGGATACATTATTTATAAATCTATTTGGAATTTAGTAAACAAAGTATTCAAAGGCAATCCAACACTAGGCAAAACCCTTTTATTACAAATCTCAATTTAAAATCTCTGAAAAAAATTAAGTATTGTCCCAAGGGCAAAGGAAGAAATGATACAGAATTTCTTAAATTTTTAGTATAATCTTAAGAAGCAAAAAATTCTTGCAGACTGCTGGTCTTTTTAGCTCTTAAAAAGCACATTACTCCAAAGTGACCCTATCCACAAGGAGCAAGGGAGGTTTGTTGAAAATATACTGACCTCAAAGATATTGTCAGTCATCTAATCCAACAGTATTAAGCTACATCTTGTATTCAGAGATCATCTATTTCTGGGAAACTGTTTTGAAAAGTTGTATGTGAAGTCTGTGGAGAGGATAGCTGATTCCCTCCACAAAACCTGCTGTAGTTAGGGACTGAGCTCGCTTCCTAGCCCCAGGCTCTTTGTGTTACAACATCCTGCCTCCCAGAAAACAGGCTTTTGAAGGATTCTCTTGTTATAGACATACACGTTCTCTGGGAAGGGTAATATTTATAATCAATTGACATTTATAAATTTCATATGATTAGATGAAAGCTGTACATTGCAATTGTTACCG
The DNA here is from genome assembly GCF_964194135.1 of Talpa europaea. Classification (NCBI taxonomy): domain Eukaryota; kingdom Metazoa; phylum Chordata; class Mammalia; order Eulipotyphla; family Talpidae; genus Talpa; species Talpa europaea. Next base: position 78,577,823 of record NC_140068.1, read on the forward strand.
TCACAGTTTCTGGTACCCATGGCTGCTTGCTGAAATTCTGCTTCTGTTGCACCCTGTGTGATAACTGATCTGTTGCTAACTACTGGGTGCCCCAATCTCCTCTTGGATAAAAGAAATAGCACCTACTTTATATATTTCCTGTAAAAGCTCAGTTAACCAAGACATAAAATGAGTAGAATAACATCTCACACATAGTGAGCATGCAATCAGATCATAGGAACCTGAGTAAACAAAAGGCAAGCTAGGGTTAACTGCCTGTGAATGGATTTAAACTCATAAGTGATATCATATTTATTAAATGTTAATTTTAAAGATATTGTATCTCATATAGCTTTAGTTTTCTCCATGTTATTTCATAATGTGGAAATAAGGTTGCAAACAGAGACATGAAAATATTCCTTGCAGTTTGGAAGGAAAATTTTCAAGAGTTTGCCCAGTTCCCCCTGATACTAATAAAATTAATGCAATGCTTTAAATATTTGCTTCTGGCCATTAATCACTCACTCTGCAGTTTCTTTGGGGCAGGTAATAATGGGCTCAAAGAGAACCTCACTTGATAGCCACTATCTGCAGAAGTAATGTGAAAAATAGAATTAGGTGCATAAAAGAACATTTTTGATCTCTACCTCTTGTTTCTAAAGACTTGTGCTTTCCAGGATAGGCACAATTATACCATCAGAGAAGTTAGAGCATTCCATCTGGCCTACCCTAATTTTGACTTACTGCTATCCTTAGAGGTTAGACTAACTAGTGTGAAATTAAGGGGTCTGAGATTTTTCTATCTTGGCATTCTGATGTAGATTTCAACTATTAGAACAAAGTGTCTTGTAAATTTTCAAAAGCTACCAAGGCAAATAGGACTTAGTCAAATATATCCAGGTAGCATATCAGATGTTTAATCACGTAAACTCATCTAGCCAATATTTCCTCCCTCACCGGTTGGTTATTCACCACAACAGAGCTAAAAATGCACTCCCTGTGCAGCACATATTCTGCACTACTTTCTGAATATCATGTGTTGTATGCTGAATCTCAAGTGATGGCACTGTTGTGATGTTTTCTGCCTCGAGAATTTTATCCTTCAGATCAGTGGTTATCAATACAGAGAGCAAAACTGTGAGGCCAAGAAGAATTCCTCCAGGGATCCAAGTTTGTTTTGATGTTTATAACATGGCAATCTTGGTGTTAACACATATGGAGTATATTAATAATTATTTATACTTAATAAAAGGCAGGCATCACTTCACCATCCTTTAATCAAAACCAGTGCATCTCCTGCTATTGAATCTGAAAGCATTTTACTTCATGAAGAGAAATGGAAGGCGATGAGATTTTTTTGTAAGCAAGTTGCAACACATTTAAGAATCACTATTCTAGGCATGGTATCTCAAAATAACCAACGTTGAAGCTCCCCCAATGGAGGGTCAGAAGTGCATACTTATATTGACTATTCAAGAAAGAGAACACCAGTAGACTGATTTCATGAAAGAATCAGAGTGCTCAAAGCTAGTGTGTCTTAAAGTGTGGTACCTGAACAAGCAGTTTCTGGCATACCTGGGAACTTCTTAGAAGTGCAAAAGCTCAAGTTTCACCTCAGATATAGTGAATCAGAAACCCTGGGATTAGGGACACAATCATCATGTTTAACAAGGCCCCCAGATGACTTCCATACAGTTAAAATTTGAGAACCAGTCCTTTAAGTCATTATCTCAACAAATGCTTTTAGGAAATTATAAGTACATCTGCTTGAACTCTTTTGTAACAGTAATACATCTAGTGTCCGTGAAGAATAGAGTACTAAATTGACAGAATGCATCTGGCCAGTTTTGTTGGTGTAATTTTCAGGAATGCTTATACATTAAATGTATAAATTATTTGATATATATAGATGGAAAGATAGATAGAAACATACATATATATATATATAATTATTTTTCCTTAAGACATTATTTAAGCTCATGCTATTTAAAGTGTGATCAGTTGGGAACTTTTTAGAAATTCAAATATCATTACATGAATTAACTTATGTAATCTTTGCTGCAGTGCTATGGTTTAGGATTAAGTTTTCCATTTCACAGACAAGAAATTGAGGGACAGAGAAAATGAGTAGCTGGTTCCTAGTCACTTACCTGGTAAGTGATTAAATCTTATTTGAACCCAGACATGCTGGTGCACATTGTCTCTCTAAGGCTGGAATCTAATAGGGCCCATCAGCACTTCCAATATTGCATCTGATTATTAGATTCATTGTCGATGATCATGGTTTTTGACCAAAAGGCAAGAATGGGGTTGTGAAATATGTGAGTGGAAGAAGTGGTCCTGTTTGTATTTTAAGTTTGAAGTCCAGTAAAATCTCAATACATTGATTTATCCCTGAGAACCATACCCAAAGAAATAGCCAGAATTGTAAGCCTATAAATTAAATGGCATAGAAACCAAAAGTTAAAGAATTCACTTTGAGCCTGAATTTTTATTTTGGGTGGTAACTAAAGTCAATCTAAATGAATGGTTTATTTGTTTTGATTATTCTTTTTATTGCTAACTTATAACACACATGTCTGTTCTTTAAAGGATTCAAAAGAGTTTGCAAATAATGAAAAACAAGGTCCTAAAGGAATAATTACTAATTTCTAAGAGGAAAAACATACATTTATAAGTGAGTGTCCATGAATTTGATGAACTACAAATTCACCATGGAGCCACTTTAATCCACAAAATACAAAATACTGGACTATTTAGAAGCTATGTTATAAATATGAATACAGAGTAGAGAAATGTGGTTGAATGTTCCTTGGAAAACCAAGAGACTTTTTTAGCACCTGGACTGAATTTGAAAGAAACTGAACTTGAATTAAAGTTTTGTGTAGAAACCAAGAAAAAGTCAGTGGCTTTGGCTAGATGAAGTGATTTATTTAAAGCCAAAATTTAACATAAAGCTCCTGAAATACTAACTTATATGAATTGACTATAAGAGAAGTTGGTGTGTGTGTGTGTGTGTGTGTGTGTTAGAGAGAGAGAGAGAGAGAGATTGACTTGCAATAGAAATGCCTTTCACAATTTACTTATTTCACTGTTATATTTATACAGCTATTGATTAGACGAAAATAAAAAATAAGAATTTACAAAGAGTTTGAGTCTATTAATCCATTTTTATAATCTTTAAAATTATTTTGCTAACAGTAAGTGTAAAATTTTATGCTGTTCAGACATAAATATAAAACTATATATTATGAATCTCCATACATATATGACTGTGTTTAAAGGGATTTCTATTAAAACACTCACTAATGGAACATTAATTTTAGATCTAGATATTGCTGGAAATAGATGAAATGATACAAGGCAAGAGTAAATGCAGCCAAATAAATAATCTACCCATTGAATGCAGACAGTATGAATAAAAGTCTTACTAGTAATGTTGATACCATATACAACACCTCAATACACAGAAAGTTGATAAATAGGGCTACAAAAGACAAACTAAATGGGGGAAATAGGTATGAATTAGAAGGGCTCTTTTCCTAAGTGGCTATAGAAGACTTCTTAATAAGTTTATACACATTTTAGGAATTTTATGTTAATGCTGCACAAAATTCAGCTAGTTCTACAAGTATATTAGGAGAATCCTCTTCATCCGTATTATGAATAGGCAGAGCTAACCATATGATACAGATCATTAGAGACACAGACACATTTAAGAGCAAAATATAGACTTGATCATTTACAGTATAGACACCTCCCAGGGATCAACAGTAAAATAGTTCCTATTACGTAGACTTTTTGAAAGTAGATCTATCAAGAGTAAAAGTGTTAGAAAATATAGGGGTTTGAAATGTTTTTATTAAAATGGGCACTAGCAACCTAGTCTTTAAAACTCCTAATTCTTTTGCGCAAATATTTGAATTGAAAATTCCAACTTAAGTGGAAACACAAATAGTGAGGCTCTTAATATGGAAGCTGTATTATTAAGAGAGTTCTAATAAGGGAAAGAAAAACAATGGTATTCAGAAGACAGTGCTGCCAAAGAAGCGGAGTAGACATTGGTTCATTCATTCCTTATTTCATTCATTCATTCACTTTTATTGCATGGCTAATATGCACCAACTATGTGTTTAGGCAGTGGGGGAAGCAGGCCACCTTGAGAGCTGTGTGGTATTAGTGTTGCCTTTCTGAACACAGAAGGTTCTCATTTTCTGAGAGGTGTGAATGAAAAGAGACTCCAGGACCTATGACTGGTGACCAGGTTTTTCCCACATGAGGATTAGAGCAATGGTTCCCAAACGTAGATGAAAATCAGAACCACAAGGGTGAGTTGTTTTTTCTTTCAGTACAGATTTCTGAGCTCCACCCCAGTCTCACAGAGGTAGAATGACTAAGGTTAGGATCCCACATCTATATTTGAAACCAATTCTCTGGGTATATCTGAGAATTAGCAGGTTGGAGAACAAAAACTCAGTATTCAGCTTCTCAGTATTTTGGGGTTGTCTTCATGATCAACATACTTTTCACTAATAAAGCAAAGATTTTTTTTTTCCTTGTAGAGTTGAGGAACCAGCTGAGTTTAATGAAACATTAACACAGAAACTCCTAAAAATGTATGTGGACTTTTAAAATACTTTTAAAAACCCACATTGTCCAGTCCTGAATCCAAAAACAAACCCAGGGTTTTTTAAAGGCAAGGTAATTGTAGGATGAAGTGGAATTTTTCTATGTAACAAGTACTGTATACACATAATATCATTCAATTCTTGAAATGAATATGGAGTTTCTGGCAAGTCCAAATAGAGAATCATATCACAGAGCCCTCAGTTCTAGGGCAAGGCAATGAAATCTATAGTGGAGGACCATTTGCCATTTGATATGCAGCTCCTAACATGCTTCTGGGGATTAACAAATCTACTAAATAATTGCTTCCTAGAATGGTGAAAACAGTGCTAGCTGTGAGCAACAACTGCCATGCCAAAAATCCACTTAGAGGTTTAAAAATCAATCACATTCTCTAGCCCAACTCTAAAGAGTTTGAAAATGCAACAGTAAAAAAGATAAAGTTTAGAGTAGCAAATGGAATATTTCACAATATCTACAAATAATTATAACTAAACCTAGGTGAGCAAATTATTGAGATGTTATTTTTATTGAAAAAATAATAAAATATATCAAAAGACATCAAAGAAAATCGACACCCATGTATTAGAAGATGCAATGTCATTTAAAAATTAAGACAGATGTCTGCTCGTGGTTGCAGGGTGGGGGAGTGGACAGGTGGTGAGCATTAAAGGTAGGGTAGGGAGCTGAGTATGCACCTGTCCCAGGGAAATGGCAGGAAGCAGGAATGCATATGCATTGAGACTCCGAGCTCCCCACATAAACTCTACTGGACATCATTTACAAACACAAACTTAAAGATAAATTAATATTCAAGTTAGGAATTAATCTGTAAGTAAGGAATGACCTCTGCCACTATCTTGGTGATCACTGAAGAACATGAAGCCAGAAGCTCTGGGTGCTTCTGTGCACTGAGCTCAATGTGACAGCACTGGCCAGAACCTACTGGTTGGTACCCTGACACCTAAGTCCTGTCTCCTTATAATAATTTTATTATTTCATTGGGAAGAAGAAATTTTAATCTCTTGGTTATTCTTATCTTTAGTAAAGATGGAGAACTGCTACCCCAGAAAATATCATAGACATGTGTGACAGGGAGTGTATGGTTGGTGAATTGTGTTAGTAGAACAAATAATATGATATGGAAGGTCACTTAAAAAATCTCCAAAAAGGGTATCCATAGTGGCATAGGGTTTAAGTCTCAATGCTATCATGCCTCCACTGCTGCAGCCTGAGTTCAATCCCTTCCAGGGTGCTAACCCACATAAGGTGCAACAGACCTCTCCTATCTCGCCTGCTGCTCCCCTTAGCAGTGTATTTCAGTAGATCGGCCTGTTCTGCTCCCCACTCTGTGTCTGGTGAATCCTCTTACCTCCTCCCCACACCTCCGGCCTACACCCAATTTTTCGATGTATGAATAAATAAATCTTAAAAAAGACTTCAAAAATATGGTAATATTCTATTTCTTAGCTTGAATGGCAAATACCACGATTTCACATATTATATTTACATTACAAAATTTCTTTAGTATTAATCACTTTAACAACAAATATTTTTAAATGGCAATGAAAATATCCAGTTGAGGGCCTCCCTGGTGGCTCAAGGGGTTAAGTCTCAGCATTATGAAGCTGTCCACAGCCACTGCAGCATTTCAATCCCTGGCCAGGGAGCTGGCCCACATGGCATAGCAGATCAGTCCTGAATCGCCTGCTGCTCCCCTCAGCAATGCATTTCAATCTGCCTGTTCTGCTCTCCACTCTGTCTCTGGTGAATCCTTTCACCACCCCCCACCTCCGGCCTATTCCCCAGTTCTTGTATGCATAAATAATAAAAATAGATCATAAAATTTTCCCTCCTTGACAGAGATCACAGAGATAGTGGCAGAGTGGTTTTTTCCTATCTTAGAGGAACAGGGTACAGTTAAGTAGAGAACCCTACACCCCAAGAATCCTGTGGTTTGAGGCCAACCCAGAAAACTTCTTGGACTTGAGAGACCAACAGAATGCAAAGAGGAGAGTTACTCCTCATTCAGCAGGAGGAGGGTATAAAAAAATGCCTGGAGGTTGCAGGCTCCAGGGTGTGTCATTGCGCAGGTTTGTACAGTAACTGGTTTCTGCCCTCGGGTGTAGACCCCGTAGTTCTACCACCACCACATCATCTGTGAACCTTCACCATTGTCCCTTGTGCTCTTCCCTCCCTGTTTGACCTTCCACCCTGCCCTACTGTATGCCTCAGATGTACGGTCAACTTGCTAATTTTTTCTTTTTCTTGGCCTTTTATTCAGTTTTTCTATATTCTAAATAGAAGTGAAACCATCCAATATTTATTTTTTTTCCTTTAATTCTATAAACCTGTCTCTTGAAATGCCTACTTTTAGTAAGTAATGTTTAAAGAGAAAACCTCATAAGGTTTTTTCTTAATAGATGAGTGAAGAAAATTGAACTAGTTTTGTTTTTCTAAAATATTACACAGTACACCAATTTTTATGATTTTTTAAATTCTATTGCTACTATTTCTCCCTCAATAATTTTTTTGTGTTCTGATACAGTTATTGTTATACTATAGGCTCTGTTATAGTAGCCAAACACTATGAAAATAAAACATAATAATAATTTAAAATGCATAGGAAAAAACAGGCTTGGCACTAGAATTATATTGCTTGGACTGATATTTTTAGAGAATTTATTCCCAAGAAACTGAATTATTACTAAACTATAGAATCTACTTTTTTGCTTTTTGCCTAGATACCATTTAGTATGGAGAAACCACTTATAAATAACCATAATATTGTAAAGGTATATATTGCTGTTGGTTTATTTTATTAGCGATTTCCTTCTATAATGCTGTACTATTATGAGTCTTTTATTATATCTACCTTTAGTTTCAACAGAATGAGCCATCTAATATTAAGCAGAAAGGAAGTTATATACAGATATGACTCAACATAGATAATGCTCCATTTTTCCTCTTCTATCATGATTTCAATTAAAATATATGTGTAGTGGTTAATTATAGCATTATGGAAATTCAGCAGAGTGTTCTGTTTGAATCAAAACCATAAACTCTGTTTATTACTGAATACATCACAAATCACAAGTTAGGTCATGGGTTAATGTGTATCTCTTTAGAATTTATAAATAATTAAATGTGTTTATCTGTATATAGTTCAATAGCTAGAGATATAAACCAGAAAGCGTGCCCAGTGGACTACGGGTACTTGTTGGTGGGTGTGGCATGGTATTATACATCTAAAGAGGTGTGAACTTGTATCTCTGATTCACACACATTAATATAAACCAATATTATTTCAATAAAAATACATTAAAAAACAGGAAAAGACTAAAGATGTATACATATATGTGTGTGTCAGACATTTTTCATAAATACAAAAATTTGATTGTGATGAAGCAGTAAACCCCTATTGTTTCTTTTTGAGAACAGTGTCTACAAGTTTGGTAATCATAAGTAAGGGCCTATCTCCTTTGATTGTTGAGTAGTATTCCATTGTATGTATGTACCACATCTTATTGATCCACTCGTCTATCCTGGACCATTTTGGTTGTTTTCATATTTTGGTGATTGTAAATAGTGCTGCTGCTTCAAACAAAGATAAACTCATGTCATTTGTGACAATATGGATGGAACTGGAAGGGATTACCCTAAATGAAATAAGCCAGAAGGAGAAAGCTAAATACCAATATTCATAGTTCACTTATATGTGAAATATAGAGAAACCGAACAAAAGAGTACACAAAGACAAAGCTTAAAACCAGCCCTTGAAAACTGACCATAGATCTAGAGCATCCAGCATAATATGAGAAGGGGAGGAGAGAAAAAAAGGGGTGGAGTAAATACAACAGACTATGGTGGAGGATTATGGGTGATTTGGTGGTAGGAGAACGACAGTGACCATATCTGAGGGAAAAATTCTTTATTGTAAAAAAAAAAGAACAAGGATGTGAAATAATAGTATTTCAATAAAAATAAATACATAAAGCAACTAAGGACCTATGGACCCCACGATGTTTTGGTACTTGGATAATTTAACAAACTAATGGTAAAGATGGAAAGTGGAGAGGTCTTGAAATAGTGTATGAGCATAGATTTTTCTACAAGACTCACAGACAAATCCCTTCTACTACTTTCTTACTTTGAGATTCTGCATAAATTATTCAAATTCCTAAAGCTCAGTTTTCTTATTCTTAAAATAGAAAAAATAGTATTTTCAGGGCCTCCCTGGTGGCACAAGGGGTTAAGACGCCGCCCTATGAAGCAATCCACAGTCACTGCAGCATGACTTCAATCCCCCGACAGGGAGGTGACCAATATGGAGCAGCAGACCTCTCCTGTCTCCCCGCTGCTCCCCTCAGCAGTGTATTTCAGTCGATCTGCCTGTTCCGCTCCCCACTCTGTCTCTGTTCTGCTCTCTGAATCCTCTCACCCCACATATTTCTGGCCTGTACCCCAGATATTGTATGTATAAATAAATAAATATTTTAAAAATAATAATTTCAGAAAATGTGTTTTCCATTCCATCATTTCAGGTAGATCAGCAGACTTACTAAGGACCAAGTGAAGGAAACCAAGGATAAAATGCTTTACGTAAGTCAGGACAGGTATAGACTAGATTGTTACATTATCGTCCCTGTGAACATCCTACCTCGAATAAACACATCCTTGTATGGCCCCTTCCCACAGTGACTCTGAACTTGGCCTTGTGACTTGCTTTGTCTAGAGAGAGGTTAGCAAATATAACAGAAGAAGCACTTGAAAAATACTTATGCATTGCTGCTTAGCTTCTAGGAATGCTGTTGTTACCATGTAAGAGTCCCAGTGTGTGCTGCTGAAGAGGCTGCATTGAGAAGAATTGTGCATTACCAGCCAATGGCACTTGCTGAACCCCATCTTGGACCACCCAGTTGCAGTTGTGCCATCAGATGACTGCAGCAACATGAGAGACCCCAGGCAAGACCATCAGATGAATCACCCAACTGAGCCAAATCTAATGTGCAGTATTGTGAGAAAATAAATGGTTATTTCAAGCCTTTAATTTTTGACGTGGCGGTATACTCACAATGGCTACCTAATACATTCTGTTATCTGGTAGGATAATCCCATTATGCCACTGATACTGAACTCAATGAATTACAACTAAGAGTAATCAATCATATAAATTAAAAACATGCACTGCTTGCTAACAAGAAAGCAAAGCAGCAAATGCATAAAATATAGCCAGAAACCAGATTTTAAAAAGCAATTGTAGGAGCCTCCCTGGTGGCGCAAGGGGTTAAGCACTGCACTATGAATGAAGCAATCCACAGCCTCTGCAGCACAAGTTTGATGCCTGGCCAAACAGGGAGCAACCCACATGGCACAGCAGACCTCTCCTGTCTCGCTCGCTGCTTCCCCCAGCAATGTATTTCAGTCAGTCTCCCTGTTCTGTTCCCCACTCTGTTTCTGGTGAATTCTCTCACCCCCCTGCATCACTGGCCTTTGCCCGGGTTCTTGTATGCATAAATAAAAAAAAAAAATCTTTAAAAAAAAATTGTAAGCATCGAGTTGCTTTGGTGAACTTACCGAAACAGGTTCCACTATGAAGCAGGTGCTGAAAAATATGGCACAGAGATTCTTCATTTTGGGCAACAGGCCTACAGGTGCACTGCATTTGAAGGACTGTCCCCAAGGTACCAATATAAGCAGCTTTGCAGTCATCACTTCCCGAACAAGTGAGGTCCTGCCTGTTGAAGGAACCGATGCAGGTCTCATCTTCCTGGCACCTGCTAGTGACATTCTGCCAACATTTTGACAGAAATGTTTTATAGCGTTTCCTAGAATAATTAAAATGGAATTAATCTGTGAATAATATTATTTCTTATTAGTATTTGTTGCTGCCCTACCCAATGAAAGACTGCATGAAACCAAATGACGTCTAGCTGTTGTTACAGACCTGAAAGTTAAATTTGTATATCCAAACATCCCAAAAGAGTGTGGAAGAAAAATTAGTGAAACCATGTGGATTATTTTCCTTTTGTGATGAAAGGCATTGGCTTCATTTAGGATTCCCAGTCTGATTTTTTTTCTTCATTGCTATTTTATTTCAATGAGTGATGATTTGCAGTATGAACTACTTAGGATATTTCTTAGCAATATTTTTGAAGCGGTATGTGCTTTTGTGACCAATAGTTGGCTAGCATTTACCTATTGTCTCACACCAAGTGATTTCAGATAATGCTCTTGACTATTGGAGCCAGTATTCCTACAGGACAGGGGTGTGCTGTTCTTTCTCAGCATTGCTAAGCAGACTTACTAAAATTTACTCAATGATTTGAGTTTCTCTGGCAGCAACAGCTAATTTAAAGCAAATCATTATGAGTTCACCTAATAACCAGGATAATCTACTAGATTCACATCCATTCATGACTTTTCTGAGCATGTCTTTGATTCTTTTTTATTAGCTTTGAATAAACATCTGGATAATGTACAATAGTTTCATTTTTGAAATATTCACATTAAGAAGATATTCTCAGAGAAGCCAGACATTAATGCTTCCTTATTAATATTTATCACTTAAAATTATGTTTTATCTTTTCCTTGAATAGGTTACCATCAAACACGCATGAAAAACCCGATATATCCATTTATCACAAGCTTGTTCCTTCTCATGATTTTATTTTGTTTAAAATGAAAATCCACATTAATTTTAATAGTTCATATTTAAATTATCTTCAAGGAATAATTTTTAATACAATGTAAAGTATTAATTTAAAAATGTTTATTTAATGAAGTACTACATTTTTGAGTATATGATTTTGAGACCAGAACGAATTATGTTCCTTTAATGCAAGGGATATACATAATGTTTAAGGGATATACATGTTTCACCTACATGTGAGTGTTCATTTAGATTGAGATTTCATTTATTCTTTTAAAAAATATGTTTAGCTACATTTAAGTTGCATGATTTATTTCCTGCTCATAGAAGTCATTTCATTCAGAAAAGTAGTGGTAAAATTTTTCAAAAATGAAGAACCAAAGGAGATAAAATTAAATATTAAAATGTCATAAAAGTACTTTGACACACTAGTTATCCAAATCATTTGAAGTTAAAATTATGACTTGATTTTAAAATTTAACTTTTTAAAATTTAAAAAGCTAAAAAAATTTTAACTTTTATATAGATTTATGTTTTGTACTTGAAATGTTTTGATAATTATGATTTTGCCATTCCTATTTTCTTATTATCCCACAATTTTAAATTTTGATTTATTACTCAAGCAAATGAATAAAAGAGTAATTATTTTTAATGGATCATTTTGCTTAACATTTTTTGCTATTAATTAAAAGTTACATAACAAAATGTAGGAGAATGCACTCTGTATAACTCTGCTCACGTAATGATTTATATTTTCCTTTGTGATCTAATATGTAGTCAAACTTTATAAATATTCAATGATAATTAAATGTACATATTATAGACTTTCATTTTTAAAGATAGAACTGTTTTTTAAGTAAATAGCTTTCTTCACATTTTCTTGAGCTCATACGTAAGGAACTCTGATGTATTATCATTTTCTTTAAGTTCTTAAACATTTATAATGACCAAATATAATCTCATCACCCAGGGTATATTTGTGTTGAACACAGTTGAAAATGGAATTTATATTGCCTTCTTGGCCTTTTCAATTAAATAAAAGAGTCTTAAAACATATCATGAATTGAGAAATCTGGAACATGGACAGAAATTTTATTTCAAAGCTCAAGTGCCTTGCTTTGTCCTATGCACAGACTCTGCTGCAAAAATGGTAAGTGACAAGGCCTTAAAAGTTACTGAAGTAGTTGTTTTACACTTGAAGAATTTTTTTCTATTTGAATTACATTAAAATAACACAAATGCCAGAAATCTTCCTAAGGAAAAATTTGCTTGAGAAAATGACAGGAATTATATTTGTATCATGACTTCAAATATTGCACAATATTTCTATTACACAAAGTAGTCCTGAAGAGATTATTTGTAGTGATAAAAGAAATCAAAGATGCCCATGTGCTTGCTCATGGAACTAATCTCTGAAACACAGAAATTATGTAAGAGTTGTGTGTGTGTGTGCGTGTGTGTGTGTGTATGTACATCAAAACATCATAAAAATTAACTGCAAGATAAAAGTGTAGGGAAGCGAGAAACATATGACAAACCTTGCTTTGAGTTATCACATACAAATCTACTCCTCCACACTAAATGTTTATTTTAATCTTTAAGTGAATTTGCTATATATGAATGTTATTCATTTAAATAACATTGAATGAAACAGTCCCTGATAGAAGGCACTGAGCAAAAAATTAATATAAGAATTAACTCCCAAAGAAGTAAAATATGAATCCAAAGATTATACAATTCTATGTTGGTTAAGTTCCTTTAACATGGCAAACTCAATGTGACACAGAGTTTTGATTCATCAAATTTATTTAGTATTCCTACTCTTTCCTCTACCTTATTACTCTAGTCCAAAGAGACTCGCTCAACTTTGGATTTCTTACCACAAAAAAAAAGATAAGTTTATCTTGAATATATAAGGCAGTGTGTTAATGAAAACTGTACTGTGAAAAGAAAATCCAGAATTTTGGATTAGATTTATGATTTATGAGTGGAGTTACCTGTGAAAGTATAGTCTAGTCTTAACAATCAAAGTGGAAGTTATAATAAGTGAGCCAGATCATTCCTACCTCTGCTCAAAAATCCACAAGTACCTGTGCTTTGCACTTGGAGTAAAAATGAAAATTTTAGTATCCCTAAAGGATCGAGGCCTGCTGGGAACCCATCCAGTTAAATCTGTAACTACATCTCTGATTGCTCTTCCCATTGTACACTCTGCTTGTTTTTCTAACATGCCAAGCATATTTCCTCCTCAGAATTGGCTGGTTTGTTTGCCTGATATTCTTCTTTCAGATAGTTCCTGAAAAAGCCTCATTCCCTCACTTCTTCAAGTCTGATAAAATGCTCCCTACTGGGACCACCCTATTTGCATTGCAACTCTTTCTGCCATTCAATTTCTTTATTTTGTTGGGGGGGGGTGTGTGTGTGTTTATCTCCAAAGCACTCATCACCTTAAAATATAATACACATTTTCCTGACTTATTATCTGGCTAACGTCATTAGAGTATGAACTCCAGGGCACAAGCATTTTTGTTTCTTGCATACTGATGCCTGGAGGAGTAGAGCAAATTGATACGTTTAATTTAGATAATCAAATAAATGACTAATACCATTCCTTTAAGGTATGAAATTAGGAGGAGGAGAATGGGTATGTTTGTGCATCAAGGCAGGCATGTGTGCTGGGGACGTCCAAAAGGTATTAATACTGGGCCTCCCCTGGTGGCGCAGGCAGTTGAGAGCCGCGTTGTGAAGCTGCTTGCAGTCTCTGCAGCACCAGTTGGATCCCAGCCAGCCGGCAAGGGTCCCACATGACGTGGCAGCCCTCTCCTGTCATGCCCGCTGCTCCCCTTAGTAGTATATTTCATCAGTCTGCCTGTTCTATTTCCGCTCTGTCTCTGGTGAATCTTCTCACCCTCCAGTGCATCTGGCCTGTACCCCAATTCTTGTATAAATAAATAAATAAATCTTTTAAATGAAAAGGTACTAATACTGTCTTCTCCTTCCTAGTCTCCAGCCTAAGGCAGAAAGGGTTTATGCTGAAGTTTGTCAAAATTCTATGACTTTATCAGTCTAATGTCATCATACCAAATAATCCAATGGTGACATGTCAGGCCTATTAACCAGTTCATTACTCTAACTTGAATATATAGTTTTAATGATACCCTAACTCTGATATACTGCAATATTTTTATTCCAAAATACATCCTACACTAGAATTTCAAAAATTATATAACACATGCACGACCGATTCAAATATCTGAATTGTCTGGCCCTGTTTACATCATGCTGGATGATGGTGGGAACTCTAGCTAATGTAATGGGATCAAGTGTTAGAACTGGACTGTAACAAATAAGGTGCCGAAATAAGAAAGTAAGGTATGTGTGTTTTTACTCACCTGCATAATTCATCATGTCGGCAGCTGTGAATTACATGGAGGCAAGTAGGGGGTGGAACTATGTTCACTGCACATGGCTTGCTGTGAAGAGCTTCTTTGGACTGTTGACAAGGTATATCAGATTGAGCACAGTCACAGAAAGCCAACATCTGGGCAATGTTAAAAGGCATGTTTTGATAGAAGAACCGTATGGCTGCTTGGCAGTGTTTCACATCACACAGATTTCCATTTGCTGAGCAAGCTTTAAGGTAGGGGGCCAACTGTGCATTACAGACCACATCCCCTACGCACGCCTCTGTCACTTCCAAACAGGACTGGATCCCTTTGGTTTCTGAAAACAATGGCATACCCATCATGAAGAGTAAATATAAGCTGGACATAGAGAATCTGAAAAACACTATTTAAAGTCCATGAGCTAAGTAAAATGATGTATCAATGTGCTATTTTTGGCAAGCATTACTTTTTTTTTTTTTTAGAATAAGTATAAATTTACTGAGACCTGAATAGTGGGCTATTTGAATCATCTTTCATCTATATGGAATATGTTTTGTGATCCATAAATGATGGGAGTATGTGGGGCCAAACTGAGCTGAAGGAAAAATTCTTGAGTTCATGTTTCTCAAATGTAAACAATAAATCTTCAGAAATCACATCTAAGCTATATAACTTATGGTGAGTTCATTGGCTTGAATCAAAATGATTCTTGTTCTATTGTGCTTTTGCATTGGGGAAATCTTAACTATAGTTTTCACATATCCATAAATACATGATGAATGGGCAAAGCAGTCGCTTTGATACATTAATGGAAGAAATGCAATGGTTTTGTTGAATTTTGTAATACCAGAACCATCACAAAGCCACTGAATTATCTATTAGTCTATGGTTAAGAAGTCTAGTAACTACATTTAAAATTACATTGTCTAGTGTCTATGACAATTTTTAAACATTACCATGATAGGAAAGAGTACTTAGATTCCACTTGAATTTATTATCCTCTTTCATGTTATCTAGAAGGAAAATAAAGAGACTATTTTATTAAGTGAACATTTTTCTTAAATGAGAATAGGGCTATATTTATAAATGAGTAACCAAGCAAAAATGCATACATGCTCATGCAACACTTATTTAACTCTTGATATACAAAATTAGTGAGGTATGAAGAAAAATAAATCTCTGAAATATCATTCCAGTTAAACAGATCTGCTCTAAGAATTCAGTTTCTTGAAGATTTAAACAAATGCTAACGACTAGGCTATGTGCACTGACATAAACAAAAACCCTCTCTGGGGAGAAAGACCAAGAGGAATATTGCCTGAACAGGAAAAAAATGTTCTTCTCTGTTGGATCTTAATTAGATAGAAATGCATTTTAAGGCCCTATTTCTAGGGCCTTCCCTGGTGGCACAGTGGTTGAGCGCTGGGCTGCGAAGCTGCCCGCAGCCTCTACAGCGCCAGTTCGATCCCTGGCCACCGGCAAGGATCTCACATGGCACAACAGATCAATCCTGCCGCGCCCACTGCTCCCCTCAACAGTGTATTTCGTCAGTCTGCCTGTTCTGTTCCCTGCTCTGGCTCTGGTGAATTCTCTCACCCTCCTGCACTTCTCACTGTACCCAGTGCTTGTATAAATAAATAAATAAATCTTAAAAAAAAAAGAGACTATTTCTACCTCTGATTATCTTAGCCTCCTAGAGTTTTTAGGAATTATAATTACAGAATTGTTGATCCTCACTGAAGGATGTGTACTCCATAGCCATCTACTTCTAAAATCATTTATGCAGTATTGGCTGAGTCTTAGGTTCATAAGCCAAATGTCAAGCTGATGAGAGCATCTGTAGTCTCATGTCATTGGGACTGTCATTTTCTACCACAGTCTGGCAGGAAATAAACACATATAAGCAAACCAAAGTAAGATAAAAGGACTTCAACAGACATAGGCACAATATGATGGGGAATAGTAGGATCATATTTTCATTTTCAAATAAAAATTTAGTTTTAGCCCTTGACTAATGATTAGGATATTAACTTCTATTATGACATGTGTCTCTTCACAATTCCACTTATCCTCATTTGTGCTTCTATATTCTTTGCCCATCTTCTGCATGTATATGAAGGCACAATTGTAAGACATTTATTTCTATTACCAGGTTTAGAGTCTTTCTAGATTTTTTACATTGGTCTAACTATTCTCACTATGGTGGCTTTTCATTCTCTACTACCTTTTTTTTCAGATTTTTATTTTTGCATACAAAAATAAAAGAGAGGGTGGTGGTGAGAGGATTCACCAGAGACAGAGTAGGGAGCAGAACAGGCAGATCTGCTGAAATACACTGCTTTAGGGGAGCAGTGGATAGCTCCCTGGCCAGCTGGGGATTGAACTTGTGCTGCAGTGGCTGGTGATAGCTGCATAGTGCTGTGTCTTTAAACCCTGCTCCACCAGGGATGCCCTTTACTACATATTAATACCTCTGCTTTGGGACTGATTGGTATGGCAGTGCCACTGACTAAAACATATTCACAAAATTATCACTGAAAAATAATAAACTATCTGTACATTAGTCTGATATTATAGCATTATATATATATATACACACACATACACACACATAATATAAGTGTAGTCACACATTTACAACCCCCACCCCCTCCAGAGGATATTTTAAACTGTAGCTTAATTACTGAGGAAGAACTAAAGGGCAATATATCTTGGGGGTAAGCAGAAGCATGTCCCAATCAGAACTACATTTGAGTTATAAAAATCATATACATCAAAAAAATGGAAACTGTTTCCTTTTATTGCTCCACTAATAAAAAATATATCCAGACTCTAATATCTTCTCTCTCTGCTGCCTGTGGTCCAAGATGCCAAGGATTTCTTTGTTGACCTTACCTAGTTCCATATTTTTAGTTGCCTTCTGTAAGTAAATAACCTCCCCTCCTCCCACAATTTGTCTCCTGTTGCACAGATATTACTTCTCTATATCATCCATAGAATTTTGATGTCCATTCCATACATAGAACTGTGTACTTTACCTGGCTATCTAGTAAACATTTCAGACTTAATGAATCCAAAACTGACTATTGACCTTTCCTCCATGTCCCACCAGATAGTCTTCTTCCTGTAGCTATTCCCAATATAATTAATGAAAATAATGGTAACCATATCTTTCTAATCATTCAGAGCAAAAGCCCTGGAGTCAACTTTGATTCCTTTCTTTTTCTTGCATTCCTACATGATTCACTAATATTAAAATATATCCAGAATCTGACAACTTTGCATTTTGGTCTATTATCAATCATCTTTTTGTTGTACCTCTATGAAAACCTTCTAATTGGTCTTGCAACCTGGGGTTTTGCTTCTCTTCAATTGTTCATGCATGCATGGGAATTATTTTGTTAAAGATATAAATCTAGGGATAAAACTCCCCCAACCAAAATCCTTCAGTGGTTTCTTACATCATGCAGAAAAAGATCCAAAGGTTTCTAAGTGACTATGAAGCCCTGCATGATTACATGATTTGTTTTATTTCTGATCTTAACCCCGACCCCTCTCCCTGGCTTTTTCAACTCTAGCTACAGCGTTTTCTTTGCTCTTTAATTTTCAGAACATATTCTTAGTTTGGACCTCTAACCTGTTTCTTCTGCCTAAAGTATTTTCCCCATGATGTCCTCATGGTTCATTCCCCTGCCTTTTTTAAACTTTACTCACACAATACTTTCATTAGAGCAACTTTCTGACCATTCAATCAAAATTACAAAACACCCATTCAGACCTTTTCATTTTTCTCCTTAGCACTAATACTGCTTAAAATATATACGTTAACGCCATTTGTCCTGCTAATTCTTTCTTTGTGCCTATACTGAGTTCTGGGGTCCATTGCTGAGGTCCCCTCTTTGGTGATCCTGGTAGTCAACTCTCAGCTGTTTTGAGTATCATTGCTTGCTGGATCGCAATTTGTCCTTTTCTAGGCATTATCATCCAAAGGAAGTTGCCACTCCTAAATTTACAGATTTTTTGCAGACAACAGTTCACACCTAAGGACTAGTCCAAATGAAGTGTTCAAGGAACTAGCACCCTTACCTCAATGGGTAAAATCTATCAAAAAATCTTTGCAGACCCCAGTGTCCTGTGGAATCAACCAAGATTGCTGAAGTAATTGTACTGGATTTCAACTTTCTGTCCACCTTATCCTATACTTCCTACTAGCTCCTGATTGTCAGCTGTTAGTCCAGCACATTTTCTGTATGCAAACCTGTTTCTCAGAGTCTAATTCCAGAGAAACTAACTCAAAACTCTCTATTTAGAATATAAGCTTCTAGAAAGCAGTGATTTCTGTTTGCATTGTTTACTACATTGTCCCCAGGTCCTAGAACATGGCCTAGGATGTGGTAGGCACTCAAAAATTTACCCATTAAATAATCAACTCACCACATTTTATGTCTTTAATTTTTAAAAATACCCTCCAGAATAATAAGTTCCTTGAATGAAGGAATGCTTTTTTTTTTTTAAATCCTGCAGCAAAGGATCTAGCACATTATAAATGACTCACACATATGTGTTCAATGAAATTAATAATTAAAATAACTAAATTATTTAAATTTCCTAGGAGACATGCAGACAGAAATGACAAAGCTGAAATCAAAAATTAAATATTCTTTAGGGCCTCCCTGGTGGCGCAGGCGGTTGAGTGCGGTGCTGTGGAGCTGTCTGCAGCCTCTGCAGTGCCAGTTCCATCCCCGCCGGCCTCGGAGCAACCCACATGGCTAGCAGACCTCTCCTGTCTCGCCTGCTGCTCCCCTCAGCGGTGTATTTCCTCATTCTGCCTGTTTTGTTCCCCGCTCTGTCTCTGGTGAAATCTTCTCACCCTCCTGTGCATCTGGCCTGTACCCCGGTTCTTGTATAAATAAAAAATAAATCTTAAAATAAATAAACATTTAATTTATAGTGTTGATTATATTTAATGTTACTCAATTATTTTTCAAGTACCAACCTGAAATGATGTTCTGGTTGAATCTATCTTCATGCCCTTTACTGAAGCCTGGAACTTGAGTTATTTGAGAATCTTGTACACATATGTCTTCAAACAAACTTTTCCAAATTTCAATGCAGCCTATTTTCAAAGGGTCATTGCATTGACAATTCCACAAGATAGTTTCTTTCAGACTTTCTCTTAATGCTACACAAAGGTGGCTTCCTTCATGTGTCTTGCATTGTTTTGATTCTCTCCCACAGTTTTTCTTAAACTCCTCATACAACAGCATGCACTGTTCAGATTCCTGGCAGATGTTTGTTGCGAAGACACAGTCACTCATTTGTTCAACCAGTAATGATGCATCTCTCTGAGGGAGCCATTGTGTAATATTTGATTGTGAAGTCAAATCTGATGATAGCACTGACTCTTCTATAAGTTTAATAATGACTAACAATTAGTCAATGGTCAATAGCAGATAGTTTTTAGAGATAAGACATAGGGACACAAAGGATCTGGAAATCAACTGCTTTAGAATTACATTATCCCACCTATCCCTTGGAAAATCTTTATGTATCCTCAAGAATATATGCAGACTAGTTTGACTACCATAAATCTAGCATTAGTCTGGTAACCTGGGTAGGCAGTAAATAAATGCAGGTTAAATGACTAAATGCTCCTATTCAACAGCAAATATAATTTTTAGTAAATGGCTATATTTTGCTCTTTCTCAGGATAACCTGAATTCATAACAAAAGAAAGGACAACTCTCATCTTCTAGCATTTAAGTCTTGCAAAAATGTCACAGTGAACCCACAGATACATGTATTGACTGAGTGAGTCTCCAAATCTGAGTGAATCTGTTGGCAAAAATTATAATTGAATGAAGCTTGAAATTGTGGATTATCAGTTACAGAAATTTATTATGTACTTAATGAGATTGACAGATTACAGGACCTTAACTTATATCAAGAATTAATCAAATAGCACAGGTTAATATAATTTTCAAAGTTTTTTTCTTTTTCATGACTGTAAATATCCTATATAACAACACATTACCTGATTCATTGATGCACTTTTCCCCAAACAATTTGTTAACAGTACAATAGAGGTCATCAGTGCAGAGACAATCTTTAAATTGGAAATTGCTTTCCATGAAGGACTGGATACTCAAGTTACAGCTGGATACATCCTTCATCTTGCAGAGGTTATCTGTATTTTACAGTCAAACATATAACACTCCAGATATTTATCTGAATATAATTCTTGAGCAACACCCTACCCAATGTGCTAATCTGAGTAATTCATTATTATAATAAGAATAACTGGAATTGCTACAGTTCGTACATATAAGTGGCTTTTAAGCAAAATACCAGGTTTTCTCTATTCAGCCAATTGTTTTGTCTTAATCTGCTGCCTTACTTTATATTTCCTTTTAAGATTATAGTAAAAGATGTGTAGGTGGTTCTAAATTTATCATGGGAAATGAAATGATCTTGACACTTAAAAAGCACTAAGTAAATATTATTGACTAATGAATCTTTCATGATTACCAATATTTCATTTTCTGTTTTAATTTAAAAAGTAATATTCATCTACCCAACCATTTTCTTTTATTCATTTTCTGAGTAAAACTACTTGAATTCATTACATCTGTGTACTTGACAATATTTCTATTTCAGCTTCCCACATGGGACAATTATGCTAATATTATTGCACTTCACTGCAAATGACTTGCTATTTATGTAGACATAAATAAATGTTATAAATCATGACACAGTGAGTGCAGTCTTTTAACAACACATTTTAAATTGCCTTATGTAATTTGCTGTGGAGCTTCATCATCAAAACAAATAAAATATTTTTTAAGTCATTGCCCTCTATTCTCATCTTAAAATTATTGTGTTACTTTGAACAAGTTATGCCTTTGAAATTCTTTTCCTGGGCAGTAACAAGAATGTTGGATTAGATAGCAATAATATCCTTGGCAGTGTGGCTAGTCCATGTGCTTCCTAAAGGGAAGACAGAGAAGGGAATCTCTCTGTTTTCTTCAACATCAAACATGATGTCTGGGGGGCAGTGGTTGATCTGCTGGTGGGGATGGTGAACATTGGCACTATTTACCAGAGAGTGCTGCTCCTCAACCCCACACACTCTATCTTATAGTACTTGGGAGCTAGAAGAAACTCATGAAGACAGAGTCATGAACAGTACAGAATTGACTCTAGGAAATGGATGGATAAACAAAGCGAGTCAGAAAAGAGTAGATTATTATATTTGCTTTTGAATTTTCTTAACATTCCAGAAGTTTAGCAAGATTTTATAGTAATGTCCACAATTAAGTAGATAAAATTTGTTATTATGGCACAGTGTGATATTTTGAAGTGTTTTGTCACATTAATCTTAGGTCAATGTGCCAATAATCAGTTTATTTCCTTTCAGTGAAAGTATTGTTATAATTCTTTCATTCAGTATTTGGTGAATTTATGTATTCAGGGTTGGTTTTCTTCAAACAAATGATAGTGACTCTTCAATCTTCACATTCTCTATCCCTTTGGCTTCCCCTCAAATGTTTAGAATGCAGAACAAGTTAGAAAGGAAAAGATTTTCATTCACCTTGATATAGTTGGATGGAAAATAGTGTGTATTGCAAAAAAAAAAGTATAAGATGTACATTATACACTTACAAATAAATAGCAGTTCCTTGAATCTTCGTTTTTTTTCTCTTTCATTATTGATATTTTAGTGCATAAGCCAAAGAACATCTTACTTAAAAGTGTTGTCATGTTTCTCAAAAGCATGTATATAATGGTACCACTATACATGGTGAGATATGCAAAAATCATCTAAAACTTGCATAAATTTGTCATTATTTAGGGTCCTTGAGTAATTAAGAAACTTTTGTCACTAAATTTCAGGTGAATCCTTTGAGTATCAAGTTTGAGCAAAGCATTTATAGCAACATCTAGTTCCTAGAATAGTGAAAAAAAAAATCAAATCCTGTTTTTATCTAGGCAAGAAAAAATATGAGTTTATCTGAAACAACTTGTTTTACCTGAAACTCTGCAGGCATCTTCCATTGTTTTCCAGGAATGCTTACATGCACTTGCATCCTGTAGGCACTGCTTTCTTAAATGAATGCAATCAATGCTTTGGGGAGCAGATTCATTTTCCAAGCATAGTCCCATAACTTGAACAACAACAAAGTGATGACAGCAGAACAACCAAAACAAATTTGTGATACTACAGTATAGCAGTTATATATCTCAAAACTAAGTTATTAATGGTAAAGAGAACTATGGAAAATAAAATGTGATAAAATCACCGGAAGCCTGCAATGAATCTTAACCATTCTCTATCTATAGACCTATACTGTCCCTGTATAACATTTAAAATTAAGACTATTTTTTTAAAGATTTATTTTATTTATATAAGAACTGGGGTACAGGCCAGAGATGCAGGGGTTGAGAGGATCCACCAGAGACAGAGTGGGGAACAGAACAGTCAGACTGACTGAAATACACTGCTGAGGGGAGCAGTGGGCGAGGCAGGAGGGGTCTGCTGCGCCATGTGGGAATCTCCCTGGCTGGCTGGGAATCAAACCCATGCTGCAGAGGCTGTGCACAGCTTCACAGCCCAGCGCTCAACCCTCCTGTGCCACCGGCAAGGCCCTTAAGACTCTATTTTTGCTTTCTTTTCTTCTTCCCTTTTAGTTGCTCAAATTATAATTTTTTGTGTGTGATTACTACTATCTGGAAAATGCTCTTCAATTTTCCCAGTAATCTCCATAGCATTCACTCAATAGTTTTAAGACTTCTTTCCTACTGTTGTCATTGGGCATTTTGTTACTTTGTTCTTGAAATTCTGTTTTCCTTTGGCAACCTTTTCATCTAGTTCTCTTGATATTTATCCACTTGATATTTTCTGACTGTAATTAGAAACATTCCCAGGATTCTCTTGCTCTTTCATTTTCAGCTTGGGATCTATCCTCAGATCTTTTCCATTCTTATTTTACACATTCTCCTTGAACAATTCTATGCACTTTCATGGTTTTAACTTGTTCTCTAGACTTTTCTCAAATGTATAATCCAATCCATTATTTTCTAGTACTCCAGTTATAGATGCAGTTATCTCCATTGAATGTTCCAGGCACATTTCCAGATTATACCACCATTAATGGTGTCCTTGTTATTTCTCCTCCGGCGGAACCATCCTACTTCATCAGTGATTCTACTGTTCACACAGGCACTGGACTAGAAAACTTGGATTCATATAAATTCTTTGCTCCGTTCTCAACTTCAATCTCTCATATCAATTCTTACATAGGTTCATTGACTCACTGTAAATAATGTGACCAATTTGTTAATTAGTCTGCCTCTAGTCTTATCCAGAGAGCTTCTTTACACTTCTTAATGTGCCTAACACACTATTCTAGTCCTGCTTTATTCTTTGGAGGATTTCTCAGAGTATGGCTCTCATATTCTTCATCAAATGCACTGTGGAAGACCTCAATCATTATAGTTTCCCAAGTGTCCCGTGTTGTCTTTTGCCTCTGAGCATTTACTATATGCCCATTAGAAGCCACTCCTTTTCTTTTTTCCTCAGGAATAGACTTTTATTGTCCTTTTGGACTCAACACAGTAATTATCTATTTCATGGAAATCTTCCTTGAATTCAATATCTCCCCTTCCTAAACCTATTTTTAATTTAACACCTCTCGGGCCTCCCCGGTGGCAAAGCGGTTGAGCGCTGGGTTGTGAAGCTGCCCGTGGCCTCTGCGGCGCCGGTTCGATCCCTGGCTGCTCCTCCGCCACCGGAGGAGGGTCCCACATGGCGCGCAGACCTCTCCTGCCGCCCGCTGCTCCCCTCAGCAGTGTACTTCGGTCCTTCTGCCTGCTCTGCTCCCCGCTCTGGCTCTGGTGAATTCTCTCACCCTCCCGCGCTTCTGACTGTACCCAGTGCATGTATAAACAAAAACAAACAAACAAACAAATAAATAAATAAAATACGTGCCTCTTTAAAAAAAAATAATAATTTAACACCTCTCATAAAATTGTATTAATTTCCTAACAATAGAATTTTCTCTATAGTGTAACAGTGTATTTATGTGCTTGTCTCCACCAGTGAATTCTGGGATTCCAGGGGGTGGGCTTTAAGAGTAATTCATAATTGTATCTCCATCGTCAACACATTGATGCATGACAGTTATTCAAGTAGCATATACAACTGACACAAATTTTAACAGTTCTATAAATTATGTATAAATAACTGATAATATGTAATAAAAATAGTGTAACAGTGTATTTATGTGCTTGTCTCCACCAGTGAATTCTGGGATTCCAGGGGGTGGGCTTTAAGAGTAATTCATAATTGTATCTCCATCGTCAACACATTGATGCATGACAGTTATTCAAGTAGCATATACAACTGACACAAATTTTAACAGTTCTATAAATTATGTATAAATAATTGATAATATGTAATAAAAATAGTACTTTCTGTTGTAGTTTTTGGAGTCTGTGGGTTTGGAGTGTGGGGTCCCTGGGTTCACTCTGGGAACAGTTTCACCAGAGCTCCCGTTTCAGCAACACGCACGAGTTTCCCAGGAGAATTTCTCCACAAGGCAGAGACATTAGTTGTATTTAAAGGGAAGGTTTATTGGGGAAGGGATAAAGCAGTGAAAGACACTTGCACGGTCACAAGCAGGCAGGAAAAGCTGCTCCAGAAAGGACAGCTTTGCTAAGAGAGGCCGGCATGGTTGCAGGCAGGTGCCCTTGACAGGTCACAGGCAGGCAGGGAGGCTACTGCCCTGCAGCGGGAGAGTTGGTGAAAAGAGGCACCTGCATAGTCACAGGTGGGCAGAGGGAGTGCTGTCCCAGCCTGTGCAGAGACTGTACTGATGTAATTTTCTTTTGTTTGGGAGGGGTCACCCCTTATGAGCTGTCAGCTAGTTCCTAATGTTGGAATACGTTGTAAAAATTGAAAGGGACCCGGAGGTTCTACAATGGGCTCAATCTCCATATCTTTACCTTTGGATGCACCTGCACAACTGCGGATATCTGCTAGGATGTTACGCTGTTAATCTAGGAGTCCAACTTCCTCAGGAAACTTCTAGATGACGGTATCCTGGATATAACATCCAAAATTCACTGTACCTCAGTGCAACAATCACTTATAAACTCTACATAGTATCTTTTCCAAAGCAGCTTTATATTCTTTCATTTTAAAAATTTTAGGTTGAATAATTCACTTGATTGGATATTTTATATAGGTTTCCGAACCTTCTAATGGTAGGTAATGATAGAAAAACTGGAAAGGAAGTGTACAAGATCAGAAACCTGGCTCACACAATGCTATGAGCTGGAAGTGGGGGTCAAAGGGATTAACATAGCCATTAACCCAGATATAGGAACTAAGATCCTTAGGCACCAATGCCTAGATCACAAAGCACAGACCCAGACCCGAGCAGGTCTCAGACTGCTGTAGGGGGTGTCAGGAGTACAGACCTGAAGGGGAAGATATGGAGATTGAGGGCCATTGTAGAAATCTGGCCCCTTTCAAATTCTACAAAGTTTATTCAAAGTCAACAACAGCAAAAAAACTACTCCATGAAGGAGTGAGCCTGTCTTACAGGAGAAGTAGACTGTATCTGTGCAATCTCTGCAGTGGCACTAGGGGGCAGTCCTTGTGCCCACCTGTGATTAATCAGATGCTCCTTTTCAGCAACTGTCTGTCCCTCTGCAGGGCAGCAGCCTTTCAGCCTGCCCATGATCTGTCCCTTTCCAGGGCTTCTCTTCACTGCCCTCCCTCAGCGGAGGCCATGCAGGCCTCTCTCAGGCCACTCTCTTAGCAAACCTGTTCCTTTGGGGGCAGCCCTTTCTGCCAGTTTGTGTCTATGCAAGTGTCCTTTATTCTTCTCTCCCTTTTATACTAAACCTGCCCTTTTGGATACAACTAACGACTCTGTGACATGGATAAACTTGCCAGTGCTGGTGAAAGGGTAGCTCTGGTGAAACCTTTCCCAGAGTGAACCCAAGGGCCCCACTCTCCAAATCTATCAACTCCAAAACCTTCCACTCTAATGAAATATTGAATTGACTAAAGAATCCATCTTGATGTGGCCTTCAAGAATCAAAATATCTTTATTTGCCCAAAATCGTGTTTATTTCTGATTATGATTTATGGTCATATATTTGACCCAGGAGTTTCCAAGGATTCTCTCGAAATGCTCAGAGAAAAATAGGTTCTACTTTGAAACAACAAAAATGGGAAAAGTTGCACATGATATCACTCTTTGTAACCCTTATTAGGATAATAGATGCCTCTTTTTTTAAGGGAAAGAAAACAGTTTTATTATCAAATAATCATTAAACCAAAATGTGATGTCCATGACAGGCAATCTGAATAGAGATTGCACAGAGAAACCTTGCCCTTATATATATATCCAAGAGGTTACAACACAGTGTGTGTCTCCTCAAGAATAATAGCTAGTCCTCAAATAGGAGAAACAGACAGCAACATTTGTCACATATGGTTCATCTAGCATTCTCTTGCTAATTGGTGTGACCATCTTGCTAGTTAATTGGTTTTATGTCAAAAAACAAAACAAAACAAAACAAAAAAAAAACCCAAAATAACGTTTCTTACACCCTAAAGACTAAAGGTAGTTTTGCAACTTGAGAAGCCAGCTGAAGTTCAGATTTGATCCAACCACCTAGGGACCCCTCATACTTGATGGGAACATTTCAAACAGACACTCCTGGGTAGCTGATAAGAGGCTAGTTAGCATTTTAAAAGATTTACAGGCATTTCAAAGGAGCAGAGAAAAAACAATTCAATTTCAAAGTAAATGCTCCCCCAAAAGTGCTGGGGAAATGGGTTAGGGTGAGGGAGTTTTTATTTTCAATGGGAAGAATAAAGTTTCTCATTTTTAATTTGTATTTCCCATCATAGTACACAAGTAAAACATGCATGTAAACATGTATGCACACAGAGATAAAAGAAAAATATGTAGAAGAAATAGGAAACTTGTAGCTTATAAATAAATACATATATATTTAGAATGTGGATAATGAGCTTTCACAATTCATATTTATGTAAATCTTTTGCCTCTCAGATGCTCTATTTTAAAAATTCACTATGACAAGACTGTCATTGCTTTTACAACTAGCCATTTGAAGTGTAATGAATTTGTGTGCTTTGTTCTATTATTGCCTGATCTACAAAAATTAAAGTTTCCTAGATGTCACTCCAAATAAAAAATAGAAATAAGACAATATTATTAGAAATAAATATAAGCAACACAGGATAACTGTTATTTAAATGAAAGAAAAACTGAAAATACATAATGATTCCTTCAATTCTTATCTTGATTTTCTTTAATTCCATTTACTTTGACTCTTCTTTTATGTTTAATATAATTTCATTAGGCTTCTTTGTTTTTTTCTCCTCATTATTATGCCTTTTTTTCATTGATATCTATTAGCCCAGAGTAAGCAGAAAATAGACTGGCTTTGTTTTAATGCATTATTAATATTCAGCCACAATATAACTTACCACTTCTCCTAAATTCAATATATAGATTCTACTAACGGTTGAAGAATATATACTAGCTTCAATAATACATATGTTAAATATCATTGTATTATATGTATCAAGTATTATTCTACCGTAATAATAGTTTTGCTCACCGATAGCTTAAATACATTCATAGTACTAAATACAAGAGAGCTAAGTCTATAGTTTATTTCCAGTTAACAAAAAATGATCAAAATGTAAAGCACCTAAATGCTGTGTTACTTCTTTAATTTTACTAGTAACATGTTAAAATTAGGGGAATTAAATTACTTAATCTCATTTTAATTTCAAAGAAAAACAGATATAATTTGAAATGTATCATAATTTGTGAATTGTTATACTAGGAGGTTTCCTTTCTAAAAGGCTCGAGTATATATGTGAATTTCAAAAATCCTAATTAACTCAAAATAATTATATTATTCCATACAATAGTATAGAAGCACCCTGAGTGATTAATGCAAGTCTCACATTCAAGATGGTCTAGAGAATTAAGAACAGTAAATGAACATTTTACAAGACTAATAAACCATGTTAACTATAAGCTGCAATTGATTTTTCATGTTATAAACCTGTTAGCTTAATCAACAGTATTAAACAGAACAGCATTTGATTCATGAAAAATAAGTGTTATTATGAATTCGGATAAACAAGAAGCACAGATCACTTACCCAGGTAAATGAAAACTATCATGCTGGACTTGGGTCTGTTCACCTGGAAGGAAAGCAGATACATTGACTCCAACCACCTTCTTAAGAAAAACTGTCCAGAACTAGGTCTTAGCGTCTGCTCTTGCTTCCTAAAAGCATTACTGATTCAAATTAGTTTCCTATATCATCATGTCCTCACCAATATGTCCTGAGCTGTGAACTTTCCTAATTATGTCCAAATTTAATTATTTTCTTGTGAGTGTACTAATCTTGGATATTACACTTCCACGAAAGCTCACAAGCCAGATACTAAGAGAAAAGATACATATTCTGCACAATCATGCAAAAGTATTTTTTTCTTCAACTACAATATGAAATGGTAAAAAATCTCCCCAAACATAACCCTAAATTTTCCTAGACACTCAAAGAAGCTCTGTTACCAATTCATTAAGTAGTCTGATGCAAGCAATTTTATGTCATTTGAGGATGTGCTGAAGGAAAACAAGCATAAGCAATCCAGGAAAATGTATAGGGACTCAAGTTTCACTGCATCAGTCTTCATCTTCCCAAACAAGAAATGTTCTCCACATGCGCTTAGTTGTGCTGCTTCAAATTCAGTTCCTCAAACCTTCCAAATGCAATGACAATGTAAGAAATGATTCCATATGGTGATGGAGAAATTCCATCATTTTTTCCACTGGAAAGGTAATCATCCACTTGACAGCCATTTTTCTCTCTGCTTCAATGAGGGACATTGTTATTGTCTAAATGTTTTCATTCTTCCTAAATACATATGTTGAAATCCAGTCCCCCAAAGATATTAGTAAAAGTAGGTAAAGTTTTTGGAAAGTGCTTAAGTCATGAGGATAGAACCTTCATGAATGAGAACAGAGCCTTACAAAGTGAGACTCTGGTGAGATCCCTTACTGCTTCCACCTTGTGAGGACATCAAGAGAAGTTGCCCACAATGAATCAGGAAGAGGGCCCTTACAAGAATGTGATCATGCTGGCACTGTTAGTCTTCCAGCCTCCAGAAACATGAGAAAGAAATTTCTATGGGGACATCCCTGGTGGTGCAAGGGATTGAGCATGGCACTGTGAAGCTGTCTGCAGCCTCTGCAGCACGAGTTAGATCCCCGGCCAGGGAGCTACCCACATGGCGCAGCAGACCTCTTCTGTCTTGCCTGCTGCTCCCCTCAGCAGTGTATTTCAGTCAGTCTGCCTGTTCTGTTCCCCACTCTGTCTCTGGTGAATCCTCTCACTGGCCCTGCACCTCTGGCCTTTATCCCAGTTCTTGTATGCATAAATAAATAAATCTTTAAAAAAATGAAAAGAAATTTCTATGACTTGGAAGCTACCCAGGCCATGCTATTTTTTGTTAGTGCATGACTGAGGGCTGCCCTAGGCAGTTCAGCAATCCTCTTGCACAAAACATTCTTAGTGTGAAAGAACTTTAATAAAATGTGTACATAGAAAGAGAAGAAAGATAATAGTATCCCACTAAAATACTCAAATTACCTAACTAACCCCCTGTGGGTAAATGCCCAGCCAAACAGGGTTCGCCCAAGTGGGGTCACGGATGTGCAAGTCTAAGGCACCCTCTTGCAGGGACCCCCAAGAAGGGGGTGACAGAGTCCAGGTAAGTCTGAGAACAAAGCAGCAAAATCAAAATAAAAACCAAGGTAAAGGCTGCCATGATCTACATGTCTCACCCATGTGTCTCTTTCCATGTTTCCTAAGTCCCTGGTACAAGTTCAAAGTCAAGAAGCAAGTAAGCCCTTCTCCTCACAGCCCACTTGCCGTGTGTCATACAATTCCTCCTGGCTGTGCAGCGTCACCCAGAGTTTACTTGGGGTGGGGGGAGACATGATACCTTCCCTTTTTTGGAGATACCTTTGTAAAACTGTCATATAGAAGCCTAACTGGACAAGACAGCCATTATTTTATCTTCCCTTATTATGTCCTCTTCTTCACAAGATAAATATTCATTGTCTCCTTTGAGACATCAGGAGGCATTCACTTTTAAAGCGCCCTGAGAGCTTTCTATAATTAAAGCTTAAAAAATATAAAATACTACTTTGACAAAAATTTATAAAAAGAGAAGTATGACTTCCTTGAGATGGAAGGGGCACACTTGTTCCCACAAAGTGTTTGTTTTATACTAGAAGAGAGGTTATATTATCCTTTCAGAGTACATAATGGCAAAAATAACATCTGGAGTCCAAGAAACTGAAAGGGTAATATTGTGTATCTCTGTAGATACAGATAAATGTTTACGTAAATTATTTATATTTTACTCCTTTGTAAAATGGGCTTATTGTATCTGTAGCTATATTAACTATGTCGCAAATACCAACAAATGCAGTTATATTGTCCCCATTTTTATTATTTAACAAAATAATTGCAATGACATATTATTTCTTTTTAAAGAAATAATTCTTTCATAAAGACATAATTACTTTTCTTGATGTAAGCTAACTGAAAATGTCTTAAACTAGAGAAGCATTTGGCAGCTCCCATAGTTGAAGATTTTAGGGACAGAACAATTTTTTTTTTAATAGAGGCATGTTATTTATTTGTTTGTTTGTTTGTTTTGTTTATACATGCACTGGGTACAGTCAGAAGCGCGGGAGGGTGAGAGAATTCACCAGAGCCAGAGCGGGGAGCAGAGCAGGCAGAAGGACCGAAGTACACTGCTGAGGGGAGCAGCGGGCGGCAGGAGAGGTCTGCGCGCCATGTGGGACCCTCCTCCAGTGGCCGGGGAGCAGCCGGGGATTGAACCGGCGCCGCAGAGGCCGCGGGCAGCTTTGCAACCCAGCGCTCAACCGCTGCGCCAACGGGGAGGCCCGACAGAACAAATTTTACACAGATTTAAAAACTTGTCCTAGGACCCTGACCATATCCCCTGCCCCCTACTCCCTCACCCCTGTCTTTCTGTCTTGTTTATCCCCTCCCCCCTTCTCCTACATCTGTCTTTTTTAACTGCTTTCTTCTCTGTCAGCTTCATTTCCTCTCTGTGGGAAGATGGCAGTTAAGCCCTTGGCATGCATCCTTCTCCCAGAAGCCTGAGTAAAAATCATAACTTTTTTTCTTTCCTAGTATTTTTTTTTTTTTTTGCTTTCCTAATCAAGTTCCAGAATTATGTCTCATCAGTTCTGTATGTGTTCCATGCCCACATTCTTTTTTTAACTATTTATTTATGCATATAAGATCTGGGGGATAGGCCAGAGGTGTGGGGTGTGAGAAGATTCACCAGAGACAGAGTGGGGAGCAGAACAGGCAGACTAACTGAAATGCACTGCTGAGGGGAGCAGTGGGCAAGTCAGGAGAGGTTTGATGTGCTTCCTGACTGGCCAGAGATCCAACCCTGCTGCAAAGGCTACAGAAGGCCTCACAGTGCTCTGCTTAACCCCTTGTGCTACCAGGGAGGCCCATGCCATGTGAAACTGAGCCCACTCAATGTCCAGAATTCTAGACGTAGGTGTGTAGGCCTTATTCAAAGCACAGGCATGCATCACCAAGGAAAGCCATAGTACGTGAAGGGATCTGGTCATGGGCATCAAATATTTTGATAAATGTTTTTGAAAGCAAACTTGTGAGAAAGCAATATATGTGCTTCTTTATTAAGAGAGACATCTGTACATTTCTTAGTGTATTTCCTTCAAATCATTTTACTTACATGTATTTATTATATTTTAAGCATCACTACTATATGATTTCATACAGATTTGTACATTAAAATGCTAATAACACGTCTTTTTTTCTGACTGAAAATATCGAGAAGAAAATCATAACAGTCCTTACTACTTATGGACAACTAGTATAAATACTTGGTTATATTTCTTAGTTTATCTACATCCATCAATACATATATAGATACAGGCATTTATATGAATTCTATATAGCATTTTTCAAAGCATAAATTACACAGGATTATTCATAAATTGTAAATGAAACTAATGTGAAAAAAGATAGTGAAAGTATTATGACTTTTCAGTTTTTTTTCATCAAAATTCTACATTTAATTCTTGGATTTAAGGTATTAACAGATCTTTTTTTAAACAAATTTCAGCAAATCCTAAATGTTAAAGCAGAAATTTAAATAATTCAAATTCACATAAAATAATCTTTTTGTCCATGTAGTACCTCCTTTGATGCATAGAAATAATTCAGTCGTCTTCTTTAATTATATGTCTAAATGTCCAAAAACAGAATTATGCTGTATAAAACTTATTTTTTTTTAAATATTGAAAAGAAATAAAAGCTCATCCTTTTAAAAAGTCTGGTTGAATCCTTACCTCTTTTTTCTTTCTACCCTCCAACAAACCACCCATGTCCACACTCCATCTACCTTTTCCCTCCCTCAAAGACAAGTTATGTCAAGATTTGATGCAGAACGTTCAAAGCTTTTCTAAGCATATTTATAAGTACATACCGTTTATATATTTATTAATACTATATTCTAAATATTGTTCTAAATTTCATTTGTTCCCTTAGCAATGTACTGCATGCTCCCTTTTCCATCCACATGTAATTATCAAAGTTGCTATGTTTGTCTACCTTTTATTCTGTTCTGTGATGGTTCAAACTTTAGTCCAATATTCATTCATCTCTTGTCTTGATGGGAGAGCATTCTAATTGGTGAATACAGGTATAAAAAGTAAAATGAAATGATCAATTATGCCAGGTACCTGTAAGCCTATGAAGATATATAATTCAGGACTAAGAAGATATAAAATGCTGAAGTTAGCACTTTAGCAAATGCTAAAGAATTGCTATTTTTTATAGGATAAGTCAGTAAAGGGACAAAATACATAGAAAATAAGTAGGGAGAGATTTCAGACAGAAGGAAGCACAATTGCAAAGCCTTGAGCTAGTTCAGTG
This sequence comes from Talpa europaea, assembly GCF_964194135.1. Lineage (NCBI taxonomy): Eukaryota > Metazoa > Chordata > Mammalia > Eulipotyphla > Talpidae > Talpa > Talpa europaea. Next base: position 78,611,549 of record NC_140068.1, read on the forward strand.
CTTGGTCTGCTCACAGAGCACCTAGTAGGCTACTGTGGCTGGGGCAGAGTGAGCAAGGGGGAGAGAGATCAGACATGGACCAGAGGGCTTCTGGGGACAAATCACGTGGGATTGTGTATACTTACAACAGAACTAATTTTTTTTACTTTAATAAAATAAAAGTGTATTGGAGCATATTGAGTAGATAATAGCAAAATTTGCTTTTTTATTTGGACTGTAATTGCTGCCCTATGGAGAGTTGGGTGAAAGTAGGAAACCTAGCTGGGAGGTTAATTCAAAGCCCCGGGGTGAATGAAGTCAAGAAGATAAAGAGATTTTGGGAAAAAATGAGCAATGAAGTGAAAGGAAATCATGAGAACAGGGGATTTTAGAAATAAGTCAAGGATGTATTTCAAGGAGAAAGGTATAGTCAGGTACCATGAACTCAAGTACAATGAGAAGACTGTATTGATCTAGCGATGTGGAGGTCCTTGGCAATAATATAAGAAGTACTTGTAGGATTTGGGGGACCAAAAAACTCAGATGGACTGGATTCATGACAAAATGGAATCAGAATTTGTGATAATAGGTATTTCTTCTTTCAGGATTATTTGCTGCAAAAAGAAGCTAAGGATTGGGTAGTATCTGGAGAGGGATGTGAGGTCAGGAGAGAGATATTGGCAATATTAGATTATATTCATTTTACACCTAAAGCACTCTTCCTGACTGCAAATAAAACTCAAATTACTTTTTGAGTCACATCTATAACTCTGGCTGTTTCCTGTATGCTTTTTCACCTTTTTAGTTTTCCCATGTCTCTAAATTAGAAGCACCCCACCTGTCATTAGTTCTTTCTTCTCTGTTGTGATGTCATTTCTACTTGCTCTTTCTCATTTATATTTGACATGTCTGCTGCTTTTACTGGAGCTGTTAGCATGCTATATCAGTTTAAGCAGATTACCATGTCTTTTTCTTAATTTTTATTTTCATTTTTGGAGTTGCATTTTTGTTCTTCCATTTGTGCATGTTCCTCTCACTCTCCACCAAAACACCCATGCTGATGCCCCTCAGCACAGCTTTACTGTCCTTTAATTCTTCCCTGATAATGGTTTTGTCTACTTAATGAAATCATTATTCAAAACCTTCCCAATAGCTTTTGACCTTTTCCTATTATTATAGATTTTTAAATACATTCAACTCCTCTGTTGATGAAAGTTTATTTCCAACTCATACTTTTCTAATAGTGGAATTAATACAAATATAGCCCAGGGTCAATGGCATTTAAACCCAAAGATTTCCATGTAATCTGATCCTTCATTCAGAGGCTCAGAACAAACTTTCCTTTGGAGGGCCATTATATTGCATTTTCTTGCTGATTATTATTTTTTCCCTTTCATTTCTCCCCTTCTCAAATTCTCTGACCTCATGTTTGTCTTCATGCTTCTAATTCATCTTTTAGGTCACCCTAAAACTTAGTGTCTTAAAGCAACAATAATTATTTACTATCACTCCCTGTTTCTGTGGGTCTGGTATTTGAGACTGTCGGTCCACCATCTGGTTTAGGACTCTCTTGAGTTTGCAAATAGACAGTTCTTTCAGAGAATTGACCTTGAAAGACGTTTTATCACTTGTTAGGTGCCTGATTTGAGAAACCTTGAACAGCTGGTATTCTTGGGACATAGTTTCTATCCCAGGGTAGCTTCTCTATGTATTCTATCCAGCACAGTGATTATAAGACAGCTGAGCTTCTTACATGTTCCACAGTGTGAGTCCCAAGAGAAAATCAAACAGAAGGCCTTATTGCCTTGTTAAATGAGCTTCTGAAATAATATGGCATCACTTTCACTGCAGCTATTGATTAGCCCAGGTAATTACAAAGTTCTGTATAATTTTAAAGGAAGGGTGAAATAAATCTTTACTTCCTCATGGAAAATGTCAAGGTAGCAGTGTAAAAACAGTTGTGGGATTGGATATGTATTGATACAGCCATATTTGGGAGATTATAATCTGCTGCACCTCTAGCATATCAATCTCTTCTTTTTCAAAACATTTTACTCTTTTTATTATATTTTTATCCTTCAACTTAATCTCCATGATTTCCTTATTCTCCCATTGCTCTCCTTACTTCCCATCTTAAACTCTATGGTGTGGAATTCCTTCATACTTTTTGGTACACTCAGATGCTTCAATTTATGATATAAATTACACTATGTCAATACCCAAACTGATTGATCTCTGCTTGAAACATACCGAAGAAAACTGCATTACTGTGCTTGCTGGTTTTATTATAACTATATTATTATTATTATTAATTTATATCACCATCCAGAGCATCTGACACTGCCAAACAACACTGTCATCTAGTTGAAACATTCCTCATTCTCAAAGATTGCAAGTTTTTTCCCTGTTCTAAAAGCAAGTTTTTCAAAACTCTCCTACCAGCAGAAAATTTGGTTTGCCCCTAACACAAATTTCTGTTATATTTTTTAAATGTAAGTCTTCCAACAAGTAATTTCTAATATACAAAAATTATTTCATTAATTTCCATTTTTTTAAAGGAAAAATAGCATGATGGGACCTCCCCCTATCCAAAAGTAGAATGTTCTTTGAAAACTTTCATAGGCTGAAATGGCATAAAGAAACAACTACCACTGATTTATATGGGAATAATTTTGAGCATGCCCAGGCCCCAGAATTAACCCGCCACATCATACCATGTTATGCATAAAAATTAAAATTATGCTAACATACAGTAAAGCCCAGAATGATATGATAAACACACAGCCTGTATCAAGTAGTTCTGGGGAAGGAGTTTGGTGGTGCCACTGCTCAGGGTGGGCACAGCATTTATTAGGGCTGCTTTGAAACAAACAGTGACTCTTATTTTCACTTTTTGCCTTTTGCCATAAAAGCTAAAGACCGCTTCAGATTTTTTTTCAATTAGTAAAATGTAGGTATTTATGTAGGTCTTTCATGAAAATAAGATGGTATAACATAAACCTTCAAAATTTGGGGCTATTTATGTTACTATTTTCTATCCATTGCTTTTGTAGAGTTCTCTTTTTAATTATTTTCTAATTAAAGAGTGGAATTTTAGTTTTAATTTTATTCTAAATCAGGTATTATTTAAGAGCATATATCTTAACTTTGAGGCTAATATCTATTTAGCAGGTACTACATGATACAATAATTCTGGGTGTTTTAGTTGTAGTGAGTCATCTGAACCTCAAAAGAACCTTATTATTCTGCTAAAGTGGCAATTATTATTATATGATGATGATTAAACTGAAGTAGAGAGAGGATAAGTAACTTTACAAGGTTTCTACCAGAAAAGTAGGCTTTCCAGACTGTTTATGTTCACAACTACTAAAATATCACTTCCATTCATAGCAAATATTAAATTATTAAGTTGACTTATATCTCTACCTTCCTGATTTTATTAAGGTTTTGAGTGGCAAACACATTAACATTTCAAATGTCCCAATATCCTAAGAAGATCATTTATATTCCAAATTTATGGGATACAAAGTATATAAACATTAATGTATTAAATGTATATATATATGGCTTTAAATTTTTGCTCAATGTTACTTTCTATAAGAAATATGGTAATGTCTGCTCATTTCCATTTTGTCATTTTTTAAATTTTATACTTTGTATTCTGCTAGTATATTCTTTTTATTGAGATATAATTGGAATATGACATTGTATAAGTTTAAGGTATATAATGTGTTGACTTGATACATTTACATATTGTAATACAATTACTACTGCAGAATTAACCAATATTTCTATCACCTGACATAATTTTCTCTCCTTTTATGTGGTGATAACTTTAAAGGCTCAGTATCTCAGCAACTTTGAAGTATGTAATATAATATTACTGACTCCAGTCACTATGCTATAATTGAGATCTCTGGAATTTGTTCATTTATTTGCAAACTCGCACACTTTGACCAGCATTTCCCCAACTGTCTCATCCCCAAACACTGGTAACCATCATCTGATTCATTCTGTAATTTTAACTTTTTTGGGGGGTTAACATGTAAGTGATATTATAAAAATATGTGTCTTTTCTGCTTGACTTATTTTACTTCACACAGTGGTCTCAAGATCCATTCATCTTTTTTTTTTTTCTTTTTTTTTTTTTCTTTTTATAGAGGCATGCTTTATTTATTTGTTTTTGCTGGTTTTGTTTGTTTGTTTTGTTTATACATGCACTGGGTACAGTCAGAAGTGCGGGAGGGTGAGAGAATTCACCAGAGCCAGAGCGGGGAGCAGAGCAGGCAGAAGGACCGAAGTACACTGCTGAGGGGAGCAGCGGGCGGCAGGAGAGGTCTGCACGCCATGTGGGACCCTCCTCCGGTGGCCGGGGAGCAGCCGGGGATCGAACCGGCGCCGCAGAGGCCGCGCGCAGTTACGCAACCCAGCGCTCAACCGCTGCGCCACCGGGGAGGCCCAAGATCCATTCATCTAACAAATGGCAGGATTACTTTTTTTTCCCTCATGACTGAATAATATACATCATATACATATATATATCCCCAATTATATATTTACATTTTCTTTATTTCTGGTGGACATTTCAGTTTGCATATCTTTTTTTTTTGGCATGAATAATGCCACAATAAATATGGGGGTACATATATTGCTTGATACTCTGTTTTCATTTGCTCTTTGAATATAGACTCAGAAGTGGGATTGCTGGATCATTGGTAGTTCTATTTTTAATATTTTAATGAACCTCCATACTGTTTTCTATAGTGTCCACACTAATTTACAATCCACCAACTGTACACAAAATTTCCTTTTCTCCATATCCTCACCAATACTTATAATCTCTTATCTTCTTGGTGATAGCCATTCTAATAGTTGTGAGGTGATATCCCATAGTGGTTTTGATTTGCATCTCCCTAATAATTAGTGATATTGTACATCTTTAATTTACCTGTTGGGCATCTGGATGTCTTCTTTTGAAAGATGTTCAGTTCCTCTGCCAATTTTTAACATTAAGTTTTTTTGGTATTGAGTTTTATATAGTTTGAATCTTAACTTTATACAATATATACTTTGAAAGTATTTTATCCCATTCCATAGGTTGCCTTTTTATTTTTATTTTTTTAAATTTTTTTTCTGTGCAGAAGATTTTCACTTTGAATGTAACTACACTTTTGTTGCTGCTTGTGCTTTTGATGTCATATACAAAAATCACACCAAGGAGCTCATTCCCTGTTTCTCTTAGGAGTTTTATATCATCAGATCTCATAAGTAAGTCTTTAATTCATTTCAAGTTTTTATGAGTGGTGTAAGATATTTTTTACATGTAGTTATCCAGTTTTCGCAACACCAGTTTTTGAAGAGACAAACCCTTCCCCATTGAGTATTCTTGTCTTCCTTGTCAAATATTTGTTGATTGCATATACCTAGGTTTATTTCCTTTCTTTCTTTTCTGTGATCTAATGTGAGATCTATGTGTCTGTTTTAATGCCAGCATATACTGTTTAAATCACTACAGCTTTGAATATAACTTGAAATCAGCAAGTGTGGAACCTCCAACTTTTTTCTTTTACAGTATACCATTTACTATTTGTGGTCTATTGAGGTTCCATACAGATTTTAGGATTTTCTTTTTCTGTGAAAAATGTCAATGGAACTTTCAAAGTCATTACATTTGATCCACAGATCACTTGGATAGTGTCTATATATTTTAACAATGTTAATACTTCTGATGAATGAACACAGGATATCATTCTATTTGTGTCTTCCTCAATTGATTTTATTAAAGTCTTATAGTTTTAAAGTTTCATGCTCTTGGTTAAATTTCCAGTATTTTATAGTTTTTGATGTTGGTATAAACAGGATGGTTTTCCTTATTTTTTTCAGCTGTTTTGTTTTTAGTGCATTGAAATACAACTGATTTCACATCCTGCATAATGAATTTGTTCATTAGTTTCAGAGGTTTTTGTTGACTCTTTATGATTTTCTTTATGTTATCTGCAAATAATGACAATTTAAAATTGTCATTTCTTTCAATTTGGATGCCATTTACTTTGTTATCTTGCCTGATTGCTCTATGCTTTTCAGCACTATGTTGAATAGAAGTGGTGAGAGTGCACACCCTTATCTTATTCCGAATCTTAGATGACAAGCTTTCAACTCTCATCATTAACTTTGATCAAGTTATGCTTTTGTCATATATGATGCTTTATCAGATTGAGGTATTTTCCTTCTATACACGATTTATTGGGTTTTTACCACAAAAACATGACTATAATTTTTCAAATGATTTTTTTTCTGTTTTATTCCTGTCATGTCATTTTTCTCATTTTCATTTTCCTGTTTTTAGATCTTATTATTTTAATTTTTTTTTAAAAATATCATCCTGCATAATATTCTGACTCTTTATACATCCCCAAAAATCTTGCTTTTGTTTGAAGCATATCAGATTTGGGAATCACAGGCTTCAGAGTTCTATTGCTTCCTAGACACAGAATAAGAGAAGGTTTGAGAGACTATAGGGCTTAGGCACTAAAATTGAATGGTGATTTTCAATGGTCAGCAGGGTGGTCCCTTGAGAAATAGCTATCCAATTGCAAGCTATATCACTAAAAAAATCTGTAAGACTTGGACCTGGGACAAGTTTTGATGTGAAACACCCTTGGATGTTCATTATATAAGAGGAGAAAACACAGTCTATTCTCTCCTATTTATAGCAGATATTCAAACACACACCGGTAGAGAGAAAGTGACAGAATTCTCAATGCCCATGCTTGTAATAAAGCCCATCATAAGTAGGGGAGCAGCTGGCAGTGTAGGCTGTGGTGGTCCAGGTGGTGTCAGATTCTTGGCCCTAAAAGCAGAAAATTGGCTGTAATTTGGGTGCCTGAGGCAGCATAGGCCAGAAGTAGAAGCTGGGGGAGGGAACACTGATTGGGTTTAAAAGATAAAGAGGACAACTCACAGAAATGTCTACATAAACTGTGCCTCCTCCATAAATGCACACAGTCAGAAAAATATGTGTTAACAAGGGAAGGGCATGTTCACAAGTATATGTAAAGCACTTCAACTACTAGAACAACATTACCTTTATTAAAGTGGATGATGGCTTGGATCCACTGTAAATAGATTTGAGCATTAATGTGACCTCACTTATTTCCCAAATCTTTATCTAGATATTAAATCCAATGTTTATTTTCCTGCTCTATTGCCACTGCCTTGGTTTAGATCCAATCATTTGAGGATAAATAGTTCCATAAAACCTTGTCTGAGCACTAAACTTATACTTTGGAGCTCTTAAATTCACCAGCTACAGAGCTATTAATACTCTTCTGAACCCAAAGCTAATCACGTCATTCTTCCATATAGAATTCCTAACTTGTCTTCTATTAAGTTTGAAATTTCCTGGACTATTACAATTTTTTAAAAAAGATTTATCCACTATGAACCTATTAATGTCACTTTCTGCCACAAGCCCTCACTTTTTCTCTGAATTACATGCAATTCCTTAAAAGGACTATGCTGTTCCACACACATATCCTACTATGCATCTGTCCCTTCTGCTTTCTCACCCCTGCCTTCAAACTCCAGGAAGAGTTTTCCTTCTAAAACTACCATTCCATAGGCAGAGTTAAGAATTTCATTGGTCCAGTATCTAGTACCTAAAAACTGATTTTTAGGGCCTCCCCTGGTGGCGCAGCGGTTGAGCGCTGGGCTGCAAGGCTGCCTGCAGGCTCTGCAGCGCTGGTTTGTTCCCCAGCCGCCGGCGAGGGTCCCACAAAAAAAAAAAAAATTTGTTTTGTTTATATTCTTACAAAAATGGTTACCTTAATGTGTGTAGGGGTTTAATCCTTTTAGTCTGTATAACCTTCTTAGCACAGCGTTTAGGTAAGTAGTAAACACTCAATTTCCTTTTCTTCATAAACAATGTGTCATTGTTTCTAACGTTTCAAAATTAAGTGAAATAAAGAACAATGAACTGGTGTCCTTCAGATTAGTCAACAGTTTTACTGATTGCTGGTTTCTTATGAGACACTGTGGTAGGCCCTGGGATTGACACACATATTTTATGAATACAGGCTAGTTCCTGCTTCAAATAACATACATGCTAATAGGGAAGAAAAGCCTAAAGCAAAAAACTCAAATCTAGATTTTATTGAAAAGAAAATTGATACTGCAGGAGTCTGAAAGGGTATCAAGCAGATTACTGAATTAATAATTTTTGAGAAGACAATATTTATATTTCCTAAGAAAAATGTTTACCTTATTAGTATTAAAAAGTCACAACAAATTATCAGGATTTATATTCATCAATTGTGAAGGATTTAACTGGTATAAGCATCTCAAAAATCCTTCCAGGGAGATTAAAAAAAAAAATTAAAGAGACTCCTCATGGTGTAAAGATTGACCAAATTCCTCCTGGGGTGTGGAGGGGTCCTGAGATATATAAAATAGGGATGTTTACACTTCAGCTGTGACATGGCAGAGAAAACTTAATTGTCTGTGGAACTGGGAGCCAGCACAATTTCTTCCACAGAAGCTGGTCAGGGATACTGGGATACTAATCTGACCTTGTAGTTTATACATGTGTTTTAGATTCAAGTCCTCTCTGTGATACCAATTAGTATTTTTTAAAAATAAATTTACTAAAATGATAAAAATTTAAATGTAGTTGTGGCTAACTTTCAGGTTGGCTTACTACTCATCTTTTTAAATTTTTCTAAATACTTTTGTCTTCTGTGCTGTTGAGCAGACTTTCTTTGTATTTATTTGTTCTGAAAATAATTTATGCACAAGATACAATTGAAAAAAAATTACTATGGAATGGTGGCCAATATTCCTACCCAATAGAGTAGGAAGAAAAGGAAACAAAGTGGTTTTGGGGGGATTAGTCCATCCAACAATGGCCATGACATGCAGTGTTTTTTACAACCATGGGGGTAAGAAGGTTACAGATTTGCACTAATCTTTTCAGCAATTTGAAAAAATGAGCATAATTTTTAAAATTTGCAATGTACTTAAGATAAAAGCAAATATTCCTGGGATTAAGTTCAGGCAGAAATTTGTCCTTATGTAACCCTGTTAGGAATTGTCGGATATCTTGAAAGACATCCTTAGCTCTTAGGCAAACATACTAACATATCTTAGGATTCTTCCTTGGCATTCTTCTAAGTGAAGGCTGCCATCATCAAAGTACAGCAAGATATCAGAGATATAAGGTCTATATTATAAAGTGTCTCTGCATACAGACACGCTCATGGACACAATGGAATAAGAGGATACAGCTCCACCTGGGGATAAAATAGGGTGGAATTGAAAATAATCTGAACAGAAAAAAAAAAAAAAAAAAAAGACTGCATCTCCCACAGAAATGTTTCCAAAGGTGGTGTTTTCTGCCATAGCTGTTATATGTAAATGATAGTAGTGAGTTCCATAAATTGTAATTACCTCCAGTTAGCATCTGAGTGGCCATTTGGAAGTCTATTTGCATAGGTAAGTCCACAGTGCCACCAATGGGCTGTGATAGAAAGTTTTGCTTTGGTTTATATCAGTTTTGTTATCAAAGACTATTAGTTGACAATTTGTAAATGGGAGAATACCTGTGAATCCAGACTAGAACCTGGAATGCAACTATGTTTCCAGAAATGAAAAGAGTCCTCTAATTTGACTCACATGAAACTGGGATGAAGTTGTCATTTTTTGAAAATAAGAACCCAAGGAGCCTCCCTGGTGGCACAAGGGGTTAAGCACTGCACTATGAAGCAATCCACAGCCTCTTCCTACCTGGCCAGAGAGCAACCCACATGGCACAGCAGAGCTCTCCCGCCTCACCCGCTGCTCCCCTCAGCAGTGTATTTCAGTACATCTGCCTGTTCTGGTCCCCAGTCTGTCTCTAGTGAATCCTCTCATCCCCCGAATCTCTGGCCTGTATCCCAGCTCTTGTATGCATAAATTAATAAATCTTTAAAAAAAACAAAACAAAACAAACAAACAACAAAGAAAATAAGAACCCAAGCAATGACAATGGCTTAAATGAAATACTGCACATTCTTGGGTAACTACAAATATTTCTTCAAGATGTGGTAGAGTTGAACCTCCCTGGTGGTGCAGGGGTTAAAGCGATGGTGCTATCAAGCTATTGCCAGCTATTACATCACAGAATTCAACCCATATGGCACAGCAGACCTCCCCTGTCTTGCCCACTGCTCACCTCAGCATTGTAGTTCAATAGATCTGCCTGTTCTGCTCCCCACTCTCTCTGGTGAATCCTTTCAACACTTGCACCTTGGGTTTACACTCCAGTGCTTGTATAAATAATCTTTAAAAATAAAAAAATAAAAAATTACCGAGAGAGAGAGAGAGAGAGAGAAGGAGATGGTGGAGTTGGCTAAAAAAAGAAGAGTGGTTTGAATCCCTAGAATTCTAAGTGAAAAAATCAGAGGGCAAATGCTGTCCATACCAGCTGAGTTAGAATCCCTGAGATTCACTCCACATCAATTAAAACAATGCACTGGAGTGGCGTCAGAGAATCCATATTTTTAATAAGAATCTCTGATGCTTCTGAAGCAGAGTTGAGTTGGTTGTTTTGACATGAAAGCCTTGCCACAATAATTTTAGCTGAGAAAAGCAATCGACACTGCAACCACTTTATATTGTCCTGGCAAATCACTCACAGAAAGCCCAGTTTTAAATACCACCACCTTAATATACCTTCCAAGAAAACCCGGTTGAGAGGTGCCTTACTCTTGGGTGACCATGATCTATACTAGTTAACACATTAGATCAGGAACACCAAGATAAATGCAATTATTGAGTGATGGTTTTATTGGGGCACAACTATACAAAATGCTGATACTTAATGACAATATTTAAAGCTTTTTGCTGAGGATAATTGTTAGCAAGTTGCTTCAGTGACTATTCCTAGCAGCAATATTGTCATTTATATAAAATATTGACTGGGGGGGTCTCCCTGGTCGCTCAAGGGGTTAAGGCCCCTATGAAGCTATCCGCAGCCACCACAGCACGACTTTGATCCCCAGCCAGGGAGCCTCCCATATGGTGCAGCAGACCTCTTCTGTCTTGCCCGCTGCTCCCCTCAGCAGTGTATGTCTATCCACCTGTTCTGTTCTCCACTGTCTCTGGCGAATCCGCACCCCCCACAGCTCTGACCTGTACCCCAGTTCTTATATGCATGAATCTTTATATAAATAAAATATTGACCATTATTCTATATGATGTTGTCTGTATGCACACGTATTAAATCAAATATTTGAAATAATCACAGAAGTGGGGAGAATCTTTAACATGTCATCCCACTGGAAAAACTTGCTAGGGAACAATTTTGCATATTCTGACTCGAGAAAATATTCAACTCCTACCTAGTAAAAGCATCAATAATAGGGCTTACTTGCACTCTTGAAAAAAAGAGATAAGGACATAATTTGGTTTTCATAAAAAAATTGCACTCAGGTTAGGTTTTAACTTGCATGTAAGTTGCTGATGAGTGTTAAGCATGAAAGAATTTTCCACAATAATATCTATAAAGCCGTTAACTATGAGCATAACCTGCTGACAATGAACCTAATTTATTTATTTATTTATTTTTAAAGATTTATTTATTTTTGCATACAAGAACTGGGGCACAGGCCAGAGATGTGGGGTGTGAGAGGACTCACCAGAGACAGAGTGGGAAACAAAACAGGCTGATCAACTGAAATACACTGCTGAGGGGAGCAGTGGGCGAGTCAGGAGAGGTCTGCTGTGCCATGTGGGTAGCTCCGTGGCTGTGGATCGAACTTGTGCTGCAGTGGCTGCAGACAACTTCATAGGTTGTGTCTCAACCACCTGTTCCACCAGGGAGTCCTAATATACCTAATTTAAACTACAAATAGAATGAGGGAAATGTATTCTTTGCAATCTGCTGAATACCATGGTTTCATCCCATTCCAGTTATCTGCAATGTAAGTCATCAGACAAACACAGTTAAGGGTCAAAAAGGTAAGGAGGGGGCCTCCCCAGTGGTGCAGCAGTTGGTTGCTGGGTTGCGAGGCTGCCCGCAGCCTCTGCATCACCGGTTCGATGCCCGGCTGTCGGGTGAGGGTCCCAAATGGCGCGCAGACCTCTTCTGCCACCAGCTGCTCCCTTCAGCAGTGTACCTCCTCAGTCTGCCTGCTCTGCTCTCTGCTCTGACTCTGGTGAATTATCTCGCCCTCCTGCACTTCTGACTGTACCTGGTGCTTGTATAAATAAATCTTTAAAAAAAAATAAGATAAGGAGGAGATGGTCACTTTCAGCATCAGGTATACAGCAAACATGGGATCAAATATTGGAAATTTAATATTCAGATTCTATTGGTAAAACAAGAACAACAACAGCAACAACAACAAAAAAAAAAAAACAATTTATAGATGCCTTCTTACAATAATATATCCTAAAGGGCTAGACTAAATTTTCACATGAGGAAAGTATACCTTGAGAATTAGTTGCAGACACAAGGGAGGTCAGGTACTTTGTAAAGGGAAAGCTATAGTTTTCTAATAAAAATATTTTAATTAAATCAATTCTTAAATGCCAAAACATTAGAGAGAGCAGATGGAAATTCTTTCTCTTAGAATAGGAAAACTTCAATGTGATTAGTTTTATAATCAAATGAATGGAGGTCTGCTGGTTTTCATGATACGAGTTTGATAAGTTCTATTACAACATTTCTCAACAGAAAGAACAGGATTTATGAAGTAAAAGAATCCTAAATGCAGATTCATTTGAAGTAATGTGCTATTTAAAAAAGATGAGTAAATAAGGATATTAATAGCTAGTCAAGATAAAAATGAGATGACCTACTCCTGCCCCAAACACATACAATTAAAAGATAAGACTGGGCAATAAGAAGAGTTGTAGAAGATTTGCAAAATCAAATAAGCAAATTTATATGGTCTAAAAGAGAATTTGTAAATATTGAAATTATTTCCAGACCTGCTGCTGATGCAGGAGAAAAAAATAATGGGCTCATGATAATAGAAATAAGCAAGAAATATAACTAATGCCACAGCACACTTTCCACCTGGAGGGGTCTCTGGATTGTGTCCCAAATAGAAGGGAATGGCTCTGCTGGCCTGGAAATCTAACTCAATCAGACTTCTAGGTGCTGTTATAATTATTTATTTTCAGTGCTACAGGACAGCACACTCTCCATTGTATGAAAATGGTCATGATCTTCATGAGGACAAAAATAGATGTTTTGAAGAACGTAATATCTACTACTAATTGTGTTGTACCAGATGCAGATGGGAACAGAGATAAGTCCAGGATGGTCCTGATAAGATGAGATAAAGGGTAAAGATGAGTGAAAGGGTAAAGATTCCTGTTGCTCTTTTGGGGTTAAGGAGGCAGGGAGGTCGCTGTGGGAACATAAATGTGAGATGAAAGATGGACAAGTCAGACCAGACTTGGCATTTCAGTAGCAGATGAGTTGTCACAGGATTTAAGGAAATAAACAAAATAAGGTATAATCTATGAGAGTGGTTTGATGAAGAACATCAGAAATGAGTTTTTTCCACAAGACCAAGAAGAATGAAACAGATTTTTGGTGCATTATTCACATGGACCCAGGACTTACGCTTATGACCTTAAGTCACATGTAAGTGTATATGAGTAAGGGGTGCTAAGACCAAAAGACTGAGGGGGAGGTCAGTGACCATAATCACCCATGGGGCTGAAGGGTGGGTTTTACTGAGGATAAGAGTAGTCATCTGGCCTGCAATTGATGAGAAGCTACTGCTCTCTCTCAGTTTGAAGGTATTCAGATAATGAGAATTGGCATTCTCAACAGATGGTTTACTTTGGTTAAAAAAAGTTATGCATTGTGTAGACTCTGAGGATATAGGGTGTTTTGTTCACAGTGGGAAGGGAGTTCCAAAAGGAGCATGGAAAGAACTGGAAGAAAACAGAACAAAAGGGTGAGTTGGGGTATTTCTATGGATTATTAATTCATTAATTTAAGACATTTATTAAGTGACTTCTATGTGACAGGTACTATATTAGGAATAGGGATATAGCACTAAAAAATATAGAGAAACTCCCTGGAATCAAGAACCTTAGATTCCTAATGACTATTGGCATGAAATTTTGGAGGGAGATAGGCATTTTACAGCCTTCTTTTCATTTGTACCACATTGCTGCAACCTTGTGAATGCTCATATATATATATATATATATATATATATATATATAAAAGCAAAAGCATGACCTTAGGCAAAAGGATGTCTAAAATAGTAGAAATATTAAACCTGGATATTTGAAAAAATAATGAAGAAAAATAGCTACCAAACTAAAAGATAGCTTTTAAAAAGAGTAAACTAAATGAAAGGAAATCTAAATGTCTGAGGTACAAAATAAATTGTGGAATATCCTCAAGCTGTTTAATTGATAGATATGTTTGTTGTTAATACTCTGGAATGATGATTTTTCTCACTTCATAATTGATAGCCTGCATGATTTAGATGCATCTTTACAAGAAACTTCTCCACTTTATATCTCTGAACCACATAATGAGAACTTTTATGTCTACACCCCTGTAAAAGAGAATATTACTTCTTTCTGGAGATGTTCTAGTTATCACATCTGCAACAAATTAAGCTTCAAGTTGCTGTGAAATGTTAAGTATTTCTCAGTCCCAAAAACATTGTTTGCACCATTTTCTCTTTGGGAATTAAATTCAAACATTGTGAAATTAATTAGAAATTGATTACATAATAGCTTTTTTTAAAAAATGGAGTTATCTTTCTGCTATTAAATATGGCTGCGGCCTATGAAAAGTAATAGATTATTTGTTTACAAAGGTGGCATAAGCAGTGCCTCTCCTAGTGACCTGGCCTGGCCTTGACCTAAGATTCTCAATTTTGGGATCCTTTCCAAGTTGAGGCAATAAGCTTAGCTAGGGATTGGGAAGGGAACTGACAGAGATGATCAGAAGATAACCATAAACACAGATATTCTGCAAGAAACAAAATTATTTTGGGGATGTAAAAATGTAAATTATTTTTCTTTTTCCTTGGGCTCTGCTTCATTTACTCTCAGATTTGCCACCTGCCATTCATTCTCCTCAGAAGATAACATGAATCTGAGGCAATGAGTCACCCTATTTGCTGGGATTTGACTGAAGGAAAGTGAGTGGAACTCTGTGGGAGCAGGAGGGTGGTGGGGTGAGCTGGCTTCTGCTTGTCATGAGAGTAGAACTACGAATAAGGAATACAGGTAGAGAGAGAAAACACTGAGCACTGTAAGGAGGACAACACCAAAAACACGCTTCAAGAAACTTTTCCTCTGTTGCCTACTTCCCATTCACAGCCACGGATAGAAGGGAAGATGGGTGACCTGCCTTCAGGTCTGACTGAGAAGTGGCCAAGTAGCCAGCTTGTGCTAATCAATTAATCAACGCAAAACACCTCACCACAGAAACAGCTAATCTTTCCTGGGATTGCACTCTGAGAATTTCACTTTGTCTTCTGAAACTACCCCTTATGCAAATCACATTTCCATAAGAGTCAAATATTTACCTTGTCCAGAAACTTTTACTCTACTTTTGATATGTTAGAATAAACAGTGCTGCATAAAAATTGATTCTTAAAGTTCTTGATAGTTGATTCTGTAATTTATCAGAATCATTTAGGTAAATGAAATGTAGAAAACATACATTTAAAATTTATTATTGAGTAAACATTTGTAGAACCTAAAAAATAAAATTTATCACTGAATTTAAAATAGCTTTTAAGTTTTATATATAATGACGAAGAACAAAATTACTTCATGTTAAAATTATATAAATGCTATACTTCCTAGTATACTAATAAATTAAAAATCACAAGGTTATCATTCTAAGTCAAACCAAGATTAAGTGTCTTGACTCAGATAAAATCTCCAAAATTTAATACTATGTGATTGTACATATTTTATGAAATATTTATGCATTAATCTTAACTATATTATAGTACTTGCTCTTTAAAACAACATTAAAAACCTTTTATATCATAATTATCCCTGGTTATATAAACTTATTGAGAAAAATATTTTGGTCATTGAGTACTGCACCAGAGGGTTTAATTCAATTCTTAACTGCAAAGAGTTGACACTAGTTATGAGTGAATAACCAACGTATCTAATCAACAACAAAATTTTTCATACAATAGATAGGGCAGTGTGAATGCGATTATAGAATTCTCAGTATGGTTTTTACTTAAAAATTATATAACAAGCATCCATCACAGTAGCTGCAATCACATTAGATTTGATAAACTTCATGAAAGCATTGTAAATCAGATGTAAAGAACTTTAAATGTTTAAGATAATCATTAAACAATTGACAGGAGGTTACACACATGGGGTACAATAATTATAGAAACATTTCATGAAAAACTTAAAAGACATTCCAACTTCAACGCTTACAAAGAAAAATTGAGATAATGCAAATACGTGGCAAGTGGGAGGGTCTTTTGCCTCCTCTTTAGTAACAGTAGTTCTCTAGAAAATAATCTCCATTAAATTTGGGGAGACAAGAGTGTTTTCCATGCCTTTTCTTGTCATTTACTCTCGTACGTAACTGGAGATTTGATAGACTTTAACAACATTGTCTCTGTATATGTATTGTCTCTAAAAAAATCTATTATTTTGCTTCATGCCATTTGAAAACTAATCACATATTACTTAATGGAATTCCCTTTTTTTTACTTCTAACTTTTAGGAAGTAAAGAAGTTGAAAATTAACTGGAATTGAAAATGTCTCTCAATTTTTTGAAATGCAGATTTCACACCTGATATAAATCAAGTGTAAAACATCCTACCACATTAAATTAATGAGAACCCCCTCATAATTTGCGTAAGCATTTTTGGGTTTTGTCATTCTAACATTTCAGGTTTATGTCTATTCATACTATATTTTATTAGTATATTTATCTGTTATCTTCATTAAACAATGAGCACTGGGAGTGAAATTCACTATCATTTTGCCTAATATATTTGCAATAACTTATCAATGATTTGTAATAGTTATTTAATATCCAAGAAACACTCCAAGACTAGGAAAAATTTAGAAGTCAATTTTTCTCAGAAACTGGGAATCACATTTTGCCAAGAATGAATGAATTCAAATATCAAAGTTTTCATGGGTTTGTAAAAATTGAGAAATAAGGAAGTTCAAATGGACTCTGTATTAGATAAAAGCATCTCATCCTTATTGGTAACAAAAGTTCGATAGCATTTACATTGTCTTGAAATATAGCAAAAAAAAAAACCATACATACATACTGTATAGCATAAAAGTTGCAACACATTCTTTCCATAAGGATTCTTCTCATTTGTGTTATTAGCACATAATGAGGTAAGTAGTTGACCCTTTGTTCCATTAGATTGCAGGGCTGAGAACATCTGCTTGTTTACCATCTGTTCTGTTTATGTAACCATACAAAATCCAGAGTCCTTAGAAGGTTTCCTACATTAACTGGATGAAAACAATGTACATGCTCTGTTATTCCATTCCACAGTTATTGTACTTGTATGTTTTTGTTTTTCTTCCAGGTAATGATCATTCTTAAAACTGTCTGACTCCACACAACTTCGATTTCGATAAGTATAAATATAGCTGGAGATTTGAAAGTTTCATTTAGATACTCAAGCCATCCAGGTAGCCAAAAAGCACACGAGTGTTATGTAGCTTTATGAAGAACCAGTCTTCTTTCACACTATACTCGTAACACAGTGGCAATTGTTTCATAAACCATTATTTCACTTAGTGACAGTCAACATTGGCTTCTTCTTTCAAACCTCCAACCAGGTTGACAGTAGTGATGAAGACGGCCCCTGTTGCAGATACCTGTGCATTAAAATACTTTATTTCACAAGGGCTAATAAACATGTGCCAGGTGTTATTTGGCGCAGTGGTTCTCAAATTTTAAGGTGCTTCAGTATCACCTGTACGGCTTGATAACTCACAGGTATTTAAAACACTATCCCTTCAGTTTCTGGTTCATAGTGGGTGGAACCAGATGTAGGGTGGAAATTTGCATGACTAATATGTTCCCAGGTGATGCTGATGGTTCAGAAACCACCATTTGAGAATCACTGATTTCCAGCCAAGAAATTCTAACTTCAACACCGTCCTTGACACAAGCATACAACTGCAGTCTCTCTCTCTCTCTCTCTCTCTCTCTCATCGATGTTGTTCTGATAATAGCAATATAATTCCAAGAAATCTCTTACAAGATAAATTTAAATTTTTGCTTTGAGTAGTAAAAAGTACCAGTAATCCCAAATGCTACGATATGAAAACAACTTGTGGATAATTTAGTTGTATGACTTTTTCTGAAATGATGAGTAGGGAAAAAGTAAAAATAAACAACAAGAGAACCATTATCTTCTGTGAAAAATCTCAAATATTGTTTTCATCATTAGTTCAATAAAATAAGAACACCTGCTACCATAGTAAGAACGCCATTTCTTGAATATTTTACTTGTAATTTGATTTCAAAGTATTTGAATCATAAGAATAGAATTCTGTAAAGGTACAAATATGAAACATTCAGTCTTTTTTACCCCAGATCTTATGTTTATAAAAAAATACTCCTACGCATTTGTGTGTGAGTTTAGAGCAAGCCCGTCCATTCTAACCACCTGGCTCTTTGCTGCAGCCATGGGTGGAATTCGCGGAAACGGATAGCGTCACCGTAATTAAATAGTAATAAAAAAAGTGCAACCTTACTGCTAATATCCTGGTGATGAACACCGCCGTCAGTTGTATAACTGCATGCCCGTGTCCAGGATTCCGTCCCACAGAGGACAAGCCGCCCTGCAGATGCTGCCAACAAGGCTCTCTCACTAGAGAGCGCTCTTTTAAAGGCACTTTTACGTTTACAGCTACGTCATTTCCTAGCACGTAGCACAGCGGGCCCTTTCTGCTATACCATAAATGAGTATGAAATCGAAATAAATGCAAATATATTTACCATCAAATATCTATGGTATTAAACTCCCTTGTATGGGACAAAGATGTGATTTAATATTCATCATTCCTTTTCTTTGTAAATTGCATTTTTAGATTAATCCAGCAAGGCCGACTGCATATTTTTCATTGGCTAGAAAAATTTAATAATATGATTTTATCGTATTCTTAAACGTGGAAGTCTTTATAGATGGAAATTATATATTCATGGTTACTCCAAAAGTTTTATTTTTTATAGATTATTACTGGCCATAGGTTGAGATGAGAAATATTAGTGAAGGTAAAGCTACAAATCTGAGAAAATTGTGTAAATGAGTGATAACATTAATGGGAAATTAATGGTATTTATTCTATATGGTCTTGAGAGATAGCTTTTGAAGTATCTATTAATATGCTATTTTGTATATAAATATTATCTAAGCTGTCATGTCATAATGACAATCTTCTGTGATTTTTTTAAGCCATAAGATCAGCTAACTTGTCTATTGTTAATTCAGAGTTAGTAACTGCTACTTCGTTTTGTAGTCTAAAGGATAAAATCATTGGATAACTTTTGGTAATTTTAGCAATCAATTTGAATATTGATTAAAATAACAATTAGTATTGGGAATGTTCAAACATTTAATTGATATAAATCATATTACATGAAACTAAAATGAAATAAACTGAAGTAAACTCAGTTAAAGTTTAAATTTCTAACATGTTTAAATCAAAAATTGAGAAATTATTTTAAGCTGACGTTTTTTTTATTTCCAAAGAGCAATTGATTTAAAAAAAATCCACAAAATGTTTTAGATTTCAGATCATTACGATAGTAAAATTTCTGTATACAGAGATTTTTTAAAAAAGAATAGTTTTACTTAAGTATCCTTGTCATATGAATAAATATTCTACCAGTTTTGAAGTGGTCCTGCTCCATTGGCTGCGGGGAGTGTGCTTATGCTGGTGAGCACAACTTGCTCAGAGAGTTTTGAAATATTATCAAAGTTGCTGATCTGGGTGGTCAGAGACTTCCGACTCTCTGTGCTCGTTCTTCCCCTTGTGAGCCTATCCTCCTGGCGATGGTGAACTCCAAGGCAACAGCAAGAAAATGCAGCTTTAAATTCCTCTCGAAATTTTCCTGGCAAACCACGGAGAAGGAAAGGAAAAAAAATTATGCATAAATATATTTTTAAAAATCATGGACAGGGTACAACTGAGCTGCTACGTTGAGCCAAACTAACAAAGAGGTGCGATATTTTGCAAAGATGGGTAAAATAAGAAAAGGAAATTGCATTACTGGATGCTAGGTAGACTTCTGAAACAATGAGGTGTTTCCATAAAATGAGACTGCTTTTCATCTGTGATGTTGGCTTTGGTCTCATTCCTTTAGTGTTATAGCTCCTATATTTGTGAATGTGAGGTTATTTTAACTAAGTAACCATAATAAAAGTGATCATCAGTAGAGGGTTGCCCACAAATACTTAAACATTTTAAAATGACCTATGTCATATAATAAAACTATGGCTATTACTCCTGTGTCACGGGATGACATGTAAAAAAACAAGTGAATACAAGACAAAGTTTACATATACACCACCTGATTCTCTGAAAGGTGAAAGGAAGCAGGTGCAAATATTTGGGTATATGCCATGCTTGAAAAAAAAATTAAATATAATTGGTTGTTTTTAAAAATAACCTATCCAACCAGAAGGACAAAGATAAAACTGAAAAATGCACATACTTTATTATGTATTCAATAAACTGAATTGCTTATACTTCCATATAAAATTACCATGTTTTTGGAGTAGAATGAAAAAGAAATAACCAGTCTGTTGGAGAAGAATACAATGTAAAGATGTAGTTAATTAAAACATAATTCTAAAGCCCACATCAGGCAAAAAATGTTTGTAAATAAAACAATATTAAATGACTTTTATGAATACTTTGATTCCATAAATATTAATAGATTAATTCAGTTAGAAAATGTGTGTGCCATTTAACTTTTTTATTAAGTAATCATTTCTGTGTTCAGTGAGAAATCTTGAGATAAATCCAAGAAATCTTACAGAGAATTGTAAATACAAAAATAGGCCTAAGAGTGGAAAAGTTCCCATTCATTCTCAATATGGCCATAAATGTTGGCAAATTAAATAATAAAGCAACATTGTTTCATTTTCACATAAAATTATTTTACATTTTTATAAAATAAATTCAACATAAAATAAGCCAAATTCTGTGTCATTCAATTCTCAGAATTTTCACTTTCCCCTCTTTCAAGATTATTTTATAAATTTTAGTGTAAAATAATCACTTATTTTCTCTGATGAATTCCCCCTCGGAGAGGAAAAACTCAAAACACAAATGAGAGCAGATCAAAATTCTCATTGTCCAGCAACTGAGTGAGCTCTTCGTGCAATTCAAAATGTTGGAAATCTTCTAGCCATTGATCCTTCGCCCTTGGTTAGAACTGTGGTTTATATACAAGAAACAGTTGAAAACTCACCACTGAGAAAATTATAAATAATTGGGTTCGCAGCACTGTTGGCATATACAAGCCAGTGAGAAAATGTGAACCAGGCATAGACAGTCTCTCTGTCTTCTGTGTGGGTAAACATCCCAAATACTCTGTAGGAAAACAATAACAGGAAATCCAGTGTGATCCTGGAAAGTTCCTTTTAAATAATTAAATTCAAGGGTGAACACAGTCTTTGACAGAAACTGCCTGACTTCGATTATCCTCTGTTGCAGGCAATAGCCACTGATAGGTTTAGAATAGCTTCAGGATCTGAATGCAACCTCCATGGCACAATTAGTAAATCAAAACCAAATCAGGTCGTAGATAGCCACTCTCTCCGGTAAACGACAAATGCAATAATATTTTTTCGCTGGTAAGACGAAAGAAGTGGAATATATACCTATCAACCATTTTTCACTTTTTCCCCAAATATAATTGAGTAATATGTTAATATTCCATTATGTGTATTACTCAAAGGCACTAGTAAATTTCAGTCTGTAGGTATTTCTTCCTCCTTTCATTTGTGCATAATATTACATTTCTTCAACTCCAGCCTTCTAAGCCTTGGGGGAGATTTGGCTTCTAGAACTTTTTATAACCAGAGAACTAGTTTTCAGTAGGGAGAAATATGGCAATTAAAATTCATGTTTAAATTTTTAAATTTATTACTTTAAACTTAAAAAATATTTCATTGCAATATCCTGAGAAGTCACTTTAAGATTTCTTCTATATTTTATACTTTGAAATATTCCATTTATCAGATTCCATTCAATAGCCAACTACCTAGTTAATTCACAGGCTGACAATAACTCACTCCCTGCCCATTGTTGATTGTGTCATTTATGCCTGTGATAGAAATGCATGTCTGGAATGAAGTAGTGTCTATGGAATGCTGAAGTTTTACAAAAATAGAATATGAGGTAAAATAACATGAACAAACAAAATTAATATGTTATGACCCTCTAACAAAATATGTCTTTGAATCCTAGATAAATGAGAACTGCTTTAAAGAAGTTGGTTTTGACAAGTTAGGGGAAAATTTTTTCAAGGAAAAGAACTTATGAATTTATTTGTAATAGAAAGAAAAAATGGGTATATAATGTAAAGCCCCCCGCCCAAAAAAAAAAAGATAAATTTCTGAAAAAAAGTGTGGTAAAAGAAAAAAAAAGGTTCTGGATTATTTTTTTACTCTGTAGAAAAGAGCAGAATGCTCAAAAAATTTGAGACTACTTTAAATTCAACTGGGACTTTTCCCTTAGAAAGCAATTTATTTTCCTTAGAAAAACAGGTACTTAAGTCAGAAAAATAAAAGCAATATGCTGGATACGTAGCTATTTGGAAATAACTAAAGGGAAGGCACAAGCACTAATGTGCACAAATTAGTGCAAAGGAATAAATCAGATTAGCAAATTCTATTTTCTTTAAATTTACATTGACATAAAAGTAATAGCAAAAGAAAACTCATCTAGTATCGTATATAGCATGTTTATACTTAGTAAGTCTCTAAGAGAAGTAAACACTAACTAGCAAAACAACAGAAAAAAAAAAACGTGTATGGGATTTCTGTGGGCAAGACAAAGAAGAGGGAAACTGTGAAAAAAGTGTGGAGGACAAAGTAGTTCATTTTCTTGAAAACCGGTATGTCTCAAGGACCCGTTGCCGAAAGTCTTTTCCTTAAAGGCTGTGTCTATAGTAAATAATATTCCTGGACAAAAGTCCATTTTCCATTTTTTTCTCCATTAAGAAAGTCATTAAGCAATCAAAAACAAGGGCCAGAGAGAATGAGAAATCTTTGCAGCTGGTTATACCACCTTTCATCTGTGTGACTCTGGCCAAAGCCATCTCTCTCTAGAGTCCCCAGCTGTGAGGAATATGATATGGACTCTGAAACAGGGAAGAGTGAGGGCAGCCATCATGGTTTAAGTTCGAAGCCTATTATAAACAGAATTAGTATTGCCTTGGGGGCAGTCTATATGCAACAGTTATGATAACTCCTGATAAAGTTGGCTGGCTGTGAAGTTCACATACAACGCTGCCCCTGCATTGGTGGTTTATGTTGTTCAGTTGTTTCAACTTAGTAGTGTGTCTGCAGCATGACAACATACTTTTCTTACCGAAATGTTTTGTGCTGATTTGTACAAATATTCACCTTGAGTTCGACTCAAAGACTTCAGGAAATGAATTTTCTTTCTTTCTGTTTAAGCATTCAAAACAGTATGTACTATGATTTCATTTGTGTGTGTGTGCGTGCTTACAAATGCACTTTCATGTACAGTCAGAATGCTAACAAAATATTTTTATCTCTTTTTAATCCTTTCCAAAGAATTCTGATACAATTCCTTCTACCTTTGAGAATAAAGTTTTGGAAAACCCATTTGTTCTGATCAAAAAAGTACTCCAAGCTATAAATGACACTCTCTCCCCCACCACCCTATATTAGAACTTTTCTGCATCTAAGACTCAACAATGAGTTTGAAGAAGATCAGGGGAGCATCTGTTTCATGTCTGCAATTCAACAAAGAATGTGCAAGAACAAGAGCATTTGGAGTCTGAGCATTCTGAAAACAACAACAACAAAAAGCTGTTTGCCTTACCTGTCGGTAACAACAATACCCTGAGTTATCTGGCCTGACAAGCTATTTACCCTGAGTTTAGATTTTTCTCTGGCTTAAAAACAGTTCTTAATTAAGAACCAAGAAATGGCAGGTTGCTTGATTTTCAAATAACAGATGCACTTTACCTCTTTAGCACATTGAGGATGCTAATTGGCAGATAGCAAATTGCAAACACCAAAAGCACAACCATCAGCATCCGGGCTGTTTTCCGTCTGGCTCTGATCTGCTTTATTTCAGCAGCCACAGCACTAATTCTGGACTTGGTCTGCTGTCCTGGCCCTCGAGGCTGTGTAATAGGTTGGAGGGGCTTCCATTTTCTCTGAACTACAGATGATGTTCCAGGGATCTGAAAAGAGCAGAGGACCTTTATAGCTATTTGATTTAGGAAAGTTCCACTTTGGAGAATTAATAGAAGACACAGCAAGGAGAGTGTCCCAGACAACTGTGGTCTGGGAGGTTTGATCTGTTTCCCTAGAATGTCCCTGAGTTGAATATGTTCTTGCTGAATAGGAATTTAGGTGGAAAAAGTGTTGAAACATCATTTTGTCAAGTGCTAAAGAAAGTTGTATATGGAAAATACACCTTTTAATAAAAATAGTTATATATGCAGACAATGGAATATCATTCGGTGACAAAAAGAAATAAATCATCAATGCATGAAAAATCATAGAGGACCCTTAAATGCATGTACTGAGTGTTCAAAGAAGCAAATCTGAAAAGGCTGCCTACTATGTGATCCTGAATTTAATGACATCCTGGAAAAGGTAAAATTATGAAGACATTAACAAGATCAGTGATTGCTAGTAGTAAGGGAAGAGGTGGGTGAACTGACAGAGCAGAGGATCTTTAGAGTACTGAAAATACTCTGAATGCTACCATAATGGTGGTTGCACGTCATCATATATTATACAATGTATCTGCATGCATTCTTCAAATCCATGGACCTTACAACATTAAAGAGTGGCCCATACAGTAAACTATGGAGTTGGGTGATTGCCATGTGTCAATGCTGGCTCATCAATTGTAACAAATGAAGTCTCTTTACCTTCTGCTCAGTTTTGCTGTGAACCTAAAACTGCTCAAAGGGAGGGGAAAAAAAAAAAAAAACTTAATTAAAAAAATAGAAATAAAGACTGAGAAAGAAGAAAAGTAAAGGGATGTCAACCGTATTACTCTACTAGGAATTCTGTTTCAATTCAAATTCCTGAGGTTCAAGAGCAGGAAATCCTAACAGGTAATTGCAAAAGTAATCTGTATGGCTTTTTTTCATGCATCAATACTGCCATCTGCTGCCAGATAGAAAGATAGAATTTAACCATGTATTGTTTTATGTTTCGTTTTCTGTTTCTCAGGTTTGAACAATGCAAAACCTTTGATGAAAGGAATAAAAAATAGAATTTTTCTGTTGCTCACTATTGTTGTTATAAAATTGCTTAAAATTAATTTTATGGTTTAGTCCTTTAAAATGCATTCACACAAACACACAAAATAAATTAAAAGAAAATGCATACAAAAGCATAGAGAATCCCTGGTGGTCTTACATCAACATTTCAATAGCTGGAATTTGTAGCAGTTACACAACTTGTACTTTTCCATTTTTTTTTCAAAG
Organism: Talpa europaea; assembly: GCF_964194135.1. Classification (NCBI taxonomy): domain Eukaryota; kingdom Metazoa; phylum Chordata; class Mammalia; order Eulipotyphla; family Talpidae; genus Talpa; species Talpa europaea. The sequence continues at coordinate 78,637,234 of NC_140068.1, forward strand.
TTATTTGATAGTAGCAGGAGTCCCTCCAAGTATAATGTTTTCTTAATTATAAGCTCATGAAGATTGATAGGGTTTAGTGAGCAAAACAATAAAATTCAGCATGTGTAATTTTTTAAAGAGAAAAATGTGCCAACAAGCACACCATAAGGCCGGCTCAGTCATATTAAGATTATTCAGCTGTTAACTTTTATCTCTGTGCTGGAAGCCAGCACAGACCAATGTGTCCCTATGGTTTCTCAGAATGGATGTTGGATGGATTCTGTTATTTTATACATCACAAGACCAGGGTCTATTAGACAATCTGTAATTTGGAAACAGAATTTTACTGTGATCCATACAAATTAATATGATGCTCCTTTTGACTATAACTATTTTTTTCCTCAGAAAGAATCAAATGAAGTTAATTAAAACCTGTCTTTAAATTAAAAAAAAAAAAGATAAATCGTTTCCCTTTGAACTCTTTTCTCTCATGTCCTATAGACAGATATTTTCATGGACTTATGGTTCTGTTCAATCTTCTAATCCATGTGGTGAGAGACACAGGATCTGAGAATCCTTCCTCCTCTATGAGTCTCTTTTTAGTCATTTCTAATATAATTGAGAAGCTCCAATGAATGATGGAAAATTCCAGTAGAATTCTAGCATAAGTAACCCAAAGTCTGCCATTTCGCAGACTTTGATCTGTTTCCTAATGATCACTGAGAGGTCGTTTAAATTTTAGTAATTCTATTAGTGAGTGATCCCCTGAAGGAAAGAATCAATATCTTGCATAATCAATATCCTACATCTGATGACTTTGCAACCATCAGAAGCCATCAGAGTCACATAAGGAGGAGCCACCGAGAGGAGCATGGTTATGATCCCTTAAATCTATCAGTGATAATTCAAAAAAAAGCAGTGATAATGTCCCTTTTTAGATGATTATCTAAATAAATAAAGCTTAGTCCTGCACTCATCTTGAGACATACAAATATCCCATTAATAGTCATCTAAAGAAAGCATAATATTAACAGAAATCACCCATATTAACTGAGTACTAGGATCTATGCATAATCTTGAATAATCATTAATGCTTTCCTATAAGTAGATTGTTGGAAATTCCATTTTATATTTGATTAAGTAGACATTAACAAGGATTAAACAAAATATTATAAGGAACTTTTCTTTCTGGGTGGTTTCTATACTGCTTTGTCTCTTTACCTATGATAGGTCTCTTTAGACATTCTAATTCTCCTTTAGTGAGTTTTAATAGCTTGTTTTTTCTAGTGTGTAGGTGTGCAGTTGTTCATATCAATTCCCTTATTCTTCATTTCTGTAATGTTGATACTTGTTTTCCTCTTTCAGTTGAGATTTAAGTTACCGGACACTTCCATTTATTCCTGAACAATTTACACAAAGGTTTATCATTCATTCTGATCTTTTCAAAGAACTAACTTTCACTTCTTGACTTTTTTCTGTTTTTTTATACTTCATTATTTACACTGTAATCTTTAATAGTCTTTCTATTATTTACTTTGGTTTTTAATATTCTGTTATACTTTCTTAAGGCAGAGTGCCATATTATCAATTTGAGATCTTTCTTCTTTTTGAACTTAGGTGTTCAGCTATCAATTTCTCTCCAAGCATTCCAAAATTTTTAGTCTGTTGTATTTTTATTTTAGTTAACCTCAAACTATTTTCTAATTTCTCTTGTAATTTCTTCTTTTACCTATTTGTTATTTAATAGTGTAATGTTTGGGCCTCTCTGGTGGTGCAGGGGTTAAAGACAGTGCTATCAAGTTATTGGCAGCCACTGAAGCATGAGTTCAATCCCCGCCAGCCAGGGAGCAACCCACGTGGTGCAACAGACATCTCCTGTCTCACCAGTTGCATGCGTCAGCAGTGTATTTCAGAAGATCTGCCTGCTATGCTCCCCATTCTCTGGTGAATCCTCCCACCCCCCAAACCTCTGGCCCACACCCAGTTCTTGTAAGCATAAATTAAAAAATAAGTGTAATGTGTAATTTCCATACATATGTGAATTTCCCAAGTTTCTTTCTATAATTTCCAAAATGATCCTATTATGGTAATATAATGTACTTTTTTATTATTTCAATCATTTAAAAGCTTTTAAGTCTTGCTTTATAGCCTCTCATATGATCCAGTATGGAGAATACTTAGTTCATATGCACGCAGAATGAATGTGTACTTTGTTTTTTGATGGAATGTTCTCTGACATCTTTTAAGTCTAATTGGTTGATAGTTTTGTTCATCTATTTCTTGTCTGTTGAGTTTTTCTATCTATTTTTGAAAGAGGAATACTGATGTTTACAACTAGTATTGTTCAAGTGCCTACTTTTTCATAAAATTGTGTTGGATTTTGCTTCATGTATTGTGTTTCTGTTGCTAAGTATCTATAAATTCATACTTTTTATATCTTCTTTATTGATTGACTTATTATGATATAACCCTCAGTCTGTATAGCACTTTTTGTTAAAATCTTTTTTGTCTAATGTTAGCATGGTTTCTCAGCTTTCTTTTGCTTACTATTTCCTTGGTGTATCTTTTTCTGTTATTTTACATTTAACCTAGTTGTGTCTTTGGATATGGGATGTATTTTTTCCAGAAAACACAGAGTTGGATCATTTTTGTTTCATCGATTCTACCAATCATTCATTTATATTTAATTTAATTTTGAGAAGATATAAATCTTATTTCCCACTTTGTTGTTCATTTTCTATATGTATTATGTTTATTTTGTTCTTTCATGCCTCCATTTCCCCTTTATTTTGAGTTCAATAATATTTCTAGTATACTATTATAATTCTCTGTGATTTCTTTCACTATATTTTTAAAAAATTATTTTTGTGTGATTTCTCTAAGTATTGTAATTAACAACTTAAATAACCTGTTAGGATTGATGCCAACTTAATTTCAGTAAGATACACAGTCTTTGTTCCTATATAGCTTCATTCTCTTCTCCTTAATTTAAACTACATCTTTATACAATATAAGAAAATTTCAGTTATATAGTATAGCTTTATGCTGTTTTTTCAAGTCAAGTAAGAGAAGAAAAGAATTACAAAAATGTTCTCTATTATATCTACCTACATGATTACTTTTTTTTTTAATTTTTTTTTAATAGAGGCATGTTTTATTTATTTATTTGTTTGTTTGTTTTGTTTATACATGCACTGGGTACAGTCAGAAGCGCGGGAGGGTGAGAGAATTCACCAGAGCCAGAGCAGGGAGCAGAGCAGGCAGAAGGACAGAAGTACACTGCTGAGGGGAGCAGCGGGCGGCAGGAGAGGTCTGCGCGCCATGTGGGACCCTCCTCCGGTGGCCGGGGAGCAGCTGGGGATCGAACTGGCGCTGCAGAGGCCGCGGGCTGCTTCGCAACCCAGCGCTCAACCGCTGCGCCACCGGGGAGGCCCTACATGATTACTTTTAATGGTCCTCTTTATTTCTATTTCTGAATTTACACTACTGCCTTTGCAATTTCAATTTGCCATTTATTTCCTCATAGTAGATTGACTTTTTATCACCTAATAAGTAAATATGAAGAATAAAGGACAGTAGAAGACACTGTGATAAAAGTTAGGACAGGAAAAGTCAAAGTTATAGTCTTTGGGAAGTTGAAATTTACTTCCAAACTCAAATATCTATTACAGTTTATGCCCAGTTCCTCACATAGTACTAGGCACACAGTAGGTGTTAATAAATATTTATGGAATGAAATATTTAGGTCACATGATGGTTAAGATGGAATTGCTGAATTATGCTAAGGCTTGACCTGAAAGAATGCTGAGATGTACATATAAACTAAGATTAAATGATTCTTTAAAAAAGAAGAGTTTTAGAGAAGAATCTGTAGAATTTCTGAAGTCAGTGAGTTCTACGAGTCACACTGTTAAAGGAGAAATTTAAATCTGATTATAGAAAATCATCAGATAATTATTTTAATAAGGCTTAAAGTTCTCGAGAAAGTCAGACAAGGACATACACATTGTTCACTAATAATCTTACACTTACGAATTCCACATAACAGATTCCATGCATCTTTGTAATTTTAAGCAAATTGGACAGACCCTTTATTTGATGGTTCACTTGACGTAGCCTATGGCACATATAATGCCTTAGAACACTGTTTATAGACATTAACAGTTGGAAATTGAGAGTTGCTCAAGCAGAATTTTACATAATCACCCATTTGGGGTTAATTTACTTTATTGTGGCTGCTAAAGTGAACTCAGCTGAATTTGCCTTTTTCCATTCCAATCTGTTTTGAAAATGTTTTCAGTTTCACAGCCCAGGAATTTTACTGAAAATATTCTAAATGATATGGCTTATACTAAACAGAACAATTCATGACAAATAAAACCACCATGTGGTTGTTTCTATACCTGTATTATAATTTTGAACTTATTTTAAAGTTTGAGAAATGGAGACTATAAGCTAAAATAATGGAGAAGTAAATTGGGATTTCGTAGTTATCAAAATGTACATTAAACATTTTTCTAATATTTTCTTTTCATAAGGTAATATGTTAAATATTTTGGATACAAAGATGAACAAGATTTAGAAGTTGAAAAGTTATGTCAATGTGTAGATCAATGAATAACTGAATATAAACATGCAATACATATAGTATTTTTCTTACCGGTCAGTACCAGGAAAAATGTGGAACTATGAAATGTTCTTAACATTAAACATTTCTAGTCGAAATATCAAACTCACTCTAAAATAGCTATATTCCTACATGCTCATTAAAAGCTTTCTCATGTTCAAGAATTTCTTCAAATTCCAATTTTCACGTGAATTTTTTTCTGAGTAATTGGACAATGGATCCCTCTATGTCTTCTTCTATCTACACTTCCTCCTATTTTTTGATTCACTTCCTTCTTACAAATTACTAATTGAGCAAATAAAATGTGCAAACTAAGTACTAACTGGAGAAGCAGAAAGTGGAGGCTAATCTTCATTTAGTAGAGAGGACAGAAAAAAAAGTATAAAGTTTTTTAAAAGTGCTAAGGAAAAATATATTTAGGAGAGTAGTTACATATGCCAATTCAACACATGCTTATTAATTTATAATTATAAACAGAATGAGTTCAAAGGCCAAATAACAGCATATTCTATTAAGGTATATTACTTAATGGCACTTTCCATATTCTAGGTACTTGAATTAAGTAACCTAAAGAGTACAACACCTTGGTGAGGGAAATACTATATGATCCCACTTGAAAGAAGTTGAAAGAGAGACACAGAACTTTAAGTAGCTGACAAAATTCATGTCTTTTAAGTTGTGGATTCTAGATTTAAATTCACACAGTCTAGACTTTGAGTCTATGTTTCTGACTTCTTTATCCTATATCATTTGATTATTCACACCCCAACTTGCTTTTTGACCTTTAGTGACTTTTTGGAAAGAAGAATATTTTACTTCTTCATGGTCTAGCTTAACCACATGACTTCTCTCCAATGAAAAATAAGGAGAAGTAACATAAGTTGGTTCAAGCAGACATTTTAACAAACATTATATTTTCCTTCCAGGCTTTATGGCCTTCCCCTCGGCCCCAGAATTGACTATCTCAGGAAGTACTACTCCTTTAGATTGAGTTCTGGAATGAGAGGACGAGTGGAGTACTGCCGGAGCCCATCCTCACCACTGACATAGAATGTGAGTGAGATAAACTGTTGTTGTAAGCCACATACTTTGGGATTGTAACTTTTAGAATGATAAGTAACCTAGCAGAAACTACTGGTAGGATACCAGTTACCACTAAGTAAAATACAATAGTAACAAATATCCTAAAATATGTGGCATTGGCTCCATGACCAAGTGGAGAATGTTGAAAAACCTGTCACCAAAATCCGGAAAATCACCACTCCCATTTTACAGTAATATACATTTGTTATTTTAGTGGAAAATATTGGGCCATAGGTGCTTGGGTGGTGGATGCACTATGGTAACAGTACTTGAAAGGGGATAGTCCTACACTCTTAAAATACAATGATGTCAACATATATTGCCTCAATAAAAGAAAAAAAAGACCGAGGAACAGAAAGGTAGTAAGAGCTGCTAGTAGTCACATCTATAAGGTCATAAAAGAAATGCCTTCTTTACAGAAAATATGGGAAGAGAGAAAAAATTCAAATTATGAAGCCTATAGGCTTAAAAAATTCAACTGCTGCTCACATGCAAGCTTTACAAGATGATCTTGGAAAGTGCTTTGAATTACAATGGTTCAGTAAGACCCAAATTAAGATTCATCTTCAAAACCTAACTAAAGCCTGGGATTTTTTTGATAAATTAAAGTGACCCTAGTAAATACTATCAGTTGGATAAAATATGCCTGAAAATACAGTCTTAGGGCATGGATTTCTACAAATATGATAAGTTTAAAACTTTACAATACATTAGAGAGAGATGTAACTCTAAGAACTGAGGCATTTTAAGATACAGTTTACAAGTACAAGAACTTTTGTATCTTAATAACATATTACATGCATTTGCTATGATTTATTTCATTTTATCAAGTTTCAGCTTAAATATTACCTGCTCTGAATTACATCTCCTTCCACTGTGCCTTCCTTTGATCCTCTGTGCTTATATTTATTAAGGCAATTTTAACTTTTGCACATGACTCTGTCCCTCCTCTAGATTAATTCATCAGTGGGTAAACTGGAGCTTTCTGCTCTTGCCCAACATGCATGCAGGAATTATATGATAAATATTTGATGAATGAATAACTGAGTTAATGAATATAAACAGTCACTAACAAAGCAAAATTATCTAACAAATTACAGTACTCCCAAATTAGCATTATAAATGGTTTCTAAAATCAACTTTTCCTGATTCTTCTAGTATTTAAAATAATAAAATCTTTGAAATTGGAGATTTAACACATATGTTAAAAGCTTATTACATAAATCTCACCAAAAATATAAGTTTCTAGACTTAAAGGAACCTTTAAAAGAATTTTTGTTATTTCTCATAGAAAGTAAAATTTATAATATTAGTCATGGACAAAACTTAAGTTAATTTGTCACAGAGGTTTAACATTTACAGTCATTAAGGCAGTTCATAAAATATATTCCCTTAAATGATACTATTTAAATCACTACTTAATCATCATCTTAGAAGAATTATTTCATTTTAGTAAAAAGTAGGCAACAGATGCATAGAATTCCTTGCTAAATATATTATGTTAGTTCAATTCATTCTTAAATTTTGTTTTTAAGCATATCCTACAGAAAACACAAGGAAATTCTATGAAATTACATACCTGTCGGCACCAGAGTTTGCGAAATATTTGCAGATAGGCTAACACCATAAGACACAGGGGTGCCATGTATGTGACCAGAAAGAAACAGATGTGATACATCTTCGGGTAAATTTCACCTGGAATGAAAGCCAAAATAATAAAAATCTTACCATTCATAGATTTGTCTTAAAGATACATCTGTCAATGCTTTTCCTTCTATGTGCACATTTATCTTCTATATGATTTCAATGATATGGACATATAAAAGGGAAAGTACTTCATGATATTTAGCTACTTACATTCACTCACTTATACATACACATACACATACACACTAACAGTGAAGTTTTAATTTCACTTAATGTACTCAGAGAATAACAGGTCATTTATTAATTTGTAGTACCAAAGCCTATCCAAAGTAATGATGATATATCAAAAAACCTTTTAGTGTCTTGATTACATCTAGTTAATTAATGAAAATTTAATTTAGATTGTCTTATGGGCCTCCCCCAGTGGCGCAGAGGGTTGAGTGCCATGCTGTGCAGCTGTCCGCAGCCTTTGTGAAGCAGGTTCGATTCCCGACCAGCCAGGGAGAAACCCACATGGCCAGGCAGACCTCTCCTGCCTCACCCACTGCTTCCCTCAGCAGTGTATTTCAGTCAGTCTGTCTGTTCTGCTCCCTGGTCTGTCTCTGGTGAATTCTCTCACCCTCCCATGCCTCTGATCTGTACCCCAGTTCTTGTAAATAAATAAATCTTTAAAAAAAAGATTGTCTCATACTTGAATTTACAAGAAGGAACATGAGTCAACTATTGTTAAAATGAAAAGAAAACATAGTCAGCTGATTCCTTCTCATTAGAATGTTTCCTATGAAAAGGGGAAGTTACCATGTTATACCTTCAAATACAAAGGTAAAAATTTTTTTGGAAAAATAAGTTCAACACATATTTGATAATGATTCTTATATGTAAATTTCTAGAATATATGCAATTTTTCTCTTAATGTTTTGTATATATGTACATATGCATGCACTTTTAATAAAAATTAGTTTTAAGGTTTTTAAAAGTTAATTTTCAAACAATATGAATATTTTCCTTTTTTATCTCTCAGTAGGCATAAGCATGCACAGGAATATAGGAATTTCTTATTTATCATGGACTCTGTACACAGATGATACATACCACAAAGTAGATGCTTATTAAAGAGACAATTACTAAATGGCACCTTGTCTTATATGAATTATTTTACATTTCTAAAACATATTACTGAGTTTTAAAATGCTTTGAAGTATATTTTTCTTATATTGGTATATCTGAATAAATCACGTTGATGCAGCTATTTTTACTTTAAATGTGTGACAGGAAGTATATAACAAAATTCTTCATGAATTCCATGGATATTAAATGCAATAATTTGATACAATTCCAACTGAATGATAATGAAATGAAAATTTTTTTTCACATCTGAAAATCAGATAGCAAGCTTCCTTGGTGGCGCAGGGGTTAGAGTCAGAGCTATTAAGCTATCCCCAAGCCACTGCTGCATGAGTTTGATCCCTGACGAGGGAGCTAACCCACATGGTGCAGCAGACCTCTCCTGACTCGCCCGCTGCTCCCCTCAGCAGTGTATTTCAGTCAGTCTGCCTATTCTGCTCCCTGCTCTGTCTCTGGTGAATCCTCTCACCACCACTGCCCCCCACCCCCGCACCCCACACCTCTTATGCAGTTCTTGTATGCATAAACAAAAATAAATCTTTAAAAAAATAAAAAAAATAGATACCTTATATTGAATTTGATTATAATAATAGGGCTGATTCCATACTATTATTGAGAGATAATGCTATTACCTCCATGTGTTTTATTATTTTCATTACTACAGAAAGGACATATAGAAGTATGAAAACTCATTTACATGATCAGATTTGCAGTGAAGTCAACTTACAGTCAGGACTAGCCAATAATAATTATGACGATGACCATAATATTGAATACATTTATGAAACAATCATTCATTTAATTCTAACTAAACATATTTTAACCAATATTTATGAGTTGAATGTCCTCCACAATCATAATTCCATATCCTGGTGTCTTAGAGTTGGTTGAATTTAAGTCTTCTTATTCTTTTATTTTAGTAGGTTTTTTAACAAAATTTTTTATATATATTTTACATAATTCTTTCTCTTTGTATGTATTCTTCCTTCTAAAACACTTATCTTCTTTCCTAGTTCGATGTTTTTCTTCACTATAATCTTCAGCAGGGACAGCAGGGTGCATATGGTGCTAGGAGGTTTGAGAGACCAATTTGAGGTGCCATTTTTAGCTTCTCTGTGGCTCAGATGGCACATACCTAGCTCATCAGTTTCTAACTTCCTTTCAAGTTTATCCTGTAAAACAGGCCAGTTACATAAAAAGCACCAGAATCCAAGCAGTCTGACTGGAGGAATAACAAAGAGCCTTTCCCTTTGAAGTCCTACAGACTGAGCAGCATTTGGTGGGCCAATTTCAAAGTAACTCTAAGGTGACCTCAGCACTTCCAAGGCACCTGAGTGACTTTGAACTTTTATTTGTTTTGAAGAAGGTGTCACACGAGCTTCCCACATAAAAATATACCTTTGAATCTTACATATCTGGGAAGCACTGTTGTCTGCATCAGTTTGGAGTTTTAAATACAGGGGAAAGAAATCTAACTGTGTGATCAGTTAGAAAACTATGTAATTGCCTGGTGAATGCATATTTATAACCAACATCCACACAAAGAAAAGCTGACCAAGCAAAATTATACTTGCAGGCTAGGATAGATTATTGTAATAAAGAGATTACAGTTGATAATTATATATATATTTATAATTGATAATTATATATATATTTTATGCTTGTAGAAAACCTAGAAGTCATTAAGGTCTTAAATATTTTAAGAGATTTATATATAACCTAGAATATAACTACTTGGAATGTGTTCCATTTAAGCATTACCTAAATCAGAAAAGAACATTTTAAAGATTGATAAGCACTAAAATGTGTGTCAGATAATGAACAGGAAAAATTTGAATAAGTTATTGCATATTTATCAAATCAAAAAGTGTAGAACAAAGGTGGATTTTAGTCTGATGAAAAAATGTTATCTATTAGACAAAACAAATTTTTCTCAGAAGGGTTGAGTTCCATTATGTTAATCTAATTATTGAAAAACTACAAATATTTTCTCCATGTTATACCTATCAAGAATTCAATTGACATGTAATTTAAATGCAATTTGTCAAATATTCTATTTGGAGATGTCTTTTCAAAATTTATGGATGTATTATCATGTACCAGAATCTTCAGTATGTTTTGTTATCTTCTTTCTAACAAACATTATTTTTTAAAGATTTATTTTATTTATGAATACAAGAGCTGGAGTGCAGGCCAGAGGTGCAGGGTGGTGTGAAAGGATTTGCAAGAGATAGAGTGGAGAGCAGAACAGGCAGATTGTCTGAAGTACAAAGCTGAAGGGGACAGTGGGTGAGATAGGAGAGGTCTGCTGCTCCATATGGATTAGCTCCCTGGCTGGGGATCGAACTCATCCTGCAGTGGCTGCCAATAGCTTCATAGTGCTGAGACTTAACCCCTTGCTCCACCAGGGAAACTCCCCTAACAAACATTTTAAATAAATGTTTCCACTAAAAGATAGACAGATATTTAAATACTCTAAAAATCTCATATTAGAACAGATGTCAAAAAGGCTCCATTTTATTTTTTCAGACCATAAAAGAATAATTTGTAAATAAGATACAAGAAGGGGTTATGAATTCAAGAACAAGTTGTCAATAAGACCCAAGAGGAGATTATAAACTTGCAGCATGCAGAATAATGTTTGATAAACATTACATGCTCATTAAACATTGGATAAGTGAGACAATTATACCTGTGAGTGCAAAAAGATTTCCTTCTATTAGGATCTGTGTGAGAAACTATGTATTTATAAATCAAGCATTTAAGAAAGTATGGATGTATTTCTGGAATAATTAAAAAATTTTAGAAGTGTGAACTGATGTAACTGAAGCAAACAAAGAAAATGTATAAAGACATAATTTAAAGATCATTAATGTAATTGTTAGCACATTTCATTTGTGTCAAGTATATCTGCCAGAAGTTATGACATGTGTATGCGTGTGTGTTTAGGCATCATTTAAGAAGTGATGAATGTAATGCATTATAGAAGTGTTTTATCCATATGATAATATTTTTAGTAAGACGGAGTCATTTTGCACCACAAATTAGACAGCATTTGCAAGGTTTTCTCAAAAGGCCTTGATAGATATGGATAAAGTAACCACATTGTTTACCACTTTCCCACTGTTATATTGGTTACAGGGTAATTATGATATCACTCTCTACTTTTATAATTCTTTCATAATTACGTTATTAATTTAACTTATGATAAAGATAAGAAACACAGTTCATGAATTAATCTCCACAGAAGATATTTCACAACAAATTTTAAAAAATCAGACTAACAGTTATTCGGCCATTAAAGATAAATTTTAGGGGGCTGGCACTTTAAAATATAATTTCTTGGGCCTGCCTGGTGGCCTGGGAGTTAAGTCTCAGCATTAACATCTCTGTGGCTTGAGTTCAATCCCTGGCCAGAGAGCTAATCCACATATGGCACAGCAGACCCCTCCTATCTCTCCTGTTGCTCCCCTCAGCAGTGTATTTCAGTAAAATCTGTCTGTTCTGCTCCCCACTCTGTCTCTGGTGAATCCTTTCATTCCCTGCACCTCTGGCCTAGATGCCAGTTCTTCTATGCAAAAATAAATAAATACAATCTTTAAAAATACATATATATATAATATCTTGTGGTGTCTTTAGGTTCTGACTGTCACATAAGTTCAAGTTTTAATGTTGAAAGTTGAATATAGACTTAAAAAATGCTTGCATAACAAAGCTCATGTTATGTAAAAATCACTATACTAAACTAAAAATCTAGTGAATAAAAAGCCCACCTTGAATTATTTCATATTTTTGAAAATATTAAACTGATTTGTAATTTAATTTAATATTTGAAAAGCTACTTCAATAATTTTATTGTTCGATTTTGTGGATAATCAACTCAATTCAGCATCATTTATTTTTAGCCTTTATAATTAAGTAATGATGGAAAAATATAAAAATGCTTTCAAATGACTTTTGAAGGCTGAGTTTAGATTTTTAGGTATCCTAAAATAATTGCATTTTTAAAAGAATATTTCCATGCAAGAGCTGGATAATGACTAGACTGAAATAAATTTAATATATTTATATTTATTGCTCAAAGATAATTAGAAAATGATATGGCTATTTACTTAATTGTACTAACTGATGAGATTTGTAGTTCTGCAACACGGGGGTTACCACTTCTTGATTATGTAGGGCAGCATAAAAATAAAACTGACTCCAAAATACTTCACAGAAAACACTACTGACACACATTAAATAATAGATGGATATGTTATCTAATTATCATCTCCATAATCTTAAAGGATCCCAACTTTTGAAATGGTATCTTAAATTTTAATGTACTTACTTGCTTCATAATCTTCAGCAAATAAGTTAAATTATGGCTCAATTTCATCATGAATTAACTAAAGTATTCTTACCATGAGATCCTTAGGCTGCTTTCCAAAAGAATTCACTGTATAGGAATTTCATAAGAGACATGTCACAATCTGTCTCTCACCTACCTTCTTTCCAAACAAGATATTAGACTACATACTCCTTCATTCCAAAAACTGTAAGCTTGAACCCTCTTCCTTTTTTCTTCAGGAATGGTGCCCATTGTGTGGGTTTTCTTGCTGCTAAGGTGCCAATTTTCCTCTTCCCTGTCTGGAAAATTCCTGTTCATTTCTAATGCTTTGTTGAAATGTAAACTTTTACTCAAATGACCAGGACAGAGTTTGCCTTTCATTTGTGTTCCTAGTATTTTGTACACAAGTAAATTAAAATACGAATCATGCTATAAACATTCTTTTGCCTTTCATCTTCACTAGATAGAATATGTTCCTTAAGGCAGAGTCTATTTCTCTCCAGATTGGCACAATTCCTGGCTTATCCTCAGTACTCAAGATGCTGCTTGAACATTAAATATATGGGACTTAAGATGCTTAAGAAATATTCCTACCATTTGGAACTTTTCATTCATTTTATCTCTGTCTGTACTTTTAATGGGGAGATTGGGGGAAAACTGAAGTTGAGTTGCAAAGTTAGAAAGGAAAGGTAAATATCAATTTTAGAAATGTATTTAATATCTGATATAATGAATTAAGAGAAGTGTGAAAATTTAGTTTTATATAGATCTTTGGATCATATATGAAATAATCCCAGTGTCTTTGAAATTTTATATTTCACTGTGATAACATATTCTTAATTTTTCTTTCCGCCTTTTCCTCTTTTTAGTCTTCTAAAAAATGTACCAAGGCAGAAATAAAGGTAACTTCAAAGATTTATATTCTTAAAGTATCAGATCCATATGTAATCTTCAGGTGCTTTTTTTGATACATCTTTATAATAAGTATAAATGTACACTTGCTAATAAACAAATGCTTTGTTAAAGTTTATTCCCTAAATATGAGCAATTTTATATACTTATCCAGAAGAAAGATTGTTTTCCTCAAGTTTCACTTGATAATTTTGTAGCTAGTGAATGATGTGTTTTATTTCCTGTCTTTCTCTGCTGTTTCCAGATTTGTGCCACCAGTAGGAATTGATAGAAGTACTTCCACTGTTACAGACAAATCACAAAAGCTTGCTGAGAGTTTTGAAGCAAAGGAGCGTAAGACTCCAAATTTCTGCTTGTATAAATTTAACACTAAATTTATCAGAAGGGAAGCTAAAAAAGTTTCATAAGTAATACATTTTTAATCAGATAATAATTATGTCAGTGATAAAATTTATTATTTTCATGTTACGGATACAGAAAGCAAATTTAGATTATTTACCACAGAGAACAACATAGCTCCATGCATTCAAATTGCGTGTCCCTATGCAGGACATGGTTTTAAAATGAAATACAGAGTTGTATTTGAAGCTCATTAGGAAACTTGATCTTTGAGACAATATGTGCTGTACCATCTTACAAAGTGTTAGTCATTCCACAATATGCATTTGGGTTTGTTAAATTGAGTCCTTTTTATTTTAGACATTTTAAGAAAAACTAACATAACCAAACCCGAGTTGTGGAATAAATTCTCCCTTTCATTTCCTCTCCGAAGACTAGACAATAGTGCATAGCATTGGTAAAGGGTGGAAGAAGAGTGTTGTTATCCTGCCCACATAAGGGTGGAGTTTGTTTACTAAAATTGTTTTGGGTTTCAACTTTTCATGCTTTTGCAAAAATACATTAACAAATGCCAATAAAATATACAAGACCAGATTTACAATGGCCATACAAATCAAATATTCAGTTTGCAGCTGTAATATAAATGTCAGTGTGTGGGCCATAATGTACTTACCACCCCAGCGCTCGTCACACACTGTAAAGAGAGTGGTTTTATTGGCTAAGCCGGGGAGCATAGTGCTACACTCCATGACGATGGCCTGTGGGATCATTATAATGCAAGAGACAATCCAGATGATGATAATGCTGTTCCTTGCTCGTTTGGCCGTGCTCTTAAACATCAAAGGGTGACAGATTGCATACCATCGATCCAAGGCGATACAGCTTAGCGTGAGGACAGACACGGACACTGACACAGTCTAGAAAGAAAAAGAACATAGCACCAAGAGAAGCTCCAAGTGTTACATGGAAGACTCTTAATATTTTACCACATCAGAAAAGTAGTCACACCCATAACCACACACAAAGTTGCCAAAAAATATTTCATGCAAAAGCTCTCTATTAACAAAAAATCTCTACCCAAAATATTAAAAATATATTAGGAATAAATATACAGGTTTTCTATGAAAACAAAGCAACCATTTTTAGACCAAATATTTTAATTAATAATATGGCATTCTTTGAATAATTACTATCATTATCTTATCTTGAAACTTTTTAACTAATAAGGGAAATCATATTTTTCAAGTGGAAAAAAATACAGCACACATGTTTAGTCTAAACTAGCAAACTCTTTACTAATAAAAAGTAAATAACATGTATTTTTCTTAAACTATCACATAGGAATTTGGCTGAAATTGCATTTAATTAGTACTTTCGAATTACTGGTATCTCATTTTATATTTTCAAATAACAAAGGTTACTTGTAGATTGGTTCATATATTTTCAAATAACAAAGGTTACTTGGTTCATTTCCAACATGCAGTACCCCCCAGAAAAACATGGGACAGCTAAAAGAGACTTCTCTATGTGGATATCCTAACCACAGTTTGCAATTTGCCTCTAACGATCAAATAGGTTCACCTAGTCCATATTTCTATATAATTAGCAATACCACAAATGTTTTTTAACTTGCAAATTTAAGGACATCTTACAGGAACAAATTAAACATGTTTACACGCACATGATCAGTTTATGTGCTTACAGCTAATGTGTTCATCTGCTCAGGGTGAGCCATGCAGTTGATGTCACTCTAAAAATTACCCTTTAAAAAGAAGCCTCATTTTCTTTTGTGGTTTATCAATATTATTATTATTATTATTGATTTATTTTTATTTTACTCTAAGCACTTATCACATAATACAAATCATTGCACTGCATTTGTTACTTGTCATCTATGATCTCTGTTGGAACAAAGCTCTATGCCAGGAGGAAATGTTACTTTTTTTTCTCACAACTCTGTCCCTAGGACCTCTCTGAATGTTTGGTGTTTAGTAAATACATTTTTTAATTAATGAAGAGTTGTAAGTCTTAATCTAAGGTAACAAATGTGATCCAGTCATCTTTCCTTCTTCTTTTCCTGTCCTAGTTGTACTGATCTCACAACATGGGGATGTGGAAGGGCAGGTATGTATACCTCTTATATCAGAACCTTCCTTGTTGAAGCATTGGACATGCAAGGGAGTGAAAGGGATCTGAGTCAGCCCAGCGCAGGAGAAAGTGTTCTGGTCTGAGTAAGGATATGCTGTTTTTTTGCACTCTCTTCCCCACAGGCCCCAGACCTTATACACACACACACACACACAACTCTAGTCTTAAAGTGTGTTTGTGTTTTCTGTAAAGAAATGAAATTGACAGGACAACATGAGTGCTAACTCTATTTCTTTTGATTCTCTCTGGAAAAAGCATAGGATGTACTTGAAATCAATTCCACAACCATGTAACCTAGGCATGAACCCCATCTCACTTGCTAAATGCGTGATCTTAGGTAAGTTGCCTAACCTTCCTAAGCTTACATTTCCTCATCTGTAAAATATGGATAATAGCACAAACAACAGAATTTTAGGGAGAGTCAGTGAGATGTAGAATCCTTAGTCCAGTACTGACACACAATTACTTTGTGTTTATAGTTACTTATTATGATTATGATAGTGAAAATGATTATACTATTAATTTTCTCCTTTCTTTACCAAGGTTCGAGTTTTAGCTTTTAATTGGAACACACTGCTTTTCAGTGGAAAATAATCATACAAATTATAAGCCCTAAAGTGAATTTTTGGAGGCTAATTTCATTTTAAGTGTTTTTTTAAAAATTTTATTTATTCACGCATATAAGAACTGGGTACAGGCCAGAGGTACGGGGAGTGAAAGGATTCTCCAGAGACAGATTGGGGAAGAGAACAGGCAGATTGACTGAAATACACTGCTGAGGGGAGCAGTGGGCAAGACAGGAGAGGTCTGTACCATGTAGGTAGCTCCCTGACCCAGTATCAAACTCATGCTGCAGTGGCTGGGAATAGCTTCACAGTGCTGTGACTTATCCCCTTGTGCCCCAGGGAGGCCCATTTTTAAGTGTTATTTTTAACTCTACCAGAGTACACATAGGTTGGTCAATGATTCCTGGGAATTCATTGGCATTTTCTTAGAGTACATTCATGTCTCCTCAAACAAATTCCCTTCTACTTTCAACTTCCATTCATTTCTGGAAAATATATCAAGCCCTCAATATTGTTAACCTGGCAGTAAAAATGTGGCAGTCTAGATCTGCACAGCTGACCTTTCATAATTGCTGATCAGGGTCATATTTGCCCAGTATAACAATTAGAACTTTAAAAAAGTTCACTAAGACTTAGTGATGTATTGCATATGAATTCTGATCAGTATAGATGAATGAGATAGAAGTAGCATGGTGAAAAATGGAGTGAGTTCTAGTATCCCACTCAACTATTAGTCATAATCAATTCAGAGTAGTTCATTGGAGAGACTGACATCCAATGCCAACTGTGGGCTGAGGTGTATTGACTTTTCTGTATGGACTGATAGGAGAGAACATGTGGGCATGGTTAACCTATCAGTAGAATACATTGAATATACCCTCAGCACCCAGTGATTTAATATTCACTGTGTAGCTACTATATTTTCTGGTATGAAATATGCAGTAATATACAATTAGCATTTTTTTGTGGAAATAAACAATTGTCTTTTATCATAAGTGATTACAAATGAGAGTTTTGTTGCTGCTTTTCAATTCTAGGAGTATACTCCTGGGTTTATACTTTAGCTTATAATACAGGCATCCTGTGGTCAGGGTAATGTTGGAGACACTGGTTGGTAACAAAGGAGTCTATTTTATGTTAGCATGTAGCCATGGAACTAAGAGATCCATGACAAATATAAATTTTGCCAAGGAGGAAATTTAGATGACAGGGACTAATAGACTGGAAGGTGGGAAAGTGTGACTCAGAGAGTAAGGGAGCTCAGCATCCAGCATTCATCATTCATACCTCAGTTGGGTGTTATTGTTCTTTTCCTGGCATTTCCTCTACAGATTTTCTTCTACAGTTTTTTTTTTTTTTAAAGTAACTCTGAAAAAGTAGTTAACTGCTCCTCTAAGTATTAAAGGGGAAATGATCTTTTCCAAGAATTCATGATAATTATTCAGCAAAAAGTCCATTAAATGTTAATGGTCTTGGTTTCATAGAATTATAAAGACACAAAAGGACCATTGTAATGATACAGCTAAGCTTTATAACATTTGTGAGATTTTTAAGATTTTTGGGCATTTGCTGAAGTATCATAGCATATCACTCATAAATCTAAAGGTTGTGTTTTATCATATTTAGAAGAAAACATATAAATCATAGATAATTAATAAATGGCCAAAGGATATTAAATGTAACCAAATAAATTTGAAGTTTGGCTGGACATTTTGTAATATGTTTTTAAATATTCAGCAAGACATAAGTATCATATCAGGGACAAAAGCCTGCAGTTTCAGATAATCAAAACTAGGAGAAAAATTACTCAAATTTAAATGATTGGCTTATTGCCCTTTGGCACTGTTCCTCCATTTGGGAAAATTCTATGAAAAATGGACAACAAATATTGAGATAATGTGCAAATACTCATTTTACCAGTGCACCAATATTTTTGTACATTTATAAATATCCATCAAGAAGCAATGCTGACTGACTAATAAGTGGATTTATTCTTATTCATCTGACTCAAATCTTGAGGTTACTCAGTAGTTTTTTCCTTGGTCTATGGAAAAAGATCAATTGAGTTAACTAGATTGGATACCATTTATGGAGAAGCAGACAATATCTCTCATGAGATGAAGGTGTTCCTTCAACTATAGGATTTGTTTCACATTTACTGTGTAAAAATATACTGTTGATAACTTTAAAAGATACCCATGCCATGAACTTCACTCACTGGTTGCACACTCTTCCAGTTTATTCTCAAGTGCACATGGGAGAAACTAGAATACCAGTCTACAGAAGGTATCACCAGTACTGCACCTATCAGGGAATAAAATACCCACCCCTTGTTACCCACTCTCCACCAGGGAATCTTCTGGTTTGTAGAGAGACTATGAAATAGTCTCTTTTGGCTAATAAAATATTCTGGGCAACTGAAGAGGAACCCCTGAATTTTCCTCTGGATAGTTGTTGGAATGAACCAAGAGAAATAGAGAGTTTGCAGGATGTACCAGAGAGATGGCGAAATATTAGATTTCTGTACTATTTATAATTTCCCCAGTGTCTCCATGCAAATACCATAAGAACGATTTCTCATTGCTTTTTTTTTCTATGTGGATATTTTGTCTGTTGCTCCATATACGATTTCTCTCTAAAGAATTGTTAGTTTATTTTTATAACCCATTCATGACTTTCAGCTGAAGAACAAGTTAACTTTATAGTTAAATTTAATGTTTGCTGTGAAGCTTTTAACTTCTACAGTAGTTTCCACTTACTATTACATCACTGATATGTGACCTTAAAATTTATCACTTCTCTTTGTAACAGACCATTGGAGAAATATTAAGCTGAAGATCTCTTTGTAACATTTCAGGTCCAAAAGTGTAACATTTCAGGTCCAAAAGACTAATCAACATAATTTCTAGTAATGGGCTATTTGTGCCTCTGCCAATTTTTGTTTTTATTAAGACTTTGTTTTTTTTTTTTTGAGTATGTTAAGATTACAGCAAAATCAAGGTGAAGTTACAAAGAATTTTCCTATATCCTTCTGCCCCTGCACTTGCATAGACTTCTACATTGACAACATCCCCCATCAAGTGGTACTGTTGGTACAATTGATTAGCTTACATTGACACATCATAATGACTCAATATCCATAGTTTACATATTGGTTTACTTTTGGTGGTGTACATTCTATGAAATGTATGACGACATGTAGCTGCCATCATTTCATCTTATACTACCTTAAAAACCCTCCATAATCTGTTCAACACTTCCAACCACTGGCAAGAACTGACCTTCTTAAAATCTACAAAGTTTTGCCTTTTCCATAATGTCATTTATTGGGACCATATGGCATATACCTTTCATCTTGATTGTTCCTTTTACTAAGTAATATGCACTGAAGTTTCCTCCACCTCTTTTTATTGCTTGATAACTCATGGAGTGAATACAATATCATTGCCTGGATGTACCACAGTTGCTTATATATAAAGCTGCTATAAATAAACATTCATAAAAATTTTTGAGTGGTCATTAAGTTTCAACTCCCTTTGATAAATGAGTGTGATTGCTGGATCGCATGGTAGGACTATGTTTAGTTTTGTAAGCAACATCCAAACTCTTGTCCAAAGTCACTATACCAGTTTGCAGTCCTTCCATCAATAAGTAAGAGTTCCTGTCACTGTTGCTACCTATTCTAGCCAGCAGTTGGTATTTGTGGTCCAAAATACGAGCATTCTACAGGGTGTCTAGCATTATATCATTGTTTTCCTTTGCATTTCTCTGATGACACATTATACGGAACATCTTTTCATATGCTTATTTGCCACCTATATATCAGTACTCGTGCGGTGTCTGTTAAGGTCTTTTACCCATTTTTAAATGTATATTTTCCCTTATTTTAATTTTTATGAGTTCTTACAGTATACTGGAAAACAGCCCATTATTATATGTGGCTTTTACAAATATTTCTCTCAGTCTATGATGTTTTCTTATTCTCTGACATCTTTCACAGAGCAGTTTTAAATTTTAATGAAGTCAGCTCATCAATGAAATATTTAAAAAGTATCACACCTTTAGTATGGTACTAAAAGACCATAAACATACCTAAGATCTTGTAGGTTTTCTTCTATGTTATCTTCCAAGTGTTTTATAGTTCTACATTTTTAGGATTGTGATTCATTTTTCATTTTTGTGAAGGGTATAATGTCAGTGTTGAAATTAATTAATTTAATTGTCCAGTTGTTCTACCTACCCCAACTTTTGATTACTGGTGACACATTTTTATTTCTTCCAGATATTATGATCACCATCTGGAAGGTTGGATGAAATAATGAGTCGTGGTTAGGGGATAGTTATGGGAGGAAAAGTAGACGGGGATCACCATTTCATTCATTATCCAATTGCTAATGGAATCTGTCTCTTTGAGAGCTGTAGTTGTACCCATTAATTTCCTAGGAATTTATTTCAAAGATTTTAGAACTATCATAATATCAATAAAGAAATTACTTTCTGAAAGTAGTTGTTCTTAACTTCTTGTAGGACAACCATTATAGAAATCTTTTCACTACTACTAATAAGACATCTTCTAAAGATAATAACTGACAGTTATTGAAAATATGTGTTTATAAAATTATCACCTTCCACTATGCCAAGTGATTTATATAAATTATCCAAGTACACTAACATAAGAAGTAGAAAGGATAGTTTTAACTAAAAATATTATCCTTTGTAAATAACTAAATCTACAAGAGCTTATGTGCTCAACTAGACAGCATACAATCAGTGAAGGCAGAATAGAGATTCAAAATCTGGGGTAGTTTAATTCAGAACCTATACTAAAATCTGTTCACTCTGCTGCTTCGATCAAATAGTTCTTAATTTTTCAATATGAAATGATCCATCTTATAAAAATAGATAGCTTTTGGTTATTTGGATAGGGGAAACAGTAATTGTTCAGATTTTTATTTTATAATTATAAAATTAGCAATCAAATAAGTAAAATGTTTGTAGAGGATTCTATTGTTTTATTTTTATCCAGAATTTGTTTACCTAGAAAGTCTCAAGTATTATTTTCCTTCAGTTTGAAAATTTCTTAGGCAAGAATGTTTCTTCCTTAGACAGTTAATATGGCCATGTGAGTAATTAAAAATACTTTTTCAGGGCCTCCCCAGTGGTGCAGCGGTTGAGCGCTGGGTTGCGAAGCTGCCCGCAGCCTTTGCAGTGCCGGTTCGATCCCCGGCTGCTCCCCGGCCACCAGAGGAGGGTCCCACATGGCGCGCTAGACCTCTCCTGCCGCCCGCTGCTCCCCTCAGCAGTGTGCTTCGGTCCTTCTGCCTGCTCTGCTCCCTGCTCTGGCTCTGGTGAATTCTCTTACCCTCCCGCACTTCTGACTGTACCCAGTGCTTGTATAAATAAATAAATAAATCTTTAAAAAAAAAAAAATACTTTTTCAGTAGCTTCTATGTTTGTACCCAAAAAATCATGAAAAACAATTACCTGTAGATAAGGAATCACTTTACAGAGGGACTGTCCAAAGAACCAGGTCTCAGTGATGTCCACAACTAACGTGGCTGGAAGGCAGGTGATGGTTACAAGCACATCAGCCAGAGAAAGGTTGACTATGAAGTAGTTGGTCACTGTCCTCATATGGTGGTTCTTCCACACTGCCACACAAACTAATTTGGAAAGAAAATGGGAAAGTTACTGATATTGACTGAATGTTTGTGTTTCCTCAAAATTCATATGTTGAAATGCTGACACTCAAATTATGTTATTAGTGAGTCGACCTTTGGGATATTATTAGGTCATGAGGGGGTAACCACATGAATGTGATTAGTACACTTCTGAAACTGACCGCAAACAAATCACTTGTCCTTCCTACCAAATAAGAACACTGCAAAAAGATTGCCACCTATGACCAGGAATTGGGCCCACACAAAGCATCAAATCTGCCAGCACCTTGACCTTGGACTTCTAAGGTTCCAAAGCTATGAAAAATAAATTTCTGTTGTTTACAAGCCACCCAGTCTGTGATACTTTGTTATATAACATGCTAAGATAGTAACTGAATAAACAAAATAGGTACCAAAGAAGAAACACTGTCAAGCGCATTAATAATACTGTAAAAATCCACAAATAAATACTAAGAAAGAAAAATAACCTAAGGCCCATGCTGTGTTTTCACTGAATTAGTCATTCTGTAGAAAGGCAGAATACATGCTTAAAATCAGTTCATTTGCCTTGTGAAACATTTCTTAATAGAGCTTAAGGTTGTATTTATTTCATCTTGGATTTGAATTGTTATTTCTAGAAGTTAAAGAACAATCTTTGATTCACCTTTGTATTCCCTCAATGCTCAACATGGAAAAATATATCTAGTGATATCAGAAGCAAGTAAGAAGTATTTACTGAATTGAGATGAATTAAGAGTTAGCTACTTTTGATAAATGTGTGCTGGTTGCCTTGTCCAAGATGTTTACATTTACCTCCTCCCAAACTCTGCACTTGAAACGTTTAATTGAGAAGAGGCTTAGAAAACAAAACCCAACAATTACTCATTTGGTCCCTACTATGGCTAAATCCTGAGTGAGTTGGTTCATATACTTAAGGTTGTTTAATCTCTGTGATAGTCTGAAGGGAAGGCATCATTAAGGATGTTTTATATAAGAGGTAATTGAAACACAGGGAATTTATGGAACTTGGATAAGGACAAATGCCTCATAAAGCACAGAAGTAGTTACAACCCGGATTGACACTGAGTGAAGAGCTGGTCTTTTCACCACAATGCCTGTCGACTTTGGTGAAAATGAAGGGGTTATAAATAAAGTACACATATTATAGTAACTCATTCTCTCTTCCTATAACTCTTAATGGCCCTCTAAACATCACCTCAAATCAAGCTTACTCTACAATACTTTCACAGGCGACCTTCCTCATTATCTTTCAGTGTATCCCTGTGTTTAAAGGCTGTGCTATCACACTTGGTTGCTCTTTACAGAAAGAACATGAAGATCCTCCTTGATTCTCTGTCCTCCCTCTGTCTGGTGTATCCAAAGTTACACAGTCTCTGGCTTCAGAATTGCATAGGTGTATAAGTACTGCTACCCACATCAATTGAAGGTTTGCTCCACTGAAAGGAACTGTGAATTTGCTTGGGGTATCATTAACTTGTCAGAGCTGCCACCCATGCACCCAAATGATGGAGCGATTAGTAACCTTAGATAGTGAAGAAATAAAGCACATTTTGTTAAGTTTAAGTCACTGAATGAATTTTTTTTGACAATTATGTGCTTTTTATTAAAAGTATGCTGGTAAATGCTTTTACTAGCTTCTAAAGCTGAAATTACCTTTTAGTCACCAACAGATGCTAATATAATAAAATACCTGAATTTTCTGTGTAATTTTGAAAATTTCACATATTCTCTAACTCCAGCAAAGTAGCACCCTCCCCTAAATCTCAGTTTTACTAGGGTAAACTGTATTCTTTATTATTTAAAGTTGATACTCTCGAATGATTTATTTCTCAAAAACACATAAAACAGACACACACACACACACACACACACACACACACACACCACCCATCTTGGCAGTTTACTAACATATCACCATAGCTTGTTATGAGGAAATTGGTAAAAGTATCACACTGCAGACTGCAGATGCTTGGCCAGCAAATGGCCCAACTTTGGATTTAGAAAAGAAAACCTGGTTAAAAATTAAGCCCACTTTACTTTGACTCAATTCTCCATAGTTTGGAGGTGGGGAATGGCAGTGTGGGAAGACAGTGTTAATGTATTATGTCTAAAAATAAGAAGTGGGCCTCCCCAGTGGCGCAGCGGTTGAGCACTGGGCTGTGAAACTGCCCACAGCCTCTGCAGCGCCGGTTCAATCCCCGGCCTCCAGCGAGGGTCCCACATGGCACAACAGACCTCTCCTGCCACGCCTACTATTACCCTCAGCAGTGTACTTCGTCAGTCTGCCTGTTCTACTCCCTGCTCTGGCACTGGTGAATTCTCTCACCCTCCCGAGCTTCTGACTGTACCCAGTGCTTGTATAAATAAATATATCTTAAAAAAAAAGTTTAAAAAAAATAAGAAGAAAGTATATTTCAACCAGCATTTCTATACTACATAATATGAGTCACGTTCTGTTCTAAGAAATTTAAATTATTAATTTAATCATAATAACTGTAAAGTAATTACTATTACTATCCTTGTTTAATAGGTGGATATAGAGATTAAGGATCCTGCCTAAGGATAATTAGGTAGTAATTATCAGAGTTTAAATTTAATCTTCTTTACCATATCATGCTATGCCAGTCTATTACTCCCTGATTGAAATAAAGATGAGAAGAAAGTTGACGACCTTTATCACAGGGCTTTAATATAGGTTCATAGGATTGTGGAGTTGAAGATCACTTATTCTTAACTCACTAATATGATGCATAAATCGCCTCTACATCATCCCAAATCCATCCAGTTTGAATATTCTTAATGAAGCTGTCCACAGCCTCTACAGTGTGGGTTCGATCCCAGCCAGCCGGCAAGATACCCACATGGTGCAGTAGACCTCTCCTGTCTTGCTTGCTGCTCCCCTCAGCAGTGTATTTCAGTCGGTCAGCCTGTTCTGTTCCTCACTCTGTCTCTGATGAATCCTCCCACGCACACATTTGGCCTGTACCCCTGTTCTTGTATGCATGAATAAATAAATCTTTAAAAAATAGTAAGAGATTACTATTAACGTTCTTAAATTCCTTTTGCAGTAGCTTTAACTACTAGCAAGTTCCTGTGCATATGAGTTGATATCCACTTCCCTTTCACTTCTGCTCATTAGAACTTGATTTTCACTGGAAGGAACCTAAGGAATAAACCATATATCTATAGCTATATATCTTTACAATGTGCCTATGCTGTTTTCCTGAGTACCCTACATTGGTGTTTCACAGCAACATTAATATAATGTCCCAGAGTTCTGGAGGCTCGAAGTCCAAAATCAAGGTGTCACCAGGTCCTGAGTCCCTCAGAAACTGCAGAATAATACTTTCTTGTCTCTCTCCTATCTTCTGGTGATTGGCTGGAGAAAAGAGCCAAAAGAAAAAAAAAAAAAGAGACATCTATAAAGAATATTATAAGGACAACTGGAGGAATTTTAATTTGGACTTTGTATTTATATAATGCCTCTGTGCCATCGTAAAATATCTTAAATATGGTGTTCACATTATGTATATTCTAATATTAAAGAGAGATATACCTATTCCCCAGGACTTTCCTTTTCTGGGCTAAATATCATCATACCTTTCATATACAACACCAGACCTTTTGCCTCTCAAACCCCAGGTCTCTTTATTGTGGTAATTTTCAAGATGATTAGTAGGTATCCATAAATGAGGTATCTAGAACTACACAAACATCTTTAGGTGCATAGTTTGTAAATTTGTGTTGACCAAACACCCATTTGTCCATTCATTCATTCAACCATCAAAGTATTAAATGTATAAGGTGGATACTATCTTCTCCTGATAGTTCATCAAATTTATACAAATTTAAACTTACCCTTTTTTCTGTATTCTCATCATAGACTTTATATTTCTTTGAAATGTAAAATATCCTTCTAATTCTTCCCAGTAAACTTTGAAATATCCCAAGTTTCTCCTATCACTATTACTTTCTTCCTATTCCTACTAAAATACCTGATGTCAGATTATGGTACAAATTAGCTAGAGTATTGTAATAACCTATATCCTGACTATCTTGAGTTTTCTCTATATCACTCATTGATACTATTCACTCCATTTACATTAACTTTCATTTCAACAAGAGCTCTCTTTTTATTCTGGATTAAATACAACATCCTTGTATGACTAATCTATCACTGAGTTCTAGTTGAACTTCCCTTACCCCGTAACTTGAATGATGTCCATAAAATTCTCAAAGCTGCAGGATGTTTGCTCTCTCTCACTGTAAATGCCATATTCCAATTTCAACTACCTTTTCTACCAGATAAACCCATACAAAAACATCCAACACCAATCAGACAAGCAAAATGTTAGTTTCATAAAATCGTAGTTTAGGGCCTCCCCGGTGGCGCAGCGGTTGAGCGCTGGGTTACGAAGCTGCCCACAGCCTCTGCAGCGCCGGTTCGATCCCCAGCTCCTCCCCGGGCACAGGAGGAGGGTCCCACATGGCGCGCAGACATCTCCTGCCGCCTGCTGCTCCCCTCAGCAGTGTACTTTGGTCCTTCTGCCTGCTCTGCTCCCCGCTCTGGCTCTGGTGAATTCTCTCACCCTCCCGCGCTTCTGACTGTACCCAGTGCATGTATAAACAAAACAAACAAACAAACAAAATAAATAAATAAATAAATAAGCATGCCTCTAAAAAAAAAAATCGTAGTTAGTTTAATTTAACATGATTTCATTCATTCTCCAAACCCTATCTACATTATACCACTCCTGGTCAATAATTGCATTCTAAAATTATTATGGATTATTATGGATATTTGTATGTATATTTTCTTATTTAACTACTGGTACAAAGATATTCTGAGTGACCTCTTACTTTCACAAACTCTTCCAGGATTCTACAGTTTTTTCCCCAATACAAACACTACCTAGATCATACTTTGTAATAAATAAATATTCATGAAACTTTTTATTCATAAACTGAGAACACACTGCTGTCTTCATTATAGTATATTACCTGTAAGATTCTTTTAAAAAAGCAGAGAAAAACCTCAGCGGCTGAATAGAACACTTGTCTTCATTATTTTTGAGTAAAGACTGACAGTTGACAGGGAACGCAGTTGCTTTTCAGTTATGAGCTTGGTTTTTAGTTCTCCATGCTCTACTTTCTGATGAGCCTTGGTAGGCCTTAAGACAGGACCTAGAGTCACAAGGTGGGCATGATGGGGTATTACTGTTTAAGAGGAACAGAGTTTCAGTTTTGCAAGATGCAAATTGTAGTGGAGATGAAAGGTGGTGATGGCTTCACAGTAATGCTACAGCAATGTACATAATGCTACTGAATGGTATGCTTAAAATGGATAAAACAGTAAATTTTGTTACATATATTTTATCACAATTTAAAAAATAATTTCCATGACAAAAGGGGCTACAATTTGGAAAATGAAATGCTTGAACCTATAGTAGTGTCCCTCAAAAATACGAAACACGGAATGAAAATGCCGAGGGACAATATTAATTACTCAGATGATGACTTTTTTAAATGAATAAATGGCTAAAATAGGTAAAGAATACACAATAATAAAAAACATTGTCATTCCAATATGTGAACGGCAGTGTTAAAGACAGCCACCTTGTGATTTTCATATATAATTTTCATTATTTGTGAAACCAAATCGTTTATAATAGGTTGTGATTTTGTTAAATTTTTATATAATATTTAATGAAATATTGTGCATTTTTCTGGTTATTATTTATTGAGTTATGTAAATGTCAATTTATTAATTGTGTTATATTACGCATACATAAAATGATAATCATGTCAGGAGACTAAAAAATATTGTAGTTCCACCCTTTGCCACAAAGTGTCAGTGAAAGCCTTTGAAACTGCTTACCCTGTCACTTCAGGAATGAATTTAAAAAATTAGATTATTAGGTTCTTTATATTGTAGAAATATATTTGTTTCTAGTGAGATTTTCTAGAACAAAAAGCATTTTTAAGGAAGGGTAAGATGGCCTTCATCTTCTAAATTAAATACAAATAAATTAGCAAGTTGAAATAAAACCACTTTCTAAATGAGAAACAACAAATAGCAACTGAATACACAAGAACAAGATAACCAGTATTTAACTCTTGTTAGGACTCTTTTTTGCTAGCAGGTTACAGAATGTAATCATGCAGAATCATTACAATATAGAGATTAAAAAACAGGGAAGTTGGCTATTGCTGTAGCCCTTAAAGGTTAAAACAAATTCTCCCTAAAATCCTGAGGTATCTTCCCTTTCTCCACCTTTATTGCACCCTGTCACTCTGGTATAAGTCCTTTCTATTGCTAGTTTGGCCTTCTCTTCGTGGGCCTATATGCCAATATTCCTGCCTCAATCTCCCATTCTTCACTTCCATATCCTGGCAAGGTTGTCTGCAAATCTCTCTGTCTGTACTCAGAAGAACAGCAGGCAAACATGCTACTTTTTTTCCCTGCAAGTTTGACAGATGGGGCAAGTCAAGTACATCCTGGTGTGAAACGTACCACCTAAAATGTTATCTAATATTAACAGAAAGCAAACTTTTAAAATATTTAATATATTTAATACATTTAAACTATATTTCAGGTTTTGTTTCCTCAAGAGAGGATAAAAGTCTATAATTTGACAAGTATATTTCCCCTGACACCTGCTTATTATGTTAATGTAGGTGGGAATTCTCAAGAACTATGCTGTCACTGCTGTCGACAGCGATAGCAGTGAGGCAGCACAGGGAATCATAAAGACACCACAATGAATAACTTGTCTAGGAAGGGATTTAGAAAGATAGTGTCTTCACACACACAAATGTGCGGGAAGGATATGGGCATAGAAGAATGTTATATAATGGAAACATAAGGGAGAAAATAATGTACAGAAATCAAGTTTGAAAGAGTTCTTCAGGGAGGAAAAATACAGTGAGGAAAGTGGGAAACAAGTTTGGGCTTATCAGTTATCTCTGAGTGGCATGATTCCTCTCAGGGAGGGCCTCAAACTTCTTGAAGGCTAGGTAACTGTGCAGGAGCTGCCAGAGACCAGAACAGCACTGTTATTAAGAGCTAGGTAGTCCTTGGCTTTTAAAGCTGACCTGTGGAGATTAAGAGGCCGAAAGGCCACTGCACTTCTATTAATCGCTATACAGAGAGTTGTAATTTCACTGGAGTGGAATTTATTTGGGGGGGGGGATATCAACTTCATGGTTACTCATATCTTTTTACTCTTGACAGGTAAATCATCAAAAAGGTCTGCCCCAATATAGCCCCTTGGAATTGCATCTCCATCTACCCTGTCTCAGAGGTATTCAGAGATGACGGTCTGGTCTGTCCTTATGTTTGTACCCTTTGAATTAATTAACACATGTAAGTAATCTATTTTTCCATGACTTCTGATGGCTACTTACTTCACTGCCTGCAATGAACTTACATATGTATTTTCTCCTTTATTAAAATCTTTTTCTCCTTCACCCCATCCATAGCTCTTTAATCCTCTTGTCTTTTTCTTCCATATTCTTTCTTGCTTTGTTTTTATTCACTCCCACAACTTCAGTTCTTGTCTGTAGGAGATTAATCCCCAAAGTTTATAACTCTAGTTCTTGGCTCTCTCTTGCTTTCCATATAAGAATTCCTAACTATTTATATATTTTTCATCTTCTAAATGTTCCATCTTTATATTACACTCAACTCATGGATCATAAAATGTTTATATACTATGCTGAAGCACTTAGACTTTGTCCTGCAGATTTTGGATAATCACTGAAGGATTTTAAGCAAGGACATGACCAGATTCTATTTCTATTTTTAAAAGATGACTTAGAAGGAATATGGAAATTATATATGCCCTTAAACTGGAAGCAGGAAGAACAATTTTGAGACTGTTTTAGAAGTCCAGGGGTGTAATATAGTGATGAAACAATGAAAGGAAATAATTGAATTCAAGAAATAATAATGACTTTAAAACATGAATTCTTGGTGAAGGACTGGATATTAGGCAAGGAAGTGAGAGAAACTGAGGATGATGACTAGGTAAGTTGTTTGGCAGTTGGGGAGAAAATCATGTGGCTCAACAAATTATATAATAAAGGAGAATGAGATGGCTTTATTTGAAAGAGGGATAGAAGATGAAAAATTATATTTTATGAATGTGAGCAATTGTGTATTATCCATTTGCCATTTGGGTTTATGGATATCTATATTAGGATATATATTTCAGTTATAATAAATATACAGAATTCATCAGACTAGAGACAGTGATTAACACCAGTTGTATAGATACAGTCAACCAGACATAGAGTCAGAATAAGAAGGGAATATTTAAGCCATGTCTAAATAGTTGTGCCATTTCAGCTACAGATTCTCAGTTTGCAAACTTCCAAGAACTACCAATTGTTCTCTGAAGTACTAAATATGTTATAGTACTGAAAGATAACTGGCTTTGGTATTGCTAAATAGTTTATGTTTCTCGTAATAATAGGTAAGATTGCTACGGAGCAAATCTCCCGCCCAAAACAACCAGAAGTAGCACACATCTCTTTAAGATATTGGAAAGCTACTGAGGCAGTAAGAACTTTTGAAGGGTCATCATTCAAGAGGAAAGGATAGAGAACAGATGTTCATGTAACATTCAGCACATCTTCTTAAAGATTTGGCCATTTGCAAGTCCTACTTAAGGACTGAGAGGAAAAATAACACACAATAATATAAACTGAGTAACAACTTGAATAATCTGAGTGAACAGAGAGCAATAACTAAAGCTCAAGGTCTGCAACTGGATCACTTTGGCTACAGCTATGGTCAATAAATGAAGACATTTGTAATCTAACATTAACTCCGCACCAAAGTCAAAGAAAATGCTCTATGAAAAATAACATTTTCTAGAGCAACAAATAATTTGTGCAAGTTTTCCTAAAAAATATCATTTATTCAATAAAAATCACCAGGCGTACAAAAAGACAATACCATAGGAGCAATGTCTATAGAAAAAAAAATTCAAAAATTGAAAATAATTCTATTATAAATTTAAGAAATTACATGATTTTATGTAGAGTATAATAAAAAATTGGAAAAATAATTCAAATGGAAATTGCAAAAAATAAAAAATGTGACAAGAAATGCACAGGTAGATTAAACAGAAGATCAGATAAACAGAGTCATGTCATAGAACCATCCAGATTAATATAAAATGTATACAAAATGAAAAGTAAAAAAAAAATGGGCCTCCCCATTAATAACCAAGCTATTGCAGCCACTGCCCACAAATTCAATGCCTGGCTGGCCAGGGAGCAACCCACATGGTGTAGCAGACCTTTCCTGTTTTGCCTGCTGCTCCCCTCAGCAGTGTATTTCAGTAGATCTGCCTGCTCTGCTCCTCACTCTCTCTGGTGAATCCTCTCAGCCCCCTTCACCTCTGGTCTACACCCCATCTCTTATACACATAAATAAATAAATCTTAAAAAAATCGAAAACAGAGAAGAATGGAATTAATACAAAATATAAATTCTTAAATGTAGAAATTGGATTCTAAATTTCTGTGTAAAGAAGTCGAATGAGTTAGAAACAATATTTTGGAATATATGTATTGAGTAGAGCTCTTACCCAGTAATTTTTCAAAAGTAACTTCAAGTTCCATCCATAAATTTAAATAGTGTCACAATTCTTAAACAGAAGAAAAATAGCTGGCTTATTGAAACCCTACAAAAGATATATATATATATATTATATATAATAGATATATATATATTACTTAGAGCATGCATAGTGTTTGGATCAAAATATACCATTTTATGAAAATAATGTATGTTTTGTACAAAGTAAGCTAAAATTCAACAAAAACTGGAAAAACCCAAATGTTTGAATTTTAAGTCACACACTTCCAAATAACTACTGAGACATTAACTCAATTAAAATGAAAATTAAAAAATACTTTGAACTGAGTGATAGATAAATTCAAGCTATCAAAACTCATGGAATAAAGTAAAGTTATTCTTATTTAATTTTTTAAATTTTTTTAAAGATTTTTATTTATTTATTTATTTATTTATTTATTTGTACAAGCATTGGGTACAGTCAGAGGCACGGGAGGGTGAGAGAATTCACCAGAGCCAGAGCGGAGAGTAGAGCAGGCAGAGTGACGAAGTACACTGCTGAGGGGAGCAGTGGGCACGGCAGGAAGTAAAGTTATTTTTAAAAAAATGAAAAATTTTTAAATAAATATAATAGAAAGCAAAAGGTAAAAATCAATGATGTAAATAATTGTAAACCAGAGGAAGAAAGAAGTAAATAAATGATAAATCATAGGGTAAATATGCAAGAATTAGAACCAAAATGTCAAAAGTTCACTTGTTGCAAAAACTAGTAAAATTATTAACTTCATAGTAAGATGAATAAAAAACAATTTTCATTGCTATATAGTATTCCAATGCATGATTAGCTTAAGATGATTTGCAAAATTATCTTTTGCAGTTAATAGGCTTTGCTATTGTTGCTTTTAGTATAGCTTATACTGAAGTACCAGCATGTAGAAAAATGAATGAGCATATCACAAATATATCACTCAATAAAGTGTAAACAATCTTGTAATTATTATTCAGATCAAGAAATAGAATTTGACCAGCATCCCAAAACCTTTTTTCCCATTTCCTGTCTATCAGCATCCTCCCTGCAACCAAAAGGAAACCCATTTCCTGATTTGTAACACAATAAAATATCTCTCCCTGCTTTTGTCTTTATTTGAATGGAACACATTTTATATGCATATTGGCTATCTGGAAATGGAAGAGAATAATACTCTCCAGGATTTTTGTTAAAGAAGTCTGATAATAATTAAGGGGCAATTTCATGAATACTTAGGATGTGTTTTCTTTCATATAGACATGATTTCCTAGAAATAGAAATGACTATCATTTTCTGATTTAAATACATATTTGTTTTTTAATGTGTTTTATTTTATATAATTCTTACGTCATTTTTCTTTTTTGCACAATGTATGCTCAGATTAATCTAGCCATTTTTCCCCCCTCTAAAATATTTTGTCAATTTTTATTTTTTTACCTTATAGTAATAGCCTATCTTCCCTTATTGTATGTCACTTTACAGAACCAATGTGTCATTTTTTTTCTTTTCTAAAGTCAGGGTCTCTATTCAAACACAGCACATGCCCATAACTGATAGCTGAGTGACTATGTGAAATTTGCATGACTTAGATTTTTTTTGACATTAGAGAATTTATCATGACTACTTCATCCTGGAGAGAAAAAGTAATTTAATGTATGTAAATCATAGTGCCAACTTTTACTTTGGCACTTTACATCATCTGCTCACATAAATCCTTGAAATAGTGTCTGAGAATGTCTTAGATGAAAACTGAAAAACAACAATAACAACACAAAATGACCTTTTAGATAACAGCTGGGCCACATTAAATATGTTTGCTCCTAAGAGACTGCAGGAAAATCATTCTGGTGGGGTATCGGTACATGATAATTATGAAAAGTCTTACCTGCTAAAAATGATAGTAATTTCTAGTTGGTAGAAATGTATATTTAATCACCATAGTGGACCTGCTACTTATTTCTACATATTTAGCTTTACTACATATTTCAAAATCATATGTATTTCACTGGCTACCAAATACAGTTGCAATGACTGAGTAAATAAATGGAAGGTATAGGCCTATTTCCATCTCTTCCAAACACACTAAACTTGGAATATCCAGGATTGTGATATCCATATGAAGCTTGATTAAATTATAAAATAACCCTTTTTAAAATCAGTTGTTAGTTTTGAAAAATGCCTAATCACCTCTCATTTGGCCATGTAAAATGTATCTCACTTTTCTTGCATCATAAGACATTCAGTTTTCCAAATCTCTGCTAAGAATTTGGAGTGGTGTAAGAATTATTTTCTGAAAAAAATATAAAAGTAGAGAATCTAGTTTTTAAGTCATGACTCCACTTATTTAAAAATTTTCTCTTTAAGCAAAAATAGAGGTAAAGATCATAGGATTTGGAGTTAAAAGACAAATTCAAACTTCATTTTGGGCAAATTTCTAAATCTCTCGGTGGTTCAGTTGAGACATGGTAGCTATTTCATAGGATTGTTTTAATGAACATAAAAATGTTTGGCACAGAAATTACAATTTGAATGCAACAATAGCTATCCATGACAAACAATATTAGTCAACAGACTGGACTTAGAATTTGTCACCTTATCTGTCTTCTACAACAAAAACTTTCATCACTGCCTATTTAAAATATTTCACTGATCTTTAGTTGATAGTGACAACTTGACCTTGCAATCAGTGATCACTAGACATTTTCTACTTTCAGACTTGTGCTGAGTAAAGTAAGATCCATCATTTTGTATAGCTTGTCAGAGAAAGATTTTTTATTTCAACTCAGTACAAAGGGAATGTCCACCTGGTTCCTCTAGTCAAGATCATGGGCATAAATGGCCGCAGCTGTTCAAAATTCACATCCCATGGATTCAGTGAAAACTCCCAAGGAAATAGGAATTGTGTGGTGCATTTTAATAAGGGAATATGTAAAGATTGTATTAATTAATTGCCCATTTGACTAAGTAATATCCATTCCCCCAGTGAATGGGTATGAAAATGAATCACATGCAAATTCATGTAAATAGTTGCACATTGACAAACAGAGGATGCTCTTTGAAGCAACTATTAGTATTGTTAAGTTTTTAATTATATGCAGAGGCCAAATGTTTCTGTCAGAATAAATCTTTGAAATAAAAAGGAAAATAATTTGATATAAAAATGTGTTTGGAGAAATGGTTTAGGACACATCTGTTCTTTGGAAGATGGTGGACAATTAAGAAAGATGGATAAATTAATCACAGGCAGAGAAACAGGGTGGAGGTAAAAAGATTAGGAGTTTTATTTTGACATGTTAAATTTGATGTGCTTAAGGAATATCCATCAGAAAATGTGCAGTGATCTTGTAAAATGTGGAGCAACAATAACCCAAAGCCTGATTAAAGAGACTTACGTAGGATGATATAGCATTTAAAGGAAAGACTTGAAAAATAGCCCACTTTGTCTTTTCTTTAGTTTATCATTTTACCACCTCATAATTTTGTAACCAGTGGCAGTCTTTTCTTTATAACAGCTAAGCTCATTTCATTCCTTACTTTTTTTTGGTCAAATAATGCTTTATAATAACTATAAATAACCATGCTGTGTTAGGGTCATCCATTTCTAATTGAAAAGAGGCATGAAGTAGACATTTGTTTTACAAATTCTTGCTTCCTTTCCTTAAAAAATGGAAGTACCATAGTTTAAATTAGAAATCAATAGCCCTGACACTTAATTGTTAAAAAGTGTCCTTTTTAATTCTGTTCCTCATTAAAACAAAGAGAATGCTCCACTGTATAATGTTAAATGGTCAAATAGTTCTTGCTTTCTTCTGGAATAAACTAGTTCTCTGTACACATGTCTAATTTTGTTACAATGATTTGAAAAATAATGAAAATGGATATTGAAATCATTGCTGGTCAATGATTAAAATATATGCAATAGAACATCTAAATCCTTGATGATGATTATAAATATTTCTATACTATTTATAAATTTCATGCATTTTGCTATTTATAAATTTCATGCATTTTTGCTTAGTTTCTGAAATGTATGTTGATGGCTAATATAAGTAGGATATTGATTAGACCTTATTTATCAAAAAAAGTGTGTCTTTTTCTTGGTTCTCTAGTCTAGAAGTGGCATGGGAAACAGCCAAGGGGCTTAGGGGATGTGGGAAACAGCAATTACCTGGGCTATTCACAGAAAATAGTAAATTACCAGATCTTTCTCATCAACTCTTAGTCTCCAGAAAAATATTTTGCACAGTAGTAAAATCTCTGCCATTCCAGGCTTACACGCTGAATCTGAGGTAAGGGTTGGGTAGTTGGTTTTGAAGCAGGTAAAGTTACAGAGGCTAATATGTGTATAAGCCTTGCTTCTGTTGCCTAGAAATGAAGTAGAAAGGAAGTCTTTGAACAGTTTCCTTGGTAATGACATTCAGATGACTGAGCACAGTTGAGTTTTTGCCTGAAATTAATTCATAATTTCAACACATATTTATTAAAGAAAATCTTTCATTTTTCAAAATAGCTTACACATGTTTCAACATATGATTGTGCATTTTATGGAAAATATGAAACTATGTGCGGTGGTTTGAATTTTTTGCATCCACTTCCAATTATTCATGCATTCATTCATATTATATAGAAATTTATGTATTCACTAATATGTTACTCACTATGACATGTGATGGTGAAAAATATCCTGATGTCATCTCTTCAATACTTTCTACTCCACATACTCAGAGCAATTCAGAAGTAATAGCAATTTCCCTAACCCATCTTTTCATTAATTTTCATAATTCATACAACTTTAACTTTAATGGGATTCATTTAAATTAATGCATAAACTCATCTTTTATTTAACTCATACATTCTTTTTTTTTGGTGACTCTTAATATAAATTGTATTTTTATAATCCCCATACAATTTCAACCCCCCCCCGTTTTGACCCCAATCCCTCCCCTCCCACCACTCACCCCCCCAAAAGTGTCTCTGGTTCATAGATTTTTGTTGATTTTGATTTTCACTTTCTTATAGTTATTCACTTTCCTGGTCCCTTATTTAAGTTTTCTAGATTCCTGCTATGAGTGAGACCATCTGGTATTTTTCTTTTTCTTTCTGGCTTATTTCGCTGACCATGATCCCTTCCAGCACCATCCATGTTGCTGCAAATTGCATGTGTTTATCTTTTTTGAATGCTGAGTAATATTCCATGGTATATATGTACCACATCTTCTTGATCCAGTCATCTATTTTTGGGCATTTGGGCTGTTTCCAAAGCTTAGCTATTGTAAACAGTGCTGCTATAAACATAGGGGTGCAGGTGTTCTTTGGAATTGATGTTTCTGTGTACTTTGGGTAAATACCTAGGAGTGGAATTGCTGGATCATATGGAAGCTCTATGTTTAGTAGGTCCAGAAATCTCCACACAGCTCTTCATAGTGGTTGGACCAGTTTGCACTCCCACCAACAGTGAAGAAGAGTTCCTTTTTCTCCACACCCTCACTAACATTTGTTGTTGCTAGTTTTTTTAATATGTGCCATTCTCACTGGTGTAAGATGGTATCTCATGGTAGTTTTGATTTGCATTTCCCTGATTACAAGTGATGTTGAACATTTTTTCATAAATTCTTAATGTTTTTGGATAAGGGAGTGATTGTTGTTTGTTTATGAATTATGTTTTAAGTAATGAGGATCTAGATCCCAATTGTCTCAAACATTTTCTTATTGTTGCTATTGTTATTATGAGTACTACCAGAGATCTAAGTGCAAATACCACCCATAAAAATAAACCATTAAATTTATGGTTGTTTGTCAATTTTCTGTAGTTTATTATATCTAGATTAATATGGGAGAGATCTTGAAAAGGTTTCAGACCTTTCATTGTTAAGGAATGTCATTGTAGAAAAGAGAAAAAAATGAATTATTTAAACTAAAAGGGTATAAGAATACAAGCGAACTTATAATCTAAGAATTTTGTTTCTACTTGTTACAGCAAATTCAGTTAGAACCCAACAGAAAAATGGAATGTAGATATGATCTCGGGGGCTATTTGTTCGTTGGCGGCTTAACACCAGGACACGTATTGGAAACTTTTCTGGTTCACTTATAATATGTATCAAGATTATAAATAGTAATTACTGAAGAAATCATTGTGGTTCCAATGATAAAGAATAAATGTAATGAATATTATGACTCTGACTTCTCCACACTCCAGACAGCACAATGCAGAAAGTTTTCTATATCAAAGTAAATTTCAGGCTAAAGATATAATGAAAAAGCATCAGAAACTGAATTCACAAACTCATAGTAATTAAATCTGACAATAGCACTGAACAAAATTTACATTTTGATTTTTACTTATAAAACTCTCCTTTCCAGGGTCTCGCTGGTGGTGCAAGGGGTAAGTCTCAGCTCTATCAAGCCATCAACCTCCGCAGCATGAGTTTGATCCCCGGCCAGGGAGCTAACCCACATGGTGCATCAGACCTCTCCTGTCTTGCCCGCTGCTCCCCTCAGTCGTGTATCTAAGTAGATCTGCCTGTTCTGCTCCCCACTCTGTCTCTGGTGAATTCTCTCACCCTCCCTGCACCTCTGGCCTACACCCTAGTCCTTGTATGCATAAATAAATAAAAATGAATTTAAAAAAGATTAAAATGCTCCTTTCCTTCCAAATTAAAAGTAAAAAATACTTTGTTCTCCAGGTTTTAACATCCTTCTTTGTACTCATATATAAATTTCAAATTTATTTACTGCCCCCACTGTGCCTGACTTATTTCCCGTTGGTCTTATCATTATTCATGTTGTGCTCTGACTCCACAAGCTCTTTCTGCCGTGATTCTGTTATTTATCACTCTCCTGGTAATCCTCTTAGTTTTTCAACCATGACTTCTGCATTTGTTCAGTCTTCACTGACTCCTCCCTCTCTGTCTGTACCATAATGCCTTAGGCCCAAACAAACTAACCTATTGAATCATCTTCCAGATTCTACCTAGTGCCTAAATAATCTCCTGTCTTCCAATTGTCAGGTAACAACTTATTTGGATAAGAAATTATTGTTATGTGTATCAATATATATATCTTCTCTGAAATCTGTTCCCCAGGATATTGATTATTAAATAGACTTATATACATTCCTAATGTCAATTTCACTTTTAGTTTAACTCCATTTTCCTGGCTTTTCTCTCCCTTCCTTATTCACAAAAGAAATTGACTTTTCATTTTTAATTCTCTCCATTCTTTCTCCAAGTCTAATCAAGAAAATCTACTTTGAGTCATGTACTAAGCTCCATGGGGAAAGTAGAGATGCATATGATGCAGTAGTTGTCCTCAGGATGAGGTTGGTTTTCATGGGAATAGAAAGCTATTAAAGCAAGGTACCAGGACAGTCAATAGCCAAATATTTAATTCTGCTTGATTGACTTAGGCATATAGTACAGTACAAAATTTTTTAGTTAGTACAAAATTCCCCATTCAAGCATATATATTAAATATTAATACACTTGTGTTAGAGAATTAAATTAGGTTTTTATATGCACAGGTACACACACACATGCATGCAGAGGGGGAGAGAAATGATTCATACAAAAGTAGTTTCCATTTCATATTTCAGTATGTAGTATCTCTATGATTTAGTCAACCTACTGAAATGATCTAAACTGATGGGGACACTGTTCTTACCCTTTGGGATTAATATAAAAATAACTGAAATAATTACTGATACCTTGATATCTTCATGCCTAATTCCCAGAAAATACTATGTATTTGCCCAATAACTGGCTGTCAACCAATTATTATTAGTATGTAATCTTGGTTAGTCATTTAAACTTCTCTTAAGCCCTATCTAAAACACTGAAATGAAAATAATACTAACCTCATAGAATATAGTAAGAGCTAAGTGAGGAAAGCCAAGTAACAGAAATGCCTGGCATATTAGAGATATGCTCAGTAAATGTCAACTGTAACTTTTATTTATTAATTTTTATTTTTGCATAGAAGAACTGGGGTGTTGGCTGGAGGTGTAGGGGGTAAGAGGATTCACCAGAGATAGAGTGGGGAGCAGAACAGGAAGATTCACTGAAATACACTGCTGAGGGGAGCAGCGGGTGAGACAGCAGAGGTGTGCTGCGCCATATGTGGGTTACCACTCTGGTGGGCCATCAAACTTAGGCTGCAGTGATGATATTGCTGAGACTTAAACCCTACAATTGTAACTTTTAGAGTATGATAATTTCCATTGTTTTACTTTAACTATATTTTAAGTTCAATCATTTTTATGAAAAAGATGCATTTACTTTTAAAAAAGAATTTAGAGTAATCTTCATATCCTCTTTTCATGAGATTCTGATAGCATACAGAATTTTCTGGAATTTTCTATTACTTCAAAGTTTATATAGCTCAGGGATTGAGCATAGTTACAGTATATTTACATGTCTTTCTGCTTCTTTTATGCCATCGTGGGATTTTTTTTTTTTCCATGCAGACTACATCTTGAATAGTAAGTACTTTAGATCAGCTAAATTCATGTTATACTATAATATGGTTTTCATGAAGCCACAGAGGGAAAATGAAAAGAAGAAAAATAAGAAAGGATTAAATCAAGATGAATAGGAAAGACATGCATATAATCACAGTCTCAGATATGAGTTTGTGACATTTGATAACTACTGCTCTTATTAGTCTTCTAAGGATTCTATAATTCCATGTCCCTAAAATGAAAACATCGGTGTACCCCTCCCTTTATACATCAATGTACAATTAAAGAAGCTCAAACTGACCTAAAGTATCTTTCAGCGGTGCAGTGGGGGCCAAATGCAAATATTTTATCAATGATAAAATATGAAGTAGGGTTTAGCAAATATTCAATATTTCAAGACCCTTATACAAGGCAAAAAAATGTCAAAGACATTTAATAGCAGTTACAATTAAATGAAGTTATACTTAACAGAAATTACAATTTTAG
The DNA here is from genome assembly GCF_964194135.1 of Talpa europaea. Classification (NCBI taxonomy): domain Eukaryota; kingdom Metazoa; phylum Chordata; class Mammalia; order Eulipotyphla; family Talpidae; genus Talpa; species Talpa europaea. The sequence continues at coordinate 78,678,234 of NC_140068.1, forward strand.
TTTCTGCTGGTAAAGAACATGATTCATTACAATTTCAATTTGATGACAGTGATAGGTTTGAATGCATTTACAATGCATAAATTACAACATTATCTTCATATATCTGAAAGATATAACTATATATATGGAGTTAAAATACACTGTTTTAGCATTACCAGGCACTGGGACATTTTGGAATGAATGAATGAGAATAAGCTGTGTTCACATTTTTGTTCTCTACCTCTTACACAGAATCAAGTCTAAAAATATAATATGGGATAAAATAATACACCATTAGTAAAGTCATGTTTCTGTCTATGTATTCACATAATACAGCTTTGGAGACATACACTTCTGTAAATACCAAAAGTATACACTATAAATAATTTTCACATCCTAATTCCTATTTTCTTTCATTTATTTACATTAATGCTTGGAAATTAAAATTTATATATGAAAATAGAATGTCTTAAATTAATTTTAAACTAAGACTAAAGAAAACTTAAAAGGTAACTGAAAATATACCTGAAAATAAATCTGAAAATATACCTCATCATCTAAATAGAAAATAAGATCATACATCTAAAAGACATCAGCAACTATCTCCAAAACATGAATTGCAGAAAATGTACCAAATGGAATTATGTGTTTGTTCAACTGTTACTTCTGCTCAACAGGTTACAGATTTGTCTTTTTGTGCTACATATGAGTGATTTTCTCCTTATTGATAATAAGTACAATTATTTTCAATTATCAGTTAGGTGAAAGAGATTATGTGATAAGTGAATAAGTGTGATTATATCTTATGCCAGATGAAATATCAGAGTTTTTCTTCAGCTTTCTTCATGATATTTAGATTTTAAATTTAATGTAAATTTGGAGGATCTGCACACCATACCGAAACCTAAACTTATATAAGAAACATTCAAATGATAACATATCAACAAGTAACAAACCTAGAGGTAAGTTTAGAGACCAGAATTAACCCAAGGTACATAAGTTCTGATAGACACATAGTCAAATAAGATTCCCTTGACTCCCATCAATCAAAAATGGTTTTACAGAAAATATAGTATGTCTCTACAATTTAATAAGGGTCAAAGAACACCAAACAAAGGAAATGTATTTTATGACATTAACAATTCCTTCAGGAAATTCCACAAGCAATGATGCACTTCAAATTCATGCTTACAGGACAATAATAATTCTGAGAAGGCATAAAGATGAATTGAATCAATGTATGCAAGTCAACTAAGGGGCTATTCACCAAATTAACCAGATGGACTGTTGTAACAGAATTGACCACATCTACTAATTACTTGGCTTCACAGAGATACAGCTGAAATGATCCCAGTTGTTAATGAAGAATTAAGAGAACTGTCAAATATGGTGTCAATAATTTAGATAAATTACCAAGCAGTCCAGATAAGAAAAATGGGGAATAAACTAAAATGGGTCATCAGAAAACAATTACCTTATATCCTGACCCAATAAAAATTCCATAAAGTGACAATAGAAAATAGGCTGACAAATTAAATAGACTCAGGTACTTCTCTTTATGGTTTTAGCAGCATCCATGTGGTTTAGTAGCATCTAGCTTACTAAAAGTGTATTTGGCAAATTCTTTAGCAACAGGTTCTTTTTTCTTTGTTGTGAAAAACAAATACCATAAACTATATCTTAACAAAGTTGGAGTATGCAGTAGAGCACTGTTAATATTCTCAAGGTTGTTAAGTAGATATCTAGAACTTTTTCATAGTGCATTATTGAATCTCCATGCCCATCGAACAGTACTAAGCATTCTTCTCTCCTCTGCCCTGGCAACTGTATTGTACACGATTTCTGGGAATTTACTTAAGTAACATCATATAAATGGAACCATGTAGTATTTATTTTCTGTGACTGGATGATGCTTTCAATGTTCTTCCATATTGTAGCATATAACAGAGCATATGTATATATTGTATATGCATATAAAATATATTATATATAACTAAATAATATGTCAATACATGATATACCATTTTTCTATTGATGGATGAACAGACTACCATTCATTCATCAAGGGAAATTTAGATTGTTTCCTATGTTTTAGTTATTGAGAATAATCCTGAGAATATTGAAAATACTGCTGTAATGACTATGGGAGTATAAAACTCTTATTAGTCTTGTTTTCAGTTCTTTTATATAAACACCAGACTTGGGATAGCTGGATCATATTGTATTTCTATTTTTTTTAGGAAAATCCATATTTTCTATAGCATCTACATAATTTTACATTCACACCAGCAGTGTGAAAGAGTTCCAATTAACCTACAATATTGCTAACACTTGTTTTTTTTTCTATTTTTGTCAAGAAACTTGTAACAAGTATGAGGTGATATCACACTGTGCTTTGGTATACATTTCCCTGATCATTAGTGATGCTAAATATATTTTCATATACCTGTAGAGTAACTGCATATTTTCTTTGGAAAAATGTCCACTCAAGTTCCTTGTCCTGTTTTTTAATGAGTTATAGTTCTTTTTTTTTTTTTGCTATTGAGTTATATGAGTTATGAGTTTTTTTTTAATATTGTCCATAGCAATCTCTTATAGATAACATATTTTGCAAATATTTTCTCCCATACTGTAGGGTGGCTTCGTTTTAGGTACTTAATATTTTAGAGATGTTTCAGATTCATAAAAAGTTTAGTGAAAGATAGAGACATCTATATTCCCTATATCCACACATGCATAGCCGCACCCCATCCCACTATCAACATCACTAACCAGAATGGTATAATTTTACCGAAGATGAACCTACATTGCAACATTGTAATTACAGAAAGTCTGCAGTTTACTTTAGGATTCAACCTTGTGTTACGCATTCTATGGGTTTAGACAAATGTACGATGGCTTGTGTCTATTATTATAACATCAAACAGAGTATTTTCGCTGGTGAATCTTCTCACTCTCCACACCTCTGGCCTGTACTCCAGTTCTTGTATGCATAAATATACATATATATATATTTTTTTAAAAAAAGAACACTATATGTGCAAAGGCTCAAAGGTCAGAAAAGTATGGTGCATTCAATTTCATCATGATTGTAAGAAAAAAAATATTCCCAGCAGGGACCACTATCTGTGTGGAGTTTTAGTTTCTCCCCATGTCTGTGAGTACTTTCTCACTGTACTTGTTTCTTCCTACACCCAAAGAGGCTGATGTTCAGTTAGCTGGCATGTCTAAATTTTCCCAATCTGAGTGCATGTGGGTGAGTACATGTGCATTCTGCAATGGAAGGGCAATCTGTCCAGGGTTGTTTCCCACTTTGCACCCTCAGTTGCCATGATAGGTTCTGGCAACTTGTGACCATGAATTAGAAAAAGCAGGTTGGAAAAAAAATGAAGAACTAATTAATGCAAATAATTGCTTAACATTAGAAGTGTATTGGGTCTTTATTTAGAAGTTTGGTGATATTTATGTGACTACAAATAAGCCATAGGAACTTAAGTCTTGTTTATATCAATTAGCATAGGTAAAATTGGTTTTGTTATAGGTCATTTCACTTAAGGAAATGACTAAATGGGTACTTAGAGAATTCTATCGCATTCTCTAAGTAAGTTATCTTGATCCATATACCATTTTCAACAGCACTTAAATAGCATGATTAAAACTCTTTTATTAAATGACTCATTAGTATGTGATTTCAGGTAGCCTAGAGAGTAAGTCATATCTCAGGAAGCATACCAGTGACATATGATAGAATATAATTGCTTACAACTCCCTTGGGGGCTCTTTCTTAATGGATTTAGAAGCAGTTTGGTTTACCTTATGATTATGCTGATATAAGAAAATTAATATGCAAAGAGTTAGCTGAAAATATGTCCATCATAAAAGAATCATGATAAATAAATAAAAATAAATATTCAAGTTGCAAATCTCCTTTCAAAGATATGCCTCAGCAACAACACCCATATTTAGGTCCTGGGTTAAGGCCCAAGAGGCATGGTTTAAATGACAATATAATTCAAGATAGTCCTTGATTCTGCTTCATTCCTTGTGAACTAGTAATGCTTTTGCATAAATATCAGTTTAATGCATGATCCTTTTATTTACATAGTTCATTTAAGTCTGTTGTTGATTAAACCATAACTCAACATTGAGTCCATCTAAATATACCTATAAACATTCATCATGGTTGAATTATATGGTAGGTTAAATCTGGAAGTACTACAATGCATATTGCAATAAAAAATGGAGGGAATGACACTAGCTTAAAGCTTGAGGTGATACTTCACCCATAAGTCAGAGTAGAAATCAGCATATGACATGGATAACATGCTAGAATAACCTTCCTGTTCCCGTCAAGATATATATCCCTGTAGTATTAAATCTAATCAGCAATGAGGCAGATGTATGACTAATACATTCCTAAATGGGGGATTACAGATAAAATTCAAAATTCCATTTTGTTAAGAAAAGAAACAGCTCTTGTTAAAAAGACTGAATGTCAGCTCATTAGGTAGCAATCCATGGTTGTTCAAAGTTTTCCAAATATAAATCTCAAGCCACATCACTTGATGATTCCATTAAAGCACAGCTAGAACCAAGGAAGATATTTTGAAACAAGAAAGTTTGGCATGATTTAATAAGCTAAATTTGTTCTAGGATCACACAGATTATAAACTTTCTTTCAGTATCTGGCATTGTAGGATATTTTTAAATGAATGCAGCTATATTGGCATTTAACAATAGTTGATTGCATGACTTCTTTTGATACTCTATACTTATAACGAGTATGAAAAAAATGTGAGTTGTACAACTTCACTCTTACAAGAAACTTTGTAAATCACCTTGTCTGACTTTTCATGCAAGGCAGGATATCTGTAGTACAATAGCCCTGGCAGCACTGAACCACCAACGCACTAACTTGTCGTACAATAGCCCTGTTACAGTGAATTACTTAAATATTTGAAGTTATTTGGAGCATATGTCATTATATCTGCCTATTCCAACACTTTACAATTCTTAGAAGCCCTTCCCTACTGTAAACTTAATTTTTTTATCTATTGATTCTTTTTGTCCCAATTTGGTCATTGTCTCCAGCATACTATAAATATAATTTAACATTTAAGTTTATTTTAAATGGCAAGTTTCTTAAAAAAAATATTTATTTATGCATATAAGAGCTAGGGTGAGGTCTGAGGTGGGGGGAAGGGTGAGAAAATTCACCAGAGACAGAGTGGGCAACAGAACAGGCAGACTGACTGAAATACACTGCTGAGGGGAGTAGCGGGAGAGACAAGAGAGGTCTGCTGCACCATGTGGGTCACCTTCCTGGCCCGGGCTGAACTTGTGCTGCAGTAGTTGTAGATTGCTTCATATTGCTGATGCTTAACCCCTTGCACCACCATGGAGGCCCCTCAAATGGCAAGTTTCAAACAAATCACATTCCATATTTTTCTGACTTGAGATGGAAACCATTGAAAAGAGATATAGTAATTATTAAATTCATGCAAAGTCCAAATCCTTATCAATTTTTATATTTAACTGAGCTGAAAAGAAAAACATTCTGTTTTAAACATTACATATTTCATTTAGAATGCCAACAAATGCTTTTATAATGAGTACTTTTATTTTACAAGCTAGGAATATACATAGGTAAGATCAATTTTTCCTTTCCGTATTAGTGAAATATATTTATTGATGAACATATATTGGATAGAATTCTGAATTTATTTCTAAACCTGCTATAATGCATAGGACTCAATCTCAAAAATCTACCAACTTCCATACCTAAATGGAAGGGTTTTTGGGTTTTTTGGACTTTGAGATAATTTAGACGTTATCTTCATTCCTCCCATTTCATAGAACAGCAAACTAAAGTCATTTAGCATAATTCATGTGAGTACATATATTAGCTCATTGGAAAAGTCATGGTATATTTTTCATGTTTTCTCTGCAAAAATGCATCATGACTTTTCTGACAACCCAATAAATGAGTTAAAAGACAGAACTATTATGAAATCTCCTGTCTTCTAAATAAGTGTTTTATTTCCATTGCCAAATGAATTCTGAACTTCAAAACTGGCCTTAAGTCAATGATCATACTTATAAAATATATTCTATAATAATCATTAAATTAGTTTTGCCTTTTCTGATGTGATCCTTTCAAGAGGAATAGGCCATTCTATGAAGTTTTTGAAATTAATTAAATGATAAGATCTTTCTGATGTATAATAATGCATATAAAACCTTTCATGTTTTCAATAAATGTCACATATCTTATTTGTGAAGCCATTATTTTGATCTAGTTAGCACAAGCAAAGGACATGAACCTTAATAATCAGTTTGTTGATAATATTAAAAGCATCAATGGCTTTGCAAATCCTAGTACATGGATCCTATTTTTCATCATATTCCTTGCACCCATAATTTTTAAAATAAATTAAATCGTGTTAAATTCTTAATAGCTTCACACAGTTTTTATTGGTTCCAGTTTTGGTTTGAAAATCTGTTTCTTTTCTCATATATTGTCTTAGCTCATGTTAGAACACATAGTTTCATAAAATAAATATGAATAGATCAAATATTTTTCTCTCAAAGAAGTTGAAAATCCCAGGTGCAGTCTTAGTCATTATTATTATTTTTGCATTTAAATGCCTTATGATTTTATATTGTTACATTATTGCTAGTGGTACTCAAATTTTCAAATTGCTGCAAATATTATAAGTTTAAATGAAGATTTATACCTGGCAATTTGTGACACTACATCCATATTTGCATTAAGAATTACTGAATTAAAACCAAGGATTTCCCACTATCAAAATAGCTGAAATTTTCTGCAACTAATACTTGAATTTCTTTTAATCTAATTGTTTCTCAAAGTCTTATGAAATATGTATTTAGGCCCAATATTTTTAAAAAAAATGAGAGAATGCTTTCACTAAATGAAAAGTTGGTAAGCATTATTTAACAAATATAAAATGACCATAAAAATTCGAAACAGTAAAGTGGTAATATAATACATGTAAGAGAAAATCTAGGCCTGAGAAACTATAATAGATGAGCAATAAATAAAGTTTTTACTGGGCAGTGAGAGTAAGGATGAGAATACAAATGATGATATTTCTCCGAATCTATTTAAAACAGACATGCAAAATCAACCAACAAATTAAAACCCAATAAATCACTCTTCAGTCTTTTCTTCCCACATATTCTTGCCTTTTCTTAAATTGTAAAAATATTGGAAAAAAAGTCTTTATCAATGTCTAATTCCTCTCCTTTTATTTTCTTTTGCACCCAGTCTTCTATTTTCTTTTGCATTCTTCCCCTCTATCTGATACCATTACTATAGGAAATATTCTCCTTAAGGTCATTAATGATTCTTAAATTCCAGGGTCAGTTCTAATTCCACATTTCACTTGACTTACCAGTAGCATTTAACACAGCTGGTAACACTCCATAATACTGTTAAATATCTTTACTCCTTTAGATTATTCATTGTCCATTATTCTCAGTCTCATGTTTCATAGTTTGCCCAACATATATTATAGCATACCGTATCTCCAACATATAGTCCTTGGTCCTTGGTGTCTTTTCTTTTTTATATTTATTAATTATCTCATTCAGGCTCAGCGTTTTAAATACCATGTAGTTGCTGAAATTACCAAATTCCCATCTTCAAACTTGACTTTTCTACCAAAAACTCTACTCCCATGTATTTAAATACATATTTGACTTCTTCACTTGGATACATCTCAAATTCAAATATCTGAAAATAAAATTTTGATATTCTTGGATTTGAGTCCTCCCAAATCCAAGTTTTTTTCTTGCATAGGACAAGTCTGGAGACACCCCTGAATTCTCTTTGCCACTTTCCATAGTCCAAGTGTGAACAAATTTTGGTGGTTCTGCTTCAAAATCTAACTAGAATTTGTTAGATCTCATTGAATTTTGAGACCAATTAAAGAATAATATCTATTATTATATCTATTATTCTATAATTATAAATTATTTATAAATATGTATACAGAATTCAAATGCTAAAAGTAGTTACAGGAAATAAGAGTATATAATACACTCTTAATAATGAATATAGTAGTTAAGTCTGTAATCACACATGAGAAGAGTCAGCATTATACTAAATAAATCATTCTAAATGTCTTGTCATGGATGGCAAAAATCAGAAATTATAGATTTAAGTTTGAAATCAGATCAAGTAAATTATAAGGAGATATATGAATCATGAAAAATTATAAACAAGGCTGAGAAGAAAGTCTTTACTTAGCAGTTGATAATCTGAAAGGAGACCGTTGTAGAATTAACTTATGGTTCCCACTTTCTAAATCACTAAATCGTACTTAAAAAGACAAACAAGAATACAAACAAAAAGGTATATATAGCAAAAAAAAAAAAATTAAAGAAGCATTTTAAGGCTAGGTTAAATGTATATAGGAAAAGACTGTGTTGCTTCAGCTAAAAATGCTTACAAAAGGATGTCAATTAAATGATACACATTTTCTTGATCACTGCAGTCAGAGTGGACCTGAATGAGGAGAAATCACAAGGATGGCAGCGTTCACCTCCTTCCCCATGGGGTAGTAAGTGGCAGAGCCCTTGTCAGTTCAGCACCACAGACCAGCCCTCAGCCACTGTACTGGAATCATTCACATTCACAGCACAAAAAATGTAGATTCTTGAAATGTATTCACTCTAGTGCTGAACACAGTGATAATATGCAGCGAATGTTTTGATGGATTTAGATTTTTGACTGACTGATTAAATCCTTCCCTTATGAATTTTTCATTTCAGTCATACAAACAGGGGAGAAACCTGGAATTTTAATATTTTTCTCACATCATCAATTATAGTAAGTGGTTTTATCTCTAGCTTTGGATGACCCCCAAATTACATCTTCTTAATTTTTTCAAAATTAAATGAATGTAATTTTTTTAAAGTATACATAAGAGACATAGAACACAATTATTCTTAAATGTATAGTGTTTTATATTTATCTTCCCATTGCTTTTTGCCTTTCTCTAATAGAAGATATTGTTAGAAAAGTCAATGTAACATGGAGATAACTGCAAGTGAGAAGAATTACTGTTAAGAAGAAAACAGTCATGAGTCAGCTTTTCCTAGCAAGTGCCTAAAGGTTCAAGGCAGAAGGTTGAACCTTTCCTGAATATCTTTGATCCTTCCCTTTGTAAACATCTTTAATTAAGTAGTGTCAAAACGTCTGGCTGCTGATCCATCCCCAACATTGTGACATGTTGCATTAAAAAAGATCATACCTAAAATATCTTCATTTATAAAAGTAGAAAGTTTGGCTAGATGATAATGAAGGGAAATTCTTGCTCAAAATTTGTAGAAGACATGTGTGTTTTTGCCATCCAGCAACCATTTCCCTTTTTCCTGTTAACAGTACCTGATTTCACTAGGAAAGGGAACACCCCCACCCCTCCAGCATCCCACACTTCCACTTCCCAGTGGTTGTTCTTTCATTCTCTCTCTGTTTCCCCTAGATTTATTGATTTATTTATTTTAAAGATTCATTTATTTATGCATACAAGAACTGGGGCACAGGCCAGAGGTGTGGGAGAGATGAGAGGATTCACTAGAGACAGAGTGGGGAGCAGAACAGGCAGATCTACTGAAATGCACTGCTGAGGTGGGCAGCGGGTGAGAAAGGAGAGGTCTGCTGTGCCATGTGGGTAGCTCCCTGGCTGGGAATCAAACTCATGCCATGCTCCAGTGGCTGAGGATAGCTTCATAGTGCTGAGACTTAACCCCTTGTGCCCCCAGGTAGGCCCTGATTCCCCTTGATTTAAGCTGACCTAATTAGAGAATTATTTCAATTTAGTCATGATGCATTATGGGTGTCAACCTAACCCAAACAAAGTCAACTAGATGACGTCTAAAGTAATCTTGGGATTTAGACTTGAGCAACCAGAAAAAAAGAGAGGGGGCCTTCCATTGGATTTGAGCCGAGTATGTTACAGGGCTGGAGTTATCAGCAGTTACTTTGCCACAGGAAACTTGAAAATAGGGCCAACCCAGGTAAGAGTATGGAGTTGGAGACAAACTAGATCCCAATAGCAGTACTGAATTCAGGTATTTATATAATGCATTTCTAGATTTCTCAGTTGTTGGAGCTAAAGACTCTCTCTCTCACCCCTTTAAAACACACACATTTATTATTTCATTAGGTGACATTTTGTTTCTTACAGCAAAACAAGCTCTGGATAATACAACAGTTCTACAATCCTGATTCTACAGAGCTGTTCCCTGATTTATTATTAAAATGTGCTATACATACATAAATAACAAAATGTTACCCAGCTATAGAAAAAGATGAAATCTTGCCATTCAGACAACATGAATGGAAATGGAGGGGATTATGTGAACTGAAATGTCAGAAGGAGAAAGACTAAAATGGCATGATTTCACTCACCTATGGAATACAGAGAAACAAAACAAAGGAACTAACTAAATAAAACAAAACAAACCCTAGAAATATGACTGACAAATTGAGCCTAGTAGAAAGGGAAGGTTGGGGAGGGACCAAGGGGGAGATGGGATACCCACTGGGATATGGGTGCTTTGGCAGTGAGAATGTTACAGTGACATACATACAACTTAAGACGTGTGAACCTATTCCCCTAAGTCATATACAGTTTTGTAAACCAATGTTACCCCAATTAATAACAGTGGATCATAAAAAAGTGGATCATAGACCAAAAAGCAATAGCTTAAATCATAAAGTCTTAAAAGAAAATAAAGAATTAAACCTTTACAACAGTCAATTTTTAGATATAATTCTAAAAGCATGAATTTTCCAGAAGAGAAAATCGGGTAAGTTTGCCTTCATTGAAATTTAAAACATTTGTACTTCAAAAGACATCGTGGAGGGTCTCCCTGGTGGTGCAAGGGCTTAAGACACAACCTCTGAAGCTGTCCACAGCCACTGCAGTACAAGTTTGATGCCTGGCTGGCCAGGGAGCAACCCATATGGCGCAGCAGACCTCTCCTGACTCGCCTACTGCTCCCCTCAGCAGTGTATTTCAGTCATTCCTCCTGTTCTGCTCCCCACTCTGTCTCTGGTGAATCCTGTCAACCCCCGCACCTCTGGCCTGTGCCCCAGTTCTTATATGTGTGAATAAATATATCTTTAAAAAAAATTGAAGACAAAAAACAAAAACAAAAGACACAATCGAGAAAATGAAAAGACAGCGTACAATGGGAAAAATATTTGCAAGTCATTATTTTATAAGGAATTGTATCCAGAATATACAAATAACTCTTATGCTTCAAAAATAAAAAGACAGGGCCTCCCTGGTGGTGCAAGGGGTTAAGTACCACACTATGAATCAGTCCGCAGCCTCTGTAGCATTAGTTCGATCCCCGGCTGGCTAGCCAGGGAGCAACCCACATGGCACAGCAGACCTCTCCTGACTCACCCACTGTGCCCCTCAGCAGTGTATTTCAGTCATTCCTCCTGTTCTGCTCCCTCCTCTGTCTCTGGTGAATCCTGTCACTCTCCGCACCTCTGGCCTGTGCCCCAGTTCTTGTATGCGTGAATAAATAAATATTTAAAAAATAATAAAAAACAGCTTAACCAAAGATATGAATAAACATTTCTCAAGAAAAGATGCACAAATGGCCAATAAATAGATGGAATGATCCTCAACAACATTTGTCATGAAGGAAATACAAATCAAAACCATGGTGAGATACCATTTCATTCTTACAAAGATGACCAAAAGCAAAAAGTAAGATAGTAAGTGTTGACAATGGTGTGTAGAAAATGGAACTCACCATTCATAGGTGGTGGGATTGTAAAATGGTTTAGTCATTTTGGAAAACTTTTGGCAACTCCTTAATATATTAACATAGAGTGCCAGATGGCCCAGCAATTCTACTCCTAAATTTATCCCTAAATTTATTCAAGATAAATGAAAACATATGTTTGCACAAAAACTTGTATAAGGATATTCATAGCACCATTATTCATTACAGTCAAAAAGTGGAAACAACCAAGAGATCATTACCTGAATAAATAAAGAATAAACTAAATGTGATATAGCTAAACAAGAGAATGTTATTTAGCAACTAAGAAAGGAAGTATTGATACAAGCTATAAGATGGATAAACCCTGAGAACATAGCATTAAGTGAAAAATGTTAGAAAATCCACAATTGTTGGATTCTACTTATATGAAAGGTACAGAACAGGTAAAGTCATAGGGATAGAAAGCAAAAGTCTGGTTTCCTGGTACTTGGGGAAGAGGAAAATGAGTGGAGAGTTTCTTAGGGGTGATGGAAATATTCTGAATTAGATGCTGGTAATGGTTGTACGATTCTGTAAATATACTAAAAACCTTTGAATTGGAAACTTAGAAACAAATGCAGACAGCAAAGTCAGAAGATAGTGAAGCAAATCAGTGATGATCAGATGTCAATTTTTCTGTTAGAGTACATTTAGGATTAAACATTAGGGATAGTGTTATACTTAATGTTATAGTATCAGAGTTAATTTTAAGGCTAGAGTAAGAATTAAATTTAGGATTAACTTTATTCATTTATTTATTTTTAAATATTTATTTATTTATGCATACAAGAACTGGGGTATAGGACAGAGGTGCTGGAGGGTGAGAGGATTCACCAGAGAGTGGGGAGCACAACTGGCAGATTGACTGAAATACACTGCTGAGGGGAGCAGCAGGCGAGTCAGGAGAGCTCTGCTGCACCATGTGGGTAGATCCCTGGGCGGGGATTGAACTCGTGCTGCAGTGGCTGCAGATAGCTTCATAGGTTGCGTTTTAACCCCTTGCACCACCACCACCAGGGAGGCCCCCTCAACCATTTTTTATATTTATTTTCTTATATCACTGTTAATTTCTGGGCAGTATTTGATTTCTTCCCTCAGGTGTAGTCCCCGTTAGTTTTCCCACCACCACAGCACCTGTGACCCATCACTACAGTTCCTTGTGGTTTTCCCTCCCGTTTTTTTCTGTTTTTCTTTTTTTTTTAAGATTTATTTATTTTTAAATAAAGAACTGGGGTACAGGTCAGAGGCACCAGAGGGTGAGAGGATTCACCAGAGACAGAACGGGGAGCAGAACAGGTAGACAGACTGAAAACACTGCTGAGGGGAGCAGCGGGCACGACAGGAGAGGTCTGCCGCAACATGTGGGAATCTCCCTGGCCAGCCAGAATCAAACCAGGCTGCGGACAGCTTCACAGTGCTGCACTCAACCTGCTGTGCCACCTGTTTTGACCCGTTTAGGGTTAGTTTTGGAGTTAGAATTGGGTTAAGGATAGGCATGGGGCTAATGTTATTAGGGTTAGGGACTTAGTAGGTCAGGTTACAGGGTTAGGTTATTTTGAGACTCATTGTTTATGTTATCTATGTAGTTGTAATACTATGAGTAGTATTAAGGTTGCCGTTGACAAAAGGGCTGGGGTTAATTTTAGGGTTAGGGTTATGGATAGGATTTGAATCAGGTTATGGGTAGATTTTGGGGTTTATTAAGATTTTAGATGAATTTCACATTATGTTTTATTTGGAGTAAAAGTGCTTGCAGTACGTTGAACTTTGCTTTGTAATTAAATAAAAAATAAAAATAAGTGAAATTAGGATAACGAATGGTTTAGAGATAGGTTTAGGTAAGAGAAAGGAATAGAGATAAAATTTGGGTTAAGATAAGTTAAGGGTTTGGTTTAGAGATATGGTTGGTTAATTATAGGACTTTGGATAGAAATAGTGTGGTTAGTTTTAGGATTAGAGGTACGACTGGGTTTAGTTACAATTGACACTGGAGTCAAAGTTAGGGGTCAATGGGATTATGACTATAGTCAGAATCAGACTTAGTATGGGCACTAATGTTGGGTTAGGTTTGGAGGTAGGCTTGTTAATATTAGGGTATAAATAGCATTATAGGTAGACTTGGTTTTATGTTAGTATTACCGGATGGTTAGACTTAACAGTGAGTAAGGTTACTAAGGGAGCAACATACTCCTTGGTTCATTCAATCAAAACTTCCTGGAGTACCTATAGGCATGCTTATCACTTTCATCATTCTACATAAACTTTATTGGGGAAAAAAATATTCAGAGCTTCCCTCTTTATCCTTCACTTTTTTCTTATTTTTTTTTTAAGCTCCTTTTTCTTTCCTCCTTACCTACTACCCGTATAACACAGGTTGTTTACTATTATAATCAGTTGCAAAACAGTCATACAAATCTAAGGAATATAAACAGAAGGAAACCCATGTACCTGGGAAGGGGTGGCCTAACTAAACCTAGGGATTTCAACAGTATCATGACTGTTCTCTCCATATTTTTATCTGTATTGTTGGAAGTGGTTCTAATTCACCAATTATAGATAGTTTCCTTCAATGTGGGAGCTCTAAGTCTAAGTATCCCAAGGAGTAAAATCTTACAGGAACATTTATTTCGCTCTCATAAGTTAAATGTAAAATGGAACAATTCCTGATTATTTCCTTTTGGATGAGAGTATCTCCACTTAACCAAGCACTGTGGTTGAGGAATGGGTCTGGGAGACGAGCCAATTTTGTGCCTGATTCTGAGCAGTGGGAATTTTGTGATTGACAGTTTCTTTCCTCTCCCCATGGGAGCGAGAGGAATGTACATAGAATAGCAAAGGGACAGTTTCCTTTAAAAAGAGATATGATGTATGAAGAGGTATGAAAAGATACAAAGAAAAAAAGAATGTGGTTGCTGGAAAGTAAAAAAATAAATAAATAAACCAACAAGTTATCTATTATAGATCTCTATTTTATTGTGAAGTTTAAATATCTTAACAATTTAGACACTGTTGAGATATACAGCACTGTGTTCCTTGTCATGTTCTGTACTATTTCGACATCTGTTTCAGTTATACTAGTTTTTCCTGATTTTAATTTAAGCCATTTCCTCTGGTTTTATCTTCAAGGGTCCCCTAAAACAACTTAATATAACACTTTCTTTGTGATTACTTTACCTAAATACATTTTGAAAGTTTTAGGTTAATCCTAGTTATTTGGGCATAATTTTGTTCTTATGTATTACCTTTGGGTTATTATGGATGTTTCCCTCTGTGAGGTATTTTGTATCAAGATGTTTCTGTCTTTAAAAAAAAAATCAATAGCCTATTGATTTTTCATCTTCATTCACCCTTTCCCTTCAATATTGTTACTGGGTTTCCTCATCATTCATTTTTAGTCTTCCTTCCCTTTATTCTGAAAGTTAATGACTTTATAATTATCCTTTTCATGGTGTTTCAGTGATAATTTTTGTGGAAAACATGATTAGAAAGAACAATATGTCTCTGTATTATCAGATTTTTAAGCATTTTACATGAATCATTCTTGTTTGTTATTTGATATAAACTTTACTTCCCATGATTATATTTTCATTAAAAGCACATATTTTTATTTTATAGAAATTCAAGAAATTCATTTCTTTCATTAAAAAGTACCAGATTCAGGGCCTCCCCGGTGGCACAGCCTCTGCAGCGCCTGTTCGATCCCTGGCCACCAGCAAGGGTGCCACATGGCCTGCAGACCTCTCTTGCCATCTGCTGCTCCCCTCAGCAGTGTACTTCATCAGTCTGCCTGCTCTGCTCTTCCCTCTGGCCCTGGTGAATTCTCTCACCCTCCGGTGCTTCTGACTGTACCCAGTGCTTGTATAAATAAATAAACTTTTTTTAAAAAATAGTACCAGATTCAAAGATAATGAACTGTCATTAATATCTCATTGTTTGGTGTCCCAATAGTCATTCTTCTAGCCCACTCAGTGACAAAGCACATAATTAAATATCAAACTGAATATTATGAAACTGAATAGAACAGAACAGGATTTCCCAAAGTAAACTTCAAATTTATTTCTCTGACTTTGTTCCTTGTGTTTAGTATAAAATTAGACTCGAATATTAATATTTCAAGTTCTCTAGGGTTGATGGCAAAGTAGGAATAACACATCATTTGAGATTAGCAAGCATCTCAGATAAATTTTCTGATTTGAAATTTGAAAATGAATATCCATATATAATTACATATTGAATCATTTTAAAAATTCACTTAATGAACAGGGTTTCCAGTGACATGCTCACTTTCTTTAAAAGAATGGGTTATAATATGAAAGTACACATTTACAATGATTTTTACTTCTTTCATTATTCAAAAATAAATTATTATCTTTTAAAGGGAAGTCATATGGTAACCTAGCAACATCAATTTTTTTCCTATTCAAATTTTAAATAAATGAACTTGCACATACTAATGTTTCCAATAATGTACATATGCTGAAACTATGGCAAATAAGCAAAACCCAAGCATTTAGGCTAGCTACAGAAACCCCCATTCTAAAATGTGTAAGATTCTACTCCCCTTTCCTAATAATGTTAAATTAATACAAATATAGGAGTTCTGTCTTTTCAACTGAAGTATCTATGACCATGTTAAATAAAGGGAATTTGGACAAATAAATCAAAAACCTTATTAAGGACACTCTTGAAATTCATTATGAAAAACAGAACATGCTCAGTGTTATAGGAGCAGATATCCCCCTTGAGGTTTTTTGCCCATTTGTGTTTCATTTCTCACATGGTAGAAATTTGAGAATCACTCACAAAGGAGGAAAAGAGAAGGAAAGGACATGCAAATGTCAGAAAGCAAATATCAACTGACTCATTAATAAGATTAAATCAGTGGTATTACTGTTCTACATTGATTAAATTAGTGATGATAACCCTCAATGGCATATATTTCAAAATCAACTTAAAATGAAATAATAATAAAGCCAAACCAATGCATTTGATAAGAAATTTAGACATAATGATACTTTCATTATGTCTCATAGGTAAACAGCAGCATGGACTGAAGGGAGTGTGGATTTCTCCATCAACTGTGATTTGCTAGAAAGGTTAATAAGTCCTGTTTTACCACTTGGAGTGGAAGGGAAAATAGAAATCCTCAAGGGCAAAGACATTTTTTTTTGTCATTCTGAGGATACTAAAGCTAGAGTTGACAAAAGGTGACCTTCTTTGTGCCGGTCTCTGTTACGCCTGTTGCTTCATCTTTCCTCCCTCCTGTCATTCACTTTTCTGGTGCCCCTATTTCCAATGCTAATATTTCCTTCTTTTTTAAAAAAAAGGATATTTATTTATGCATACAGGAGCTGGGGTGCAGGCCAGAGAGATGCAGAGGGCTGAGAGGATTTATCAGAGATAGAATGGGGAAGAGAACAGGAGGATTCACTGAAATATGCTGCTGAGGGGAGTAGCAGGAGAGTCAGGAGAGGTCTGCTGCACCATGTGGGTAGCTCCCTGGCCAGGATCGAACTTGTGCTGCAGTTGCTGAGGATAGCTTTACAGGGCTGCATCTTAACACTTTGTGCCACCAGGGAGGCCCGCTAATGTTTTCTTCTTCTTTTTTTTTTAAAGATTTATTTATTTATACAAGAACTGGGGTACAGGACAGATTCGCAGGAGGATGAGAGGATTCACCAGAGACAGAGTGGGGAACAGATCAAGCAGACTGATGAAATACACTACTGAGGGGAGCAGCAGGCGCGACAGGAGAGGTCTGCTCGCCATGTGGGACCCTCACTGGTCGGCAGGGATCAAACCAGCGCTGCAGAGGCTGCGGACAGCTACAGCACTGTGCTCAACTGCCTGTGACACCGGGGGAGGCCCAAATGTTTTCTTCTTAATCATTAAGCTCTTTTTATACACATGATCTTATCGTTCAGTATACTGTTCATATCTTCTTTATAACAGATGTCACATTTTGCTTTTCTTTACTATATTGTATACCTATCCTTTCCAATAGACTGTTAACTTCTTGAGGAAAAAATATCTTTCAGATCTTTCTTCCTTCTAGCAGTATCAAGGACATTTTCTTTAATAAATATATACTCAATCATTTCATGAATGAATGGATGGGTATTCTGTCATTATTCAGATTAAAATTATACTCATTCCACAGTATCACACCACCCCAAAATGGATGTATGGAAAACATCAGTGTCGGCACGTAAGATGCTAGTATTTTCTCTTGAGTAAATGGTGTCTATGGCCTTCCAAAGGAATCATTTCCCGTGACCTTAAAATCATTATCCAAAAAACTGTGGAAAACTTTTTCTACTTCTTAAACCTCAGCACAATAACATTATCTCATATACGCCAATAAAAATAACTTATTATAATGTTGAATAGAAAAATAAGCATAAAAACTAAAACATATATCCTCTTCCTGTGTTACATTCAGGGTATATAGGCTAACATTTAACACTTAGAGATCACTGCAAACAAGGAAGGAAATTTGATTTGGTAAAGAATGAGTTAAAGATAGTTTACCAATCAATATATATTTATCAATACTCTAGTAAACAGGGCAATATCTTGGGATCCAGGTATAGGAATGTGTGTATCCACAATATTCAAAAGAAAATTTCTTTTAGATGGATCCCAAATATTTTTCATGAAATGAAAATGGAAACTTTAAATTTCAGCGCTTGAACTAAATAAAAAAATTATATTATCTACAATTAATGCCATTAATAACTCCTTAAAATACATGTGAGTAGATTTTATGTATATATAGAACACATAAGTAATGTAAGGGAAAAATTTATTTTCATAAATTCCAAATCTAAATTTATTGTTGCCCCAAATAAAAATGTCACCCCTCTAATCTATTATAGCCAAACATATCTCAAGTCTCATAAATCTTTCACAATATTTTTAACACCTACTCTTTGGAGATATAATATATGCAAACTCCACAATATTGAATAAAAGGGTAGGTAATCATATGTGTGCAGCCGTTTAGATGGAGCTTGCCAGAATTTATGCTTCTTCCTTGTTTTCATATGAATGGTGAAGGACATTTCACTGAAAAAATGCATCTCTAAAACCTTGGTGGAAACAAGTCTTGGAGGAGAATTTTTATTCCTTGTTTTAATCCATATTCAGTATCTCCATATATTCAATATTATTACCAAAAAAGTTTTTGATGTTTTTAAAATTTCATATGATCCTCGTATCTGTTGTATAGCTCCTAAATTTATCAAAATCAGAGTCCACATACTTTTGTGTTGAAAAACACCTTTCAGTTTCATAGCGAAACTCTAATTCTATGACACAAATTATCAACTACATTTATTATGTATAGAGAAATATTGTATATTTTTGTTTATTGGCTCAAGGGGCACACAAGGAAAGGAGATAACATCCATTTTAATCACAGTGACTTCAGATAGAAGATCATCCATTAGAAAATACAGGAAAGTCTTTGCATTATTAATAGGATTTTTTTCTCTAGAATTATTCTCATTCATTCTTCATTTTACAGGGAATTCTTCAGTGAATTCTGCTTATTATCCTATACTGCCGAAATGTCATTTTTGATAGTTATATAACAAAAAAGTATACATATTCTTACAATAGATTGAGCTAAAGTATACACTGATGATGATGTGTGATAAAATGTTACATGACTTGAGTACAGTACTTCAAAATTTGTACTAAGACAACTTTTTGAACTTCCTTTAAGTCTTTGGACCTTTATTCCTTCTTTTCATTTTTCTCCTCTAATTCTTCCTGTAAGTCTTTTTATTGTATTTTCTTATTTTTCTGCCTAATCCCATTTCAAAGCAGGACTTTTGATTTAACACTGGGAGCTCTTTATTGACACAATTGAGTTTGTGTCAAATGTAAAAGCACTTGGCTTTCAAATTAGTGTCCATGAAATAACAGAACACATGCTTTTAAGTTTTCCTATGGCAGAAATTCAGTGTTCTAGGGCCGTAAGAAAGAAATGGTCTCTAGAGTGACTGCTCCTGAAGTTCTAACTCAGCCAGGCATGGGTTCTGAAGTAAAATTATTTTATCATCTATGCCATTTTTTGGTGTTTTTTTTTTAAAATGCACCATTCAAGATGATCCATTTCAAGTTTTAAGCAAATACAGCTGTGATGACTTCATAAAGGAGAAAGTCAAAAGTAAAATAATATGTAAGAAAGCAATTATCTCTTAACTATGAATAAAAATAGTCACTATTCCTCCCATAGTCTTTCATATCTGTGAGGAACACATAAAATATTAAAAATATGGATATAAAATATGGTGATATGTCCAAGGTTTATTTCTCCTAGTTTGACTTCTTACTTAAATGTCAGATTTTATATTCAAATCTTACCATGCATCCACATATACCATCTCAAGTTTAAAGTGTACAAAGTCAAACTTTATTTTTTTCCCTTTCAAACCTGCTACTCTACCAGAACCCAACAGCTCAGTAAGTGATGCAAGGGTCCATTTACATGGCATGAAAATGTTGACTTCTCTCTTCTCATTGCTTCTACTATCAACATATAGCCTAATTATCACCTCTAGGATACACATTTGCTAAGGAAAAGAGCTTTGTCTATTTTGTTTGCTGTTATCAGCATACAGTAAGTTTTTTTTTAACTAATCAATTTATTTAGTAATGCTAAAATGGTCTTACAACTTGATGCATCCAATTTATATTCCTTTGTATTTTTTTAATATTTCAGAAGACTGTCTAAAGAATTCTCACATAAACTAAATGGCTTGCATAACCAAAAAGAAGAAAAATATCTGAGTGCAGCAAAATAATTGTGAATAGCATGTAAAGGAACAAGTGTACTTTCTACTCAACAGCTCCACACAAGTACTCCTCTGCTAATTCAGACTCAGCTGCCTTCATTATGGCCCTCTACTGAGGACACTTGACTTACTTTCTATATTTTCTATGTTAAGAAAAAACAAGACAATCAGTCTACTTTCCTTAACAAAATTTCTAATCATCAGAAAGCTATTTTCTGTTCTTATCAACTTCCTACATTTGATGACGTTTCAATTTCTATTTGCAGAATGTCTTTCATATTTGTTTTATTTTTTTCCACATTCAACTTCACTTTCCTGAAGAGCCTTGACAGGCTCCTAAATGGCTTCCCAGTATTTAGAACATCAGCCTAATCTTACCATTGTCTCAGAACAATCCTCCTTTGGGTGGTTATTTTTTTTAAAAGATTTATTTTTTTATGCATATAAGAACTGGAGTACAAGCCAGAGGTGTGTGTGTGTGGGGGGGGGGGGGCGCGAGAGGGTTCACCAGAGACAGAGTGGTGAATAGAACAGGCAGATAGACTGAAATACACTGCTGAAGGGAGCAGCGGATGAGACAGGAGGCATGGCACTGCTGTGCCATGTGGGTAGCTCCCTGGAAGGCTGGAGATCAAACTTGTGCTGCAGAGGCTACAGATAGCTTCATTGTGCTGTGCTTAACTGCTTGTGCTACCAAGGAGGTCCTTTGGGTAATTCTGGTATATCAGAAATAATTTCATATTGACTTAGAGGCAGAGATTCACACTTCCTCAGCTGTACATCATCATCATTCAAACTTTTTAAAATCCTATCCACCATGACATAACATACAGGCAAGACTATGGAAAATAAAAATATAAAGACCATGAGAGCAATTCAAAAAATTAGTGGAGATAACTTGAAGTTTATATTACTTGGCATTACCCAAAAAAGTACATGAGAAACATGGAAAGTTCATGTTTTATTGAAATTTGTCAATGACTTCTTCAGCAGAGTTACTTACATACCTGCAAGTCATCACAAATCTGCTACTCCATCAACATAGGCTGACTTTCTTCTTACTCTTTGGAACTTCTCAAAGTTATACTTACATTTCAACAACATTTTAAATGCCCCCTCCTCAGCATCCTACCCCAAGTAAAATCCAACTCTTATGTTTCTATATTCTAACACTTAACATAAACCTCTTCAATAATCTCAGACTATAGTCCAATTTTACATGTTAGTCTCTCCCACAAGATTAGAAATTCCTTGTAGGTAAGAACCATGCCTCATTCACTTCCGTATTTCCTCCACAGAATGTAATAGAACAGATTACATGTCACGGGTGTTCAATAAATATTTGCTGAATGAAATAAGAAAAGGAAATAGCTCCAAATTAGATAAGCCGTAGAAAACCAGTGTGTTGATTCTGGCTACTTTATTTTCTGTGTGTCAATCTTTTGTTGCTACAATTGGACAGAGCCCTCTGTTTCTCTGCACTGTTTATTCTTTTTTCTTTTTTTTTTACTTCCATCTGGATGATAAAGATATTTGTATGACTTCAAATATCAATCTAGATATTTCCATTGTTGCTGATGGTGACTCAGCACTCTAAGAAGTCTTATGAAGATCTGTTTACCAGGAGATAAAATCTATGCCACAGTTGACTTGTGCTGTTTCTCCTTTTTCCCTCTAGTTTCTATGGCCAGATACCTCCTGCTGAGTTATATAGATCACTGAGACATTGGTGACTATTTATGGAAACTCAAGTCCTTTTGAGTCATCTTTATCAGAAAATGTGCATGAGAATTCATGTTTCCTTTATTTTATATTTAGGAATTCTGTAATTCCTAAATTCAAACATTATAATATTCAACATGCTATGCTCGTACAGATGATACTACCATGAGCTCCCATAATCATTTAATAATTATAACACTTATTTTAACATGTGTGTTTCTTAAAATACTGATCATAATTATCACAAAGTTTAAATCATTGGAATGTTGGAATGGAAAAGGAGAACAGATTCTGCATTTATTTGCTACCCAGGAATGAGGATCCTAAGTGACCATATAGAAAACTATATAAACATTTAACACAATAGCAGCTTTATAATACTGAATGTCATCATTTAGGAAACAGGAACAATTAATATACCTATCATATATGTTGTTATAGGATTAACTAAGATAACTGATGACAAATGCTCTTGTTGAAGAGTTATAATTAGAGTAATATAACAACTACTCCAAACCTAGTAAATATTACTGTTATTCACTTCATTCACAGTAAGATGAAATATTGATAAAATTGGTCCAGTTGGCCAAGGGTCTGACAGAATTAGCAGTATCTCCCATCTTTGGTCAAGATTACACTTTGACTTTTTAAAGTTTATAATCTGAGAGCTATTTCAAGAACTGAAGACCAGAGTTGGATAAAAGGGTTTATTGTTCACTCATTAAGTTTCTAGAATTATCTTATTATTACCAACACTGTTCTACCAAAAAGCATGGTTATTATTTTTTTTACAGTTTTCTGCACCACCTAGTGAACCAGAATTGGCTTAAGTCACTCACATTGAGAGAGATGGTAAAGGATTGCTAACGCTAAAACTGTGAGCATTTCTGAAACATCCTGGGATTAGTGGGGACCCAGCAGGCTGTATTTGCTGTAGAATATGGAACCACAGTTCCATTCAGTCTCCACTCTCTTACCTCAAATATTTCCTTAGATTGTTAAAAAAAAAACATAAAAAGCTAAGAATTAATTAGAAACAAAGTGGTTAAATAAGGGTTTGGGGCATTGCATATTCTTAGTTATTTCAGAAATGCAGTATGCTACTTAAAGGATCTTGGAATAAGCTTCCTTGAGGAAACTGAAAAAAAAAAACGGCCACAGATTGTAAATATCACATGCATTTCATAAGAATAAGTAGTTTTAGGGCCTCCCCGGTGGCGCAGCGGTTGAGCGCTGGGTTGCGAAGCTGCCCGCACTCTGCAGCGCCGGTTCGATTCCCGGCTGCTCCCCGGCCACCAGAGGAGGGTCCCACATGGTGCGCAGACCTCTCCTGCCGCCCCCTGCTCCCCTCAGCAGTGTACTTCGGTCCTTCTGCCTGCTCTGCTCCCTGCTCTGGCTCTGGTGAATTCTCTCACCCTCCCGCGCTTCTGACTGTACCCAGTGCATGTATAAACGAAACAAATGAACAAACAAATAAATAAATAAAACATGCCTCTATAAAAAAAAAGAAAAAAAAATTAAAAAAAAAAAAAAGAATAAGTAGTTTTAATGTAATGTGCAGGGAGAAATTAAGGTAACCCAGTACTGGGGAGAGATTTACCATATGATCTCCCATAATCATTAATCTAGTAACTATATAACACTTATTTTAATGTGTGTGTTCTTTAAGATATTGATCATAATTATCACAAAGGTTAAATAACTGAGGTTTTATTCTAACTTTTATGTAGAAGACATTTAAAGCCTATAATGTCTTCTTTAACAAATATCTGCTCATATGTAAAGTATTCCTTTTGGTAAAAGTATTTTCTTAAAAAAGATTTATTTATGCATACAAGAGCTGGGGTACAGACCAGAGATGTGGGGGGGGGTGAGAGGATTTACCAGAGACAGACTGGGAACAGAACAGGCAGACTGACTGAAATACACTGCTGAGGGGAACAGTGGGAGAGATAGAAGTCTGCTTTGCCATGTGGGTTGTTCCCTGGCCGGCCAGGGATTGAACTCGTGCTGCAGAGACTGCAGATATGCTTCACAGTGCGGTGCTTAACCACTTGCACCACCAGGGAGGCCCTGAAAGTCTTTTACTTTAATTAATTTTGTAGCTAAAAATTGCTGCATGCAATATCTCTGTTCTAGGCAGTGGAGATGCACACAGATATAAAAAGGACTACTCTTTTGGAACTTATAATTTACTTGAGGGAAACAACAGGAAAATAAATCATAAATATGATTGCAAATAGTAATAAGTTCTATGACAAAAAATAAAACGTGATATCATCATAGTACATGAGGGAGGCAGTGATTCACATGTGCTTACTATGACACCTTCTTTGAAGATGTGACATTTGCTCTGAGCAGAATTCAGTCATGAAAGGGTTAAAGGGCTTAGAAACTGTGAAAATCCTAAAGCAGGAATATATTGGGCTGTTCAAGGAAATGAAATTATGCTACAATGATCAATCACTGAAAGGATGCTCCTTACATGAATGCTAATTCAAGGACTTACTCATCTATAGTCTGTTTATCTTTTTTACTTTCTCAAAGGCTAGTTTATTTACTCAGGAGACAGCTGAAACTTTTGACTTTAGGAAAGTCAAGGCCTGATACGCAATTTTTGATATTTGTAAGTTTAAATAGTAGCTTCTTAATCTTACATAAAAAATATAGATTGTGCCAAAAGCTTATTAGTCTTACTATCAATTCCCCAAGTTTGAATGCATGTATGCATGTGAATACACATAAATGCAGTTTTTTAATGTGTTTTTAAATTCAGAACTTAATTAATATTATCCACTTTCCTACGGAGTGGCTTCTTGTTTATGAACATTTGCAAAGTCATTATGCCTGGAGGAGACCAAAAAATATACATTTATAAACTAGGGTAATCTTACTGGCTTTCAGGAATCTATGAGTCATCTTCTCCATCTCTGATGACTTCAAAGAACAAGGGTTTTCTAGGCTTTCTGCTGTCTTAAATATAGATTAAGTCCAAGGACCTAAATGTCTCAATAACTGTAAAGCTTTTTTCCTGTTCCAGGTGGTGATATTTGTTTATGTTTTTGCTTTTGAGCTTCAAAGTTGGGGAACTTTTGTATTAAGTATTCTAATTAGAGAGATTAAGTTTATTGATATTTTTACAAAGAAAAATGGACTTGGTTTCACCCAGTGACAAAACGATTTCATAAACATTTAACCATACTTCTCTACTCCTGTTAAAGAAAGATTAGTTCATTGTGCACATTTTAGGAAAGACAAGTTGGCTTGAGAATGATATTTATAAGCAATGCAGTTATCTAGCAAAGTGGATGACTCATCAAATTCATTCTGAATTGATGAAAAAAAATTATTATAGGCAGTGACTTTCTGACCCTATTTCTAGCAATATTGTGATAAAGTCAAGGCCCCACATAGTTGGAGACTTTGTTTTGTAAGTTCATTTTAGAGTCATTGAGTAGGAATAAAAATTCACTGAAAATCTAGAAAAATGATATTATAATTTTTAATAACTATTATATTCCATTGTGAGTTAGGAACAGTATTTTAAAACTACTCACAGTGTTTGAAATTTTGAAGTGATACCCTGTCAACCTGTAGAGAAATGTCCCTGCAACCTCCAAAGGGCTGACCTGAGGGTCAGTGTAATATGTAATATCTTCATTGATTATTTGAATGATAAAAATATCATTTAAGATAAATTTTCAAATGAGCATATTTAGAAAGTTACAGAGAATTAGGAGTCAAAATTAGGGATTTAGTCAGAAAATATAAATATTTTCACTAGATCTCACTTTTCATCTCCTGTGTTCAATGTAATGTGAGACTCAACATGATCAAAAAGTTAAAATGATGAATAATTAAAAGTATAGTGACCCAGGGCCTCACGGGTGGCACAGGGGTTGAGCACTGGCCTGTGAAGCTGCCCGCAGCCTCTGCAGCACCGGTTCGATCCCCGGCCGCCAGGGAGGGTCCCACATGGTGCGCAGACCTCTCCTCCTGCACCTGCTGCTCCCCTCAGCAGTGTATTTCATCACTCTGTCTGTTTTGTTCCCCGCTCTGGCTCTGGTGAATTCTCTCACCCTCCCGCACTTCTGATTGCACCCAGTGCTTGTATAAATAAATAAATAAATATTTTTTTTTTTAAAGTATAGTGACCCACTAAAGCCCTCCAAGAAGTTATTTGTAAAATTATTTCAATGAAAAACTGCATAAGATATTGGAAAAAATATTAAAACAACTATGATATTCAAGAATAAAAAGTATATCTTTATGAGATATGAAAGATTAATTTAAACAGAAATTACTTCTCAAATTTAAATATTCAGTAACACAAATATAGGTTTTCCTATATTTGTTGACTTTCTTTTCTCTTCTTTCTTTCTTCTTCCTCTTCTCACCTTCTCCTTTTCTTCTTTCCTAAATGCTATACAACACTAAGCCTTCTAGAGTAAAAATATAGAGGATTTTGTTTAACTCTTTTACTATCTTTTTCCTTCAATTAAAGTAGGCTTAATTATGTCAGCCCTAAACAAGACACAAATCCCAGTGTGAAAACCTACACTTACATTTCTCCCTTTGGATTTATTCTTTTTTTAAAAAGATTTTATTCATGCATACAAGATCCGGGGTACAGGCCAGAGGTGGAGGGTTTGAGAGGATTCACCAGAGACAGAGCAGGGAACAGAACAGGCAGATGGACAGAAGACACTGCTGAAGGGAGCGGAGGACAAGGCAGGAGAGGTCTGCCGCACCATGTGGGCATCTCCCTGGCCAGCCAGGAATTGAACCCAGGCTGCAGAGTCTGCGGTCAGCTTCACGAGGCTGTGCTCAACCCACTGCGCCATGGGGGAGGCCCTGGATTTAATCTTTACCACAAAATGAGCTCATGAAAATGCAAACCAATGAAGGCACTAGCTTTAAACTCTGTTTAGGTCTCCCTTTAAAAGACAGCGTCAAAGCTAGCTGAGATCTTCGGAATGTTACACAGGCTTTTCATAACCCAGTTCTAATCTAATGCTCCAGTATCATCTTTAGACTCCTCATCTGCACTGGAGTAACCTATCTGATTGTTTAACATTCTCTTCATAGGCCATGCTATTTCACACCTCTTTGATTTTGCTCATGCTGTTTTCTCTGCTTAGAATATTGCTACCCAATTTTCTTTACCTGTGTAGCTTGAAGTTATGCATGGAGACTCATATTGGGGATCATCTCCTCCTGGATCCTTCTCATATCCCCCAAATGGAACTAAGTGTCTTTCTTATCATGCTTCCACTACATACTATACACTCATCTATCAGGGTACTTGCCACAATTTACAGAAATTATCTGTTAACAAGTCTGTCTCTTCAATTGCAACCTTGGTTCCTTGGTTTCTATTCTAGTTGTCACAAAGTCTCCCAATAGTAAAAGCTAATTCTGTAGGTAGAGAACTAAAATGTGAAGTTCATGTATCTATCAGTTTATTTAACCTTATACCATTAAGTAATTGATTCCTCTAAATGCACTTGCTCTGAATCTATACAAGTTTTTTTTTTTTTTTAAAGAAAACTTTTATGGTTTCTACAACAAAAATAGTTTTCACTTACACTTTCCATCCTTGCTTGCAGTTTGAATGATGTTGATACAATGTGATTGGTTTGGGCCAAATGACTATGACTGACAAGTGTTGCCTTTTGACAAAGTAATTAAGAGCCAGTTTTTTTTTTTCCAGTTATTTATTCTCCTTTTCATGACAGCATTAGCAGTTCTATAGCAATTTATCCTAAATTTAAAAATTTAAAACAACAAACATTTATGGTCTAATAGCTTTGAAAAGGCCAAGAATCCTTGAAAAGATTAGTTAGATGCTTCTGTTTCAGAGTCAGTTATTAAGCTGCAATCATCTTGGGGGTGAGGGGAGAGTACTACTGCAGTCTAAGATTCAATTTGGCTGAAGGATTTGCTGTGAGATCATAAATGTGGTTGTTAACAGGACATATTTCCTATTTCCTCTATGCTGCTGGTTAGATATTTCAATTCACACCATGAAGGCTGTTCACAACAAAGCAGCTTTTTTTTTTTTCCATATCAAAGAATTCAAGAGCAAGAGAAAGAATGGGTTGTGAGGCACAGGCTGTAATCTTTATAACATAATCTTGAATGTGACATACTATCCTCTATGTTGGATGCTGTTGTTTACCCAGATCAATTGTGACACAAATGGGAAGGGGCTATGCAAAGGTGTGATTACCAGGAAGTTGGAGAGTCTTGGGAACCACCTTGGATACTTGCTAAGGTAGAACATAAAATATAGAGGACACCTGGACTAAGAGTCACGAGATAAAACAGATTCTCGAGCCCACATTAAATAATAAGCA
Source organism: Talpa europaea (assembly GCF_964194135.1). Lineage (NCBI taxonomy): Eukaryota > Metazoa > Chordata > Mammalia > Eulipotyphla > Talpidae > Talpa > Talpa europaea. The sequence continues at coordinate 78,706,915 of NC_140068.1, forward strand.
AGAAATAAACTTTCATGATGTCAAACCAATGAGAATCCAGGGTTTAATTTTTACTATTCCAGAGCCTAGCTATTTAGACTCACAAAGTTCTTCATATTCATAGGTCTACAAAGAGAGATGGTAGTGTTTGAAAGCACCTCAAGAATTTTAGGAGTTATAGAAGTAACCTCTTATTTTTAATCAAAACATTAAAATTTTAAAATTTTTCTTTTTTATTCCAGGTTCATAAATTTGATTAATGTTAGTTGTACTCAGAAATTTGACAAAATCCAGTATCAAAGACATCACAGCTCAAGGTCAAATATAGGTCATTAGCGTCCTTATCCTGGCCTCTTACAATGTAGGAAATCAGCAAGCTTTTCTCAGGCTGACACAACTCCTTGTAAATTCCAGTCACTTCAAGTACTTGATTTTTTTTAATTAAATAAGACCTATCTCATAAGATGAAGGAGGTAGTATTTGTAACAATGTCTTCTGAAGAGTAAAACACTATATAAATGTTAAACATTGTCCATACATATTTAATGTTGAAAGCAACTTTGTGTGTGTTTATATATATGTATAGCTGAAGCAACATTGTTTCAAATACTGTATATGATTCAGAGGTGTACATAACACTTCTTCAGATATGTATTACCACACTCTATCACCAATGAACAGTTTATGATAAAAGAGTTCCCTTCAAAAATAATTGAATGCTCCTTTAAATATATACCTAATCCATACTTTGTTAAGAGATCATCACTCACTGAGAATAAAGGCAAATAAATAAATTCAGTCCTAAGAGTCAAGTATTCAAAAGATTGATCATATATGGCATGTACTTCATCTAATACCTCAGTGTGTTTCACTGTTAGTATGCAAACATCATTCGATGTCTGGTGTGTTGGGTAATGCCCACTTGGGAATATATGATACCATTTTGCTCGAGGAACCCTAGTATGTGACCTAAAGATTGATCTATTCAATCAAATAATAGAAACATGACTCTAGAGAGTTAACATTAATTATATCAGAAAAAGAAAATAAAATGCAAAAGTGTGAAAACCAAAAGAGGTAAAAAGATCTTTAGATTACCTGAGGTATTACATGTTCAAGTCCTTGGTTTTAAATATTGACTATAGACAGCACTTTCAATAACAGAATAATCCTTGGTCACAATTATTTAGCATTTATCCAATGAGTCACTCCCTGAACTGGCAAAAGCATATTTTACCTTGAAATTCTCTCTTGTAAAGTAACCCTAGCCTAACCTTGATCCGCTTATCAAATGAGCTCATCCTAGCTGGACACTGTAGTCTATCAGAGAAGTAGCGTGGCATCATGCCAGAACACTCCAAATCATCTAGAGCACGCACCTAAGCATCATTTCAACTCTCTTTCTTTTCTGTTTCTCTGTCAGGATTAGAAGACAGGGAAAGAGACAGGATGACGTAAAGGAACACGGACAGACCATATAATGTGATAATCCATATTTGAAGTCCAGTACTGTTACCTAGTGTCTGACTAAACTTTAGAAAAAGTTAAAATAACTTTTTAAATCTAATGTTTTTCATTTGTAAAACAAAGCAATTAATCTCTTTGTTAGAACTTTGTTGTGAAGCATCAATGAAATACAATCCTGAATTGTAGAATCTTGCATTCAGACCTGGCACATAGTAGTTAATAAATGTTGCTTATTTTTTCCTTTGTAATAAGAAAAGTAACTAGAGATGAACATGCTCAGTTTCACCCACCACAAGTAATTAGCTGAACCATACCAGTGAACCCTTGTTTAAAACTAGTCCATATCATTGAGCCATATTTAATAAAACTTACATTCCTCTGCTATGGAAAGATGGAATGATTTTTCATCAGCAAATTAGTGCCAGTGGTGGAAACTCTTTAAAGTTGAAGAGTTGAGTGAAAAGTCAGGGTTTTGAAATGCAAATATAGCTGCAGTATTATGATTTGAAAATATACTCTAAAAATATACTCTAAAATACAAAATAAGGAAAATTCATATAAATACATAAAATAAATATGTAACTCTACTAAAATGAAAGGAAAGTTTAAAAACTAGAATGTTGCATTTGCTTTTAAATGCTGGATTTGGTCTTTTTTGAAAATTAGGATCATTTCAATTTTTTCTTAATTTTTTCAAATATATGAAAACCCATTACATTTAAACTATTAGTAGTTCATGTTATCTCATTATTGTCTGCCCATGATGAATATCTATCAGACAGCCATTTAAAAAGTTATCACTGGGATCCAGTTCAAGTTAAAAACGTGATTAATTTTATCACGTAAAACTGAGTGGTTATGGTTTTAGCAAAAATGTTTAGTGGTCAGTTTAATTATAATTCACATAAGTATGTTTTCATTCTACAATGAAAAACACACATATTCAAAATATAATGGCTAATATTACCTTTTACAGTCACTATTTATGTCATCCACTGAGTCTTGACAGAGACAAGTGGTATTATCTCCAATCTCTCTCTCTGCTTCCTGGGTAGGAAAGGTGGGTTTTTAAACACACACAGGATTGAATTGGGCATTCAGAGAAGTAGAAAAGAAATGTCTCTTAGACTTAGGGATGGCAGGAACTTGCAACTTTCCCATTTTCATACCTGGGACATAAGACATAGAAATAGAACTCTGCAACAGATATTCCTCCACCCACCCACCCAGATTTACTTTACTGATACTGTGTTAATTCCTTGATGGATAATGCATATCACTGAGTTTTAAAAAACCTATTACATGTGTCTGTGTGTTATTTAAAACATTAATAGTGATATGCCAACAAAGACCTCAAAAAGTCTTGAGTGAATGGAACCCAGTGTAGGCAAATTTAAACTGAGCAAAAATGACAACAAATTATAATGATAGTTAGGAATGATTTACACAGAGAGGCGGGAGGGTGATGCTAGGTAGTATATAAGCACTAAATACCTGTCGAGGGATGTATGGTAGAAGTTGCTATGTAAAAGGAGAATAACATGTGTAAGCTCCTTATTATTAAATGTTTTTAAGGAAAACACTCAATTGGGAAAAAGACTACAGCAGAGGCCATAAAGAGCTACTGAGCTGGAGATTGCCCATGGGGGCAGAAGATGACTGTCAGCTTCCTCAGGAGAGATTTCAACACAAATATGAAGGACATGAAAGGACAAAAATTGGGGTTTATTGTCTACTCTGTGTCAAGAAAAAGTACATATATATAGATGCACAAATATATACATATGCATATATATATATGCCTTCATCTATATAGAGGATATCTATTATATCATCATAATATTTCTACAAGGTAGGCATTATCAACCTTAATTTTAAATTGTAAAGAACAGACTTGGAGAGATCAATAACTTACTAATGGTCCATAAGAAACAAGAAGCACAGACTGCCATTATTTATTGAGTGTTCTCTTCATTTTGCATATGAAAACAACAGAGAAGACAGAAGCAGTCAATTGAAAATCATGGTATCTTTAAATGCACAAATAAAAGGGTCAAAGAACAACTCATTTCCTTCATATATTTCATGTTTGCACTAATTGGAACCCATCTTCCAGTTTTAGTTCAAGGAAGAAGTAGGGATATAGAAGTAGGAATAAAGAAAATAATACAGATATATTTTCTTTGAGTGTTCCCAAACATCCCCCCCCACACACACAGTAAAAACATAATATTGCTAAAATATGTATTTGCCAAATAATTGGATCATCTATATGGCTATATAGTCCAGGACATACTATGGAAAAGGTTATTTGTGTCATGATTTTGAAAAGACTAGAAAGCCCCTCCTTCCAAAAGAATTATGTCCCATCCTCCCTCCTAAGACTTGAAATTCTATATTTAGACATTTATGCATCTTTTAATACAATGCATTCACTAATGAAATCCCATGTAAAGTAATTTTTGTCTTATTTTGAATGACTTGTCACATATTTCCAGAATACTGCTTTCTGTTTCTGAGAGAAACCTCTGATAGTGGACAGGGGATATAGTGAAAGAAAAGGACTTGGGGAGAAGAAATAAAGGTATGGAAAATTAAGATTTTGTCATTCTTTTCAGGGCATATCCTGTTATATCACTTAACAATAGGACATTGTGGGGAAATGACTTTCAACTTATTACATTATATTTGTAAGTGCAGCAATGTTGAGAGTTTCCAAGTAGTCAGTGACATGAGAGTGAAAATAATGAATGGACCTGATGCATCAGTGATTACATCTGCTGTCTACACTGTGATATTTCACCTTCATACCTAATGTTGCCTCTTTATCTTGCATGAATAATGAGATCTCTTGTCCTGCCATTCTGTGCATAAAATTACTTATACCAGAGGGGCAAAAAAGCAATTCTCAATCTAATCCGTTTTGCAAATTTGACAGTGACATCAAAGAGCAGGAAGTTGTCTATGAGTAATGACACTGCTCATTTGTTTAAATGTCAGACTTAAACCTCATCAACTTTCAGGGAATATGTCAGTAAAGAATGGATTTCAGTTCAGCTAGAGAGGATTTCAGTGTTACTCAGTCCTGAGGAAAATAGTTATCAATATCTTAAGAGCAGAGCACTTTGAGTACATCTTTCTTTTTAAACTGAATAGAATTGGTCATTTCAGCACTTGGTGCTGTGGATAGTAGTCTCTTCCTTGATGTTATGAAATAAGTAGCTGTATTGCAGAAGTTTCCTTATTGAAACTAAAATATCTCCTAGGCTAGCAAACATGTACCTTTAAACTATGTAATTAGGACATGAAGACCATGCAGTCTGTGCAAATCCAGAATGAAATAAAAGCAGAGAGGAACAAATTTTGTCAGAGACTAAGTCTTAAATAAAAGTAGGAAATGGAGAGTTATGATTTGTAACCATTCCTGCAGAAATTGTCAAATTTTTATTGCAATGCAATAATATTCCTCTGTGGGTAGGTTTTTGTTGGAGAGAATGGCAAAGCCATTAACCCCTGATGGTAATTTATTAACAGTGGACTTAGATGCTGTGGAGAACAGGAAACACACTTAATAGGCTTGCAAACAACCAGTGACAAAAATTAATTCTCTATGTGCTTTCTAATTCTAGAGTGGAATATCAATAGAGAAATCTGGACCCAAGGTCATAAGAAATAAAATGGAATCTGAATAATGATTCTTAATAAGTCATTTCCTATCTCTAAGCCTTGCTTCTTATATCAAATGTGTGTTACTTTTTGGTGTAGATGAGAAAGTGTATGTAAAGGGGCTGGCATAGAGTAGCTATTAAACAGATGTTTAATTTTGATATTCACCAATCACTAGTACTCATAGAATGCAGTACAATATTTCTATACTAGTGGCCTGTGTATTAATATTTGTAACCCTAAATATGAATGACAACAACAAAAATAGGAAAACAAAAAAATCATTATCAGTGGGCTTATCCATATAACATATAACCCTACTCATGTATATTTTCACCTCACCCACATTTTTTCATCTCATAAAGACTTCCTTTCTGCTAAACTTTAAAAAATCAACCAAAGAAAAATAGCCTGAAAGTAAAAAAGACTTAAGTTCTCAAAGGATTCTTATTTCTCTTATTACTTATTAAACCAATTCTCTCTAGAATGTCACAAACTCTCAGTCACATAATACTAATTACTCTGCCTGCTGAATTGGTGAGAGACTGCTTTGAATGCTTCCTACCCAGAATGATACACAAGGAGGAGAAAAGGTAAAAATCAGATTAGTGCTGCAAGCTTGAGAAGTTCCTTGTCATCTTCCATTATAGCCATAAATTCTTCCCTTTTGACTTCAAAGCCTCCCAGTCTATCACTTCACTCTCCTCCTCCCCTTTGTATAACTAAAAATCAAGAACATCTCCTAGCTTTTGCCATCTCCTCATTTCAATAGAGATTCCCTCCACACTGCCCTCTACATTTTAAAAGTCTCTCACTCTCCATTCATCAAGGTACAAGCTCCTTCCATTCACAATTCATGTTAAGTCTTCACTGCTTTCTTAAGCTCCTTTTCTTTCACTGGATTCTCCAGCTGTCCTAATAAACTGTTACTACAGCCACCATATCACCACTGCATTCCCTCCTCCAGCAGAGGTGGGGAAGGGGCTAGGAAATAATTGCATGCAAACCTAGGTGGACACAGATAAAGAGCATAGCATTAAACTTGGTCCCATTAAAAAAAAAAAAAAAAGTCAGTTACAAATATTTCCCGAGCCCAGCAACAAGCATGATCTGAAAATATTATTTATTTATTGCTCGGGTGGATGGATGAATGAATGAATGGAATGATGAATGATTGCGATCTCGTTGACACTTTTGTCTCACGCCCCTCCTTGCTCGCTCCCTCTGGACTCCCATTTAATTCAGCTCTGGCGAGTGAGTGCGCCTCCACGCTTTGCCTCGGGCTCCACTCCCTGCCCTTTCCATACCACCTCCAGACACCTTCAACCCGCTCACCACAGGGCACGCTACCTAGTTCACAGCCCTTCCTGCTTTCAACAGTCACAGAGAGCGTGCTCCTTAGGGGCGCAGCTTTGCATTCTGCCAGCTTTTCCCCTTCCTGAAATCACCCCTCCCCCCAAACACCCAGGCATGTTATACAAAAATAAGACTAATTTCCCCACACTCAACAAAATCCACAGGGAGATCCCCCGTCACTGCCCCTTTCCTGGAGATGCTAGCCTAGGTAGGTGCTCGCGAAAGAAACGTGGTTTCCAGCTTCTCCCGGCAGGAAAAGAAACAACCATTCCAGGGTTTGGTCCTGCTTTGCAAAATCAGAAAACTTTTTTTTTTTTTTAAAAAAAAGAAAAGAAAAGAAAACCCCCACCCCGAGAGCAACGACCTCTTTGTTTGCATCCCAGGGGGAGGGAGGGGTCTTCAGAACCTTTGCAGCCTGAAGTGGAGGGGACTTGACAGCCCTCTGGAGGGCTTCGGCGACCACACTCACCCAGGACGTTCCCAATAAGAGCCACCACGAACACGATGATGTACCCAGCGATCAGGACCCACTCATATTCTTTCGGGTGTAGGTATTCCCTCCACAGGTACCGCAGGAATTCCTCGTCGTCATAGTCGGTGGGGGTTAAAAAGGGCTCTTGAGTTTCATTCAGCTCCAAAGCGGATGACCAGTTGCGACAAGGGGGGGAGTCCTCCAATTTGGTGCCGGACATCACTGGCTTCAGTCCGGTTTCAGCTCAGTGCTGCAAGCCTCTCTTCCCCTGCCCCATGAGCACTGGTGATTTGCGTTGGGAAAGGCTGCGCGGAGAGGCGAGAAGGGGCTCCGGAGCAGAAAATGACGTGAAAAGTTACTGAGCCAATGCCTCCGGACTCTTATGCCCGGCAACTTCTGCGGCGGCTTTGCTGTCTTCACAGGCGATTTTGCACCGGGAAGAGAGGCTGCCGAGGAGCTAGGGACCCGGCACTGGAGGCTGCTGCAATGACACCGGGAGGAGAAAGCTACCTCGGGTTCAGTTCAAGCTCAATTACTCTCATTCCAGCACGGAGTCCGCAACCCACAACCTCCTCCTGCGCTGAGGGAGAGCTGCAACTGAAGTGGGGAAAAAAAAAAAAAAAAAAAAAAAAGTAATGAAAATTATTTTAACCTGTTTTTCTGTGGGTTAAATCTCCTCTTTCCTACTTTCTTTCTCCATCCCCCCCTTGCAGTTTCTATAAAGCACACGCAGACATATGTGGGTCTGTGGACATGACAAGCATATCAACACATGGTTAATATTGGCTTATTGATGCACTTGACTTTGTAATGTAAATATGAAAGTAATGAGGAGGAGCCACTGTGTTCCTCAAGTAGGATTATGCAAAAGTCATTTCAGGCAATTATATTAACATTATTTGGCTTTGTCATCTCAGCCCTTGCTGAATTTTTAAAGGGATCTCCTCCCTGGCCCCCCTCCCTCACCCCCCTTCGACTCCTCTAAGCTGGAGAATGAGACCATTTTGTGAACTGAAGGATATATTTAGTTGGAATTTGAATTTACAACAGCAAGTATCATATGAGATACAGTAACCAAACCTTGAAGGACACCAAGGGTCATTAATGTAACCTTACTTAATACTGTTAAGCAAAAGAGACCACAGACATTCTAGACAGTATTAAACTGATTCTCAATAGGATGGTGTAGTGGTAGGAGCAGAAGTCCTCTCTTCTCACTGGTTCGGGCCGGCTGTCACCTGCCATTCTCTTAAGACTTGATATTTGTCTCTAAGAATGGTATTTTGGGATTTGTCATTGTATCAGTTCATGATCCTTTTCAGGCTTAATAACCATAATAAGAATATTGATTTTGATTGATTATAATCTTAAACAGGGAAAGGGTCTCAGAATCAGCTAGCCTACAATTCAATTTAATGTTAGGAGCCTTCTGATAACTTTGCTAGTTTGGGTATTACATCACAATTCACTACCGCCACCACCATGAGACTGCTCTAAACTGTTCCTGACTTTAAAATAAGGTCTTATACTAACATTTGTCTTTCTCAGTTTTTACCCTCATCTCCTAGTTTGCATTTGGTACTCATGGAACAAATCTTTCACATGATGATTTTTCACATATTTGGAATAAGCGCTCATCTGCCCCCCTCCACTTTTTTCCTACAATTTCTATTTTTTTTCACATGACATCATTTCCACAACCTATATTCCCTGGGTTTTTCTTAAGACAATTGTCAATATCTTACATAATATGCAACTAGAAGGAAATACAGTAATCTAGTCTTGGTCCTGCCAGAACAAAATGTACACTATTCTTTGGATGCAGCCAATGCTTATATCTAATTATTTGTTCAATAGTCACAACATATTTCTGGTTCATAATAAGCATTTAGCCAAATGTCCCATACCCTCACCCTCAATCCTTATTCTTCACATTTGTCTTGTACTTTACAGTTTATAAAATTCCTTCAAACAGTAATGTTTGAATATATATATATAAATATATGAAGATGTATATTTGAATATACATATATGTAAAATTGGTTTGCAACAGCGTATATGACTAATGTATATGATCAGGGATAGGATCAACCCCCTTCAGGGTATGTTATCACAACACACACCCACTACCAGGGCACCCACAGTCCTCCAACATAGTCCATTGAGCACCCTCCACATTTTGCTTTCAACTTGTTCTCTCACCCTCAGCCAGCCTCAATTCTACAGTCAGATTTCTAGGAGTTTTTATTGGTTTGGTTCTGTCTGAACCTTTGTTTTGTTTCTTCATATTCCATATATATGTGAAATCATCTGGTAATTGTCTTGTTGCTTCTGAATTATTTTATTTAGCATTATGCCCTCCAGTTCCATGCACACTGTTACTAATTTCAAGAGTTTTTTTTTTTTTTTTCAAGCTGAGTAGTAGTAACCCATTATGTATATATACCACATCTTTTTAATCTATTTATCTGTCTTTGGGCACTTAGGCTGTTTCCATAAATAAGCCATTTTAAACAGTGTTGCAATGAAGAGAGAAGTGCACTTATCCCTACAAATTAATACTTTTGAATTCTTCAGGTGGATACCTAGAAGTAGAATTGCTGGATCACGTGGAAGATCTATTTTTAACATTTTGAGAAACTCCCATAGTGTTTTCCACAAAGGCTGGACCAGACTTCATTTCCACCAATGGTCACATACAGTATTTTAAAACCCTAAGGGGTTTTCTATTATTGGCCTGGTTTATAGGGGAGAAAAATTGTTCGTGAAGAAAAATGATTTATGAAAGGTCAAATGACAAATCAGTGGCAAAAACATCCATTTCTTCTGAACCCAGCATGATGCTTCTGTTATACTAACAATGTCATGTTTCACAAGAAATACTATTCTTATGTTTTCCCAATCTGAACTAGTGAATCTTTTAAGAGAAGGGAATTGATAGGAACATAACTGCTTGACAAATGCTTACTTAGTGGTTCTAGTTTACTCTTAGTGATACACGTTAAATAAGGTTGCTCTTTTCATGCATTTTACTTTTCAGTGAAGTTAGAGAGGAAAAACTTCAACTAATAAATATTTAAGAAAAATATTGGGAAGGAAGAAGTGCTGTGATTAAAACTAAATAGGGTGGGCCTCCCTGGTGGCTCAAGGGGTTAAGGAGCAACCTATGAAGCTGTCCCCAGCAGCTGCAGCACAAGTTCGATCCGCGGCCAGGGAGATAACCACATGGCTCAGCAGACCTCTCCTATCTCACCTGCCATTCCCCTCAGCAGTGTATTTCAGTGGATCTGCCTATTCTGTTCCTTGCTCTGTCTCTGGTGAATTCTCTCACCCACCACACCTCTGGCCTGTATTCCAGTTCTTGTATGCATAAGTAAATAAATCTTTAAAAAAAAAACTAAATAAGGAGAAGGGATGGTGATTGGAGAAGTCTAAAGGCCTTCTTATAAAAGAATGGTCAAAAAGCTCTCTGTAAACAGGTGATGTATAAGAAAAAAAATCCAAATGATATATGCATTATTAATTTAATTTTATTAATATGAGGTTTAAGCAGATCTTCCTAGATGATGATACTATTAGCCAAAACATTAGCCAGTTTGCCAGACCTCTCGTCATCAGTAAATTTGACAAGCAGGACTTCTATGACTTCATTTAAGTTTATTGATAGAAATCTGCTAATTTTATCCTGTGGTATAATACATTCCTCTGATTTATCATATATTTTCTTTTCTTGTCCATATACTTTTCTTTTCAAAATGGGAAGGTGTTTGCAACCTTAGTTTCAATCTATATTCATTAATGTCTATAAATTCCTTGCCATCATCACTCTTTACCATAAGTATAAATAAGGGAGAAATGAAAATATTTTCGAAATTTTGCTCTAATATGTGCTTTGTTTTGTGACAAGCCTATATTCATTTTAATCCTGTTTTCTTCTGTCCATGATTTATCAGGTGATTTATTTTATCTTCTTTTTTAAAAAAAAATTATTTATTTATACAAGAACTGGGGTATAGGCCAGATGTGTGGGAGAGTGAGAGGATTCACCAGAGATGGAGTGGGGAACAGAACAGGCAGACTGACAAAATACACTGCTGAGGGGAGCAGCAGGTGCAACAAGAGAGATCTGCCGCGCCATGTGGAACCCTCGCTGGCTGGCCGGTATCCAACTGGTGCTGCAGAAGCTGTGGACAGCTTCACAGCACTGTGTTCAACCACCTGCACCACCAGGGGAGGACCAGGTGATTTATTTTAAATATATGGTACTGCAATGCCATACACAATACTGCAATCAGATCTTAAAAATATTGTTTGTTTTCCTTATTGCAAGTACATTGAAGATACTGAATATTTCAGTACTTATTTTTGATAGCATCTCCTTCCTTATATCTTTTTATACTTTTTAGGATATTTGGGGAAATTTTTTGTTTCTGTAGAGATTATTATTCTCTTCCAGATCTTTCTGCTAGATGTAGAATAAAGGAGTTATCTAAATATCACAAAATAGTAGAGAATGTTCCAAATTTAGTAATGACCTCTTAAGGTTGTTATAAGAATTAAATGAATTGACAATTTTAAAACCATGTCTGGTAAGCATACAAAAAGTTACCTGAAAATGTTTACTGAATTAAATAACAAGTAATATGACCTCACAATATGAGTCTTATTTGTTATACATGTCAATTACTATATGTGGTTATTTTTTAAAGGAAACGCAACACAATTCTGCCTAACTAGTCACCTTAATTTTTTTGTCATTTTTATTTTAGCTCTGCCCACTACTCTGAATATATTAATAATAAGACAGAAGGAAAACAACATTAGAAACCAGAATTTTTTTCTTCTGTCAATGGGTACAGTTGGTTGTTCAGAGATTTAAACTGTATAGGTTGTCCTAGATACTATATATGACAAAAGAGGGTTCCTGATGAGAAACCTCTTTTTTTGAAGGCCTATACTAATGTTATAGATCCATTTTAATAAAGACCTATGTGTCAACTATGCAACCAGGAGTTTACCTAAGAGTTAGGGGCATAAATATCAATAATACATAGTCCTACCTCAATGAACTTATAGTCCACTAGTAAATTGGAAGTGTTATTATAATATAATAACTCTGTTAAGTTTCTAAGATAGAGAGATGCATATACTATCATAAGAGCAGGAAAGAACACCAAACTACACCTGGGGAAAAACCACATGGATGGAACCCCCACACAGAAAGTCACTAGAACTGATTCATTAAAGAGGAGAACCAAGGGGTTAAGGAGCAGTGGTGTTTAGGAAGAAGAAATAGCATTTTGTGAAGCCTTAAAAGCAGGAGAAAAGATGGAGTATAAGAAAGTGAGCAAGATCAGACTTTTATAACAATGTCTGGCAGTGATGTCAAGAATAGATAAGGGGACTAGAAAAGAGACAAGTATAATGATCCTGCAGGAGAAGCAAGGTAGTGGTTGTGGGAATAGATGGATCTGGCTATTACTCAGAACACAAACATGATGGTTATTACTTCCTGAGGGAGGCTGACTGCATGGTAAGAGTATGTTTGACATTCATTTTCTGTTTCCCTGTGCTTTTTGACGAATGAATTGTTTGAAGAATGAATTGTCTCACTCGTTTTTCAATACTTGAAAAGAAATTGTTTTCCGTCCTTTTTTGTCAGACTGAAAAGAAAATCAAGTTTTATTTTATTTTTTTAAAAGATTGATTTATTTACACATACAAGAACCAGGGTACAGGCCATATGTGCGGGAGGGTGAGAGGACTCACCTAAGCCAGAGCGGGGAGCAGAACAGGCAGACTGATGAAGTACACTGCTGAGGGGAGCAGCGGGCAAGCCAGGAAAGGTCTGCCGCACATCTCTCTGGCTGGCGGGGATCGAACCAGCACTGCAGAGGCTGGGGACAGCTTCACAGTGCTGCGCTCAACTGCCTGCACAACCAGGGAGGCCCAAAATCAAGATTTAGCACTCTTAAAAATGACTTCACTGAGCTTATGTATCACCCAAATAAATATATTAGCTTACAGGAATGTATATCACATCTCTAAGCTCCAAAAGCCACATTTTCTTACCATGTGGTCTTGGGCTAAATTATTCTGGAAAGTCCCTGAATCATGGGGGTTCTGGATACTATTTTTCAGATTAAAAGAGGGGAAAGGGTCTTCTGATGACTTGTTATTAGGAGTAACTCTTAAGTTGGTTCTTGAGAATGTAACAAAACTATACCTAAAATACTCAGACACTGACAAAGTCACTTGTCATAAATTACTACAAATTATTTCTGTCTCTGCTTATTTTTCCATCTGTCTTTTAACCTCTTTCAGTTTTAATTATGTTTCATTTCAGACAAGGTTCTCTGCGTTCCTTCTTGCCTTCTATCTTGCATTATCAGGTCTAAAAATTTTCCTCCATGTTTTTTTTTTCCTTTTATTTTTAAAGATTTATCTATTTACGCATACAGGAGCTGGGGTACAGGCCAGAGGTGTGGGGGTGAGAGGATTCAAGAGACAGTGGGGAGCAGAACAGGCAGACTGGCTGAAATACACTGCTGAGAGGAGCAGCAAGCGAGACAGGAGAGGTCTGCTGAGCCATGTGGGTTGCTCCCTGGCCAGACAGGATCCAACCAGGGCTGCAGAGGCTGCGGGTAGCATCATAGGTCGCACCACCAGGGAGGTCCCCATTTTTTTTTCCCAACAATATATGAAGCTTTTCCTCTATTTCTATCCCATGCTGAGCATATGCAGATGCTGAGCAAGCAAGTGATTTAACTGATATGTCCTTAGGTGTACACCTAAAATGTCTGAAAATCTAAAGGAGACGTCAATTCTATACAAGGCTATCCAGAAGAAAATATCATCAAAACCCAGATCTGAAGAACAAAGAGTAGTAAGGAGATTACAGAAAGTTTGGAAGAAACAGTAACATTGAAAGCTGGTGACTTGTTTGTGAGACAATCTGAACATTCAGCACTCCTGGAGGATTTACCTAGGCCAAACACATTATATGCATTAACTCAATTGCTCTTCACCACTCCAATGGGTAGATTTTATGAGTCATTATGCTAATTTTACAGATGAAGAATCTAAAACACAGAGAGATTAAGTGATTTGCCCAAGGTCATACCACAAGGAAGCAGCAGTCCTTGAACTGAGTTGTCAATCTCATTCTAGAGATTTTTTTTTCTTTTGCCATTACTCTATTGTTTCCATTTAAAGAACCAAAAAACTTTTCAGCTGTTTAATTTATTAGTAGTAATAATATTGCAAAATTTTTGATTCTTAAAAACATTTATAAAGTTATATAAATTTCAAATTTTTAAAATTCCTGTTACATTTTAAGTAGTGTTGAAGAACTGAATTGTGAGAGGAGTTGCTGTACCCCCTCAGGTGATATTTCCCACAAAGCAAATCAATTTCCTCTGTTCTTTCAGGAACAAATGTTTCTGTTCATACTATCAATTTAAGGGTATAAACGTTGTCTCATTCATCTTTGAATCCAAAGAACTTAGAACCGCACTTGATTGATTTTTACTTCATGATCAAACCTGAGGTGAAAGGTGGAATTCCTTTTGAAAAACTCAATGTTTTCAAATATGTCACCTTGCTTTATATAAAATCATAGATATCCTTGGATATGTATATTGTTGCCTGTTGTTATTATAATATGTACCATTTTCCATATTTAATATGAAAGTGAATAAGTATTAACCTTGTGTTTTGCAACTGTGCCATAACTGCTTATTATTTACAGTAATTTCCAGGGTTTTTTTTTGTTGTTGTTGCTAGTTCTTTTAGATATTCTACATAGACAATCAAGTCATCTATGAACAATGGCAGTTTTATTTCTTCCTTCCCAATTGTATACATTTCCTTTTCTTGTCAAATTGCATTTGCAAGAACTTATTTTCAATGCAGTGTTAAAAAGCAGTGGTAAGAGTGGGCAAATATACCCTGTACCTGACCTTATAGATCAGGACTTCAAGTTTCTCACCATTAAGTATGAGGTTAGCTCTACATTTTTGTAGGTATACTTTATCAAGTTGAGGTAGTTTTCCTCTGTTTGTTGAAATTTTTTATCACAAATGGATGTTAGCTTTTGCAAAAATGCCTTCACGAATCTATTGATATAATCATATAATTTTTTAGTGGGTTGATATATGAACTATGCTGATCAATTTTTCAATATTAAACCAGGCTTTCATACCTTGGGTAAATCCTACTTGGTTGTGGCACATATTTATTTTCAGTTTGTGAATTTAATATGCTGCTATTTTTGAATACTTTTACACCCCTATGCTAATGAGAAATATCTGTCTATAATTTTCTTTATTTTAATGACTTTGTCTGGCTTTGGTACTAACTCTCCTAATTGTTCTCATATGATGGTCTCACAAGATATACTAGGAAGTATTTCCTCTGCTTTTATCCTTTGCAGATATTGTAGAGAATTATATTTAACTTTGCATTTTTGGGACAAATCCCACTTGCCTATTGTTTATAACTATTTAATATATTGCTGGATTTAGCTGACTAGAATTTTGTCAAGAATTTTTTACATTGGGCCTCCCCGATGGCGCAGCGGTTGAGCGCTGGGTTGCGAAGCTGCCTGCCGCCTCTGCAGCACCTGTTCGATCCCCGGCTGCTCCCTGGCCACCAGAGGAGGGTCCCACATGGCTAGCAGACCTCTCCTGCAACCCACTGCTCCCCTCAGCAGTGTGTTTCGGTCCTTCTGCCTGCTTTGCTCACCGCTCTGGTTCTGGGGAATTCTCTCACCCTCCCGCGCTTCTGACTGTACCCGGTGCTTGTATAAATAAATAAAAATAAATCTTTAAAAAAAAGAATTTTTTACATCTACAAGATAATTGATAGCTTTCTTCTTTGTGATATATTTGTCTGGGTTTTGAATCAGAGTAATAATAAACACAAAGGCAGACTCTGCTTTTGATTCCAGTTTTATTATTAAATATCTATTTCAACCTGAGATAGTCACTTGATAAAAAAGTTTTTTACTCTTTATCACTAGCTTAGTAATTCCACATAAATTATTGTGAGGATTAAGTAAGATTGTTATATGTGCTTTGTAATGATCATGGTATTTATATGAACTTATAAAGAAACATTGATGGGGGTGTTAGAACTAATAGCAGCAAGGAAGGGGTTAAAATGAGAAACAAATGTACCTAAACTAGGAATATTTATAGATTAGTTCTTTTGGTCCTCACGAAAGTATCCATAAAATGAATTATACAACCATTCCAGATATGCTACAATAATATAGCAGTAATATTATAATTATAGTGTAGTTATAATACAAATAGTAAAAATGTAATATTAATGATATATAACCATCTATATATGCATTTGTACTGCCACAAGAATTTGACACTTGAAAATACCAGTTTATATCATACAACCAAATTATATCATCCGCAATACCATGATGAAGATGTTGGTGTCTTCCTCTATTTTCCAAGTGAGGAGGACAAATAAAGTTGGGATATATGTCCAAAGTTGACATTTTAGAATCCAAAGAACAAGTTCAGTCTGTCACCTAGTATTACTCCTAAAGTAAGTCAATTTTCAACCTCTGTAGAAGTTGCTCTCATGTTTATTTAGATAGAATGATTCAAATTATGCTCAAAATACTCTTCAAAGCTATACGCATTTTTTGAAACAACTAATAGATTTAAATGAAAATAAAGTAAGGATGAATCAATCTAATTTCTTATGACCTTGAAAACACTGTAAGAATTTCTCTGTACTGCTGGATGAGTTAACATTGTGCATGCTAAGAACGTCTAACTACCTCTTCTTATAACTCTATAGTGAATAGCTATTAGACTTGGCAATACAAACAAATGTTCCACAATAAAACACCATACATTTATATAAAATGTTTAAGATCAATGGGTGAATATCTTCCCCTAAAGATAATAACAAAGCTATTATCTATATTTTTAATATTTATTTATTTATACAAGCACTGGGTATAGTCAGAAATGTGGGAGGGTGAGAGAATTCACCAGAGCCAGAGCGGGGAACAGAACAGGCAGAGTGACAAAATACACTGCTGAGGGGAGCAGCAGGTGTGGCAGGAGAGGTCTGTGCACCAGGTGGGACCCTCGTCGGTGGCTGGGGATCGAACTAGCACTGCAGAGACTGCGGGCAGCTTCTGCAGCCCAGTGCTCAACCGCTGTGCCACCAGGGGAGGCCCTATTATCTATTTTTTTTAGATCTCTAGTAATTACGTGAATTGAGGTTGATTTCTACATTGTTGGCTGGTTTTTGGGCTAACATCAAAAGATTAATACAAAGGCCATTATTCAAGAAGTTCAAATTCTAAAATATTTCTGTTGTTAACTTGGTAACTTGGTATTTAATATAAATATTAGAGATAGGCTGGGAAATTTAGTAGACAGATTCAAAAAAATTGAAAAAAAACAACAACATATAACTTAGCAACAAAACCTGTGCTTTTTTCAATAAATTTAAAGATATTGTGTTACATGTATGTAATCAATGGGTTCCCAGTAGAATGTGAATGAGGTGATAAGTGTATTCTGAGGTTGCACCTTGGACAAAGTGACTTGCGAGAGACATCATGACTGGTAATGTTCCTTAATGCCACTATCAAAGACAGGGTGTTTATTTGATTACAATCTTTTTTTTTTCCATTTTTATGAATGTTATTTCTCAGAATCAAGAAATTTATAGTTTAGAAAAGTACAGCATTAAAATGTTTTAACTTTACCGAACATTCTAAGTGAATTCCAATGAGAAGTTCTTGAAAGCAAGTGCGTTTGTCTTATTTAAATAATATATTTCGGGCCTCCCAGGTGGCACAAATGGTTGAGACACAATCTATGAAGCAATCTGCAAACACTCCAGCATGAGTTCTATCCCCAGCCAGGGAGCTAACCACATGACATAGCAGACCTCTCCTGACTCACACACTGCTCCCCTCAGCAGTGTATTTCATCAGTCTGCCTGTTCTGTTCCCCACTCTGTCTCTGGTGAATTCTCTCACACCCCACACTCTGGCCTGTGCCCCAGTTCTTATATGCATAAATAAATATTAAAAAATAAATAATATATTTCAACCATTTTCTGAAAATATCTAAATTTCATATACATGTAATTAAAGATAAACAGATATAAAGCAGCTAAATTCTTTTTTTATAGATGCCTTACATCATTTAAATTCACTTTCATATTTTAGAATTTTTTAAAAAAATAATATGGTTTAGACATTGATATCATGATGTCAAAATATGATCAATAGTTGGCATGTTTTGTTTAAAATTTGTGTTTAAGGAGTTTATGTTTAATTTTTATTTGTTGGTTTATGGATGGCATATTTTAGCTTTGCCAAGATGTTCTGATATGTCCTCATTTGACCTTTCTTGTACTCATATTTGATAAAAAGAAAAAATAAAGCACAGCTAAAATAAATCATATTAGCAATTCCCCCATCTCACTTTCTAACCTCAGTTGTGTCCACTTGCACTTGTTGGTAAGATTCTAGAAAAGACTGTCCATATTTACATTATCTTAAAGAAAAACCCTATTGTATAATATTAAAGACAGTAGGATACCAACAGCATTGATGACCTCTTTTGAAATAAGGTAATACTTTAAGCAAATAGATTTTGGACAGTTAGCATTAAAGTGATTCTTCCACAAAATATAAATTATGTATTTCATTGAAAGAAAAATCAAACATAAGAAAATGACAGGGAAAAAAGGACTTGAAGGTCTATTTGAAAAGGAAGTTTTCTTTTTTATAAGGTCTACTGACTATGTTCACAATAGATAACTACCTCAAAAGTAAAAAACTAGATAACTGTCCTTAGGCTATAAATAGTTATGCAAATTTTTTGAATGACAGATACTAACTTTACCTATTAACAATATCTAGGTTCATAACTAAAAGACAAAGGGAGGGAAATGGCTATCTTGCTTTCTTATACTTCAAGTTCTCTGTGTGTAAATTTAGATTTTAATGCAGTTATACAGTGACTGTTACTAAATTTGGTGATTCCTCTACACATTTACATACTTAATGAAATGCAATAGATGAGATGTTTGTTTACATATATATATATATATATATATATATATATACACACACACACACACACATACACACACACACACTATCTGTAAACCACACATGGACTTTTCAAGTTCAGGACCCCAACTTTATAGTATCTTAGCTACTGGAAATATTTTAGATATATACCCTCTTCCTGATATAAATTAAGATGTACCCATAAATTTAAAGCATATAGGAGGGAATGACTTCCTGTTACATACCACAGCTAGGTTTCCCTAACAACCATGCTGCAGACTATTATAGTCACCTGCATCTGGAAGGACTGTTTCACTTAAGTTTGATATAAATACCTGGAGAAGAGGGTGGTAGATGTTGGTTAAGTCCATCAATGCCTGATAGTCATTTGATAAGAAAAAATATGTTGCCTATAATTTTCAATCAACAACTAATATTCCAGTTAATGACTATTTGTGTGTGCATGTATATGTGCATACTTCTCATAATATTATTAAATAAGTTTTACTAAAGTAACATTGGTTTATAACATGATATAGGTCAGGTGTACATCATAATAAATTGGTATCTGTATATTTTACCTTAAGTTCACCATTCAAAGTCCAAATTAATGCTTCACCTCTTTCATCTGATGTACCACCCCCTTTTCTGTCCCTTCGGGTAAACATCAATTAGCTCTTATAATAAAAATGTTTATTTTTAATTTTACTTTGTTCATTCATTAAGTTTCTCTTTATACCACATGAGTGAAATACAATTTATCTATGTGTCATTTATTTCTTTTTTAAAAAAGATTTATTTATTTATACATACAAGAACTGGGATACAGGTCAGAGTTGTGGGGGGGTGAGAGGATTCACCAGAGACAAAGTGGGAAACAGAACAGGCAGACTGACTGAAATAAACTGCTGAGGGGAGCAGCGGGTGAATCAGGAGAGGTCTGCTGAGCCACGTGGGTAGCTCCCTGCCCGGGGAACGAATTTGTGTGGTAGCAGCTGCGGATAGCTTCATAGGTTGCATCTTAACCTCTTGTGCCAGCAGGGAGGCCCCAATGTGTCTCATTTATTTCATTAAGCACACAATACTAGACCTTCCTTGTGGTTAAGTCTCAGCACCATCATTGTTACAGCCCGAGTTTGATCCCCAGTCAGGAAGCTAACCCACTTATGGCACAACAGACCACTCCTGTCTCACCTGCTGCTCCCCTCAACAGTGTATTTCAGTAAATCTGCTTGTTCTGCTCCCCAGTCTGTCTCTAGTGAATCCTTTCATTGCTTGCACCTCTGGCTTACACCCCAGCTCTTCTCTACAAAAATAAAAAAAAAATTAAAGAATGCATAATACCATCCAGGTCCATCTATTTTACTACAAATGTCAAGATTTCATCATTTGTACAACAGTATAGCACTCTACTGTTTACATGTTCATATGTATATATAATTATATACTTATATATTGATATAGAAGAATACATAGATACACATATATATTTTCTTTATCCATTTGCCTCTCAATAGGTACTTAAGTAGTCCAGTTTTTGGCTATTGTAAAATACTGTAAAAACAAACAACAAATATGTGGGTACTTATATCTCTTTGAATTAGTGTTTTGTATTGTTCAGGTAAATACCTATAAGTGGGAGAACTGGATCATATGGAATTTCTGCTTTTTGAAAAATCTCCATAGTATTTTCCAGAATTTTCCATAGTATTTTCAACAATTTACATTCTCACCAAGAATGTTAATGGGTTCCATACCTTCCACACCCTCTCCAACACATGTTATTTCTTATCTTTGAGATAATAACCATACTCTTAGGTGTGAGGTAATATTTCACTGTTATTTTGTTCTGCATGTATCTACTAGTAAGAGATAATATCTGTTCATGTTCCTGTTGACTATCTGTATGTCTATGAGACATTTTAGATATTCTGCCATTATTAAATTAGACTTTTTTATTATTGAATTTTATGAGTTCTTTATATATTTTGGATATTAGTCTCTTTTTGGACTAATGATGTGCAAATATCTTCTCACATTCAATATGATCTCTTTTTTGTTTTGATGATAGTTTCTTTTTCTGCACAGAGTTTTAGTTTGATACAGTCCCACTTATTTTTGATTTTGCTTTCCTTGCTGTTAGTCATAGCCCCAGGCACATATATAATGGTTGATTCATGAACCATATTGCCTATGTTTTCTTATATTTATTTTGTGATTTTAATTCTTACCACCAAGTTTTTAATCTATTTAGACTTATTTTTTTGTATATGGTATTATACAGTGATCTGATTTCATTCATTTGCTTGTGACTGTCCTGGTTTCTTAGCAATTTTTTTTTAATATTTTTATTTATTTATACAAGCACTGGGTACAGTCAGAAGCACTGGAGGGTGAGAGGATACACCAGAGCCAGAGCAGGGAACAGAACAGGCAGACCAACGAAATACACTGCTGAGGGGAGCAGTGGACATGGCAGGAGAGGTCTGTCACACCATGTGGAACCCCTGCTGGTAGCCGGGGCGGGGGATCGAACCGGCGCTGCATAGGCTGTGGGCAGCTTCACAGCACAGTGCTCAACTGCTGCACCACAAGGGGAGGCCCTCAACACTTTTTTTTTTAAAGATTTATTTATTTATACATACAAGAACTAGGGTGTAGACCAGAGGTGCAGGGTGAGGAGTTGGGGAGGGGTGAGAGGATTCATCAGAGACAGAGTGGAGAGCATAACAGGTGGTTTGATTGAAATACACTGTTGAGGGGAGCAGAGGGCAAGCCTGGATAGGTCTGCTGTGCCATGTGGGTTTGCTCCCTGGCCAGGGATTGAACTCATGCTGCAGTGGCAGCCCACAGTTAAGTGCTGAGACTTAACCCCTTGCACCACCAGGGAGGCCCTTAACACTATTTTTTGAAGAGACATTCTTTGCTCTATTGTATGCTCTTGGGATCTTTATCATAAATAAGTTGTCAATATATGTGTGAGTCTATTTCTGTACTCTATTCTGTTTATTTCTGTGCTTGTTTTTATTCAAATACCATTCTGTTTTGTTTTTGTTTTTTTTTTAATAATAAATTTTATTGTTATATTCCCCATACAATTGCAGCCCCCCCATTCTGACCCCAATCCCTCCCCTCCCGCCCCCGCCCCCCTAAAAGTGTCTCTGGTTCATTGTTTTTTGTTGATTTTGATTTTCACTTTCTTATAGTTATTCATTTTCCTGGTCCCTTATTTAAGTTTTCTAGATTCCTGCTATGAGTGAGACCATCCGGTATTTTTCTTTTTCTTTTTGGCTTATTTCGCTGAGCATGATCCCTTCCAGCGCCATCCATGTTGCTGCAAATTGCATGTGTTTATCTTTTTTGAATGCTGAGTAATATTCCATGGTATATATGGACCACATCTTCTTGATCCAGTCATCTATTTTTGGGCATTTGGGTTGTTTCCAAAGCTTAGCTATTGTAAACAGTGCTGCTATAAACATAGGGGTGCAGGTGTTCTTTGGAATTGATGTTTCTGTGTCCTTTGGGTAAATACCTAGGAGTGGAATTGCTGGATCATATGGAAGCTCTATGTTTAGTAGGTCCAGAAATCTCCACACAGCTTTCCACAGTGGTTGGACCAGTTTGCACTCCCACCAACAGTGTAGAAGAGTTCCTTTTTCTCCACACCCTCACCAGCATTTGTTGTTGCTAGTTTTTTTAATATGTGCCATTCTCACTGGTGTAAGATGGTATCTCATGGTAGTTTTGATTTGCATTTCCCTGATGGCAAGTGATGTTGAACATTTTTTCATATGCCTGGTGGCCATTTGCATTTCCTCTTCAGAGAAGTTTCTTTTTAGCTCTTCTGCCCATTTTTTGACTGGATTATTTTCTTTGTTGTTGTTGAGTCTCATCAGCTCTTTGCAGATTTTTGTGATCAGTCCTTTATCATTAGTGTTGGGTGCAAAAATGTTCTCCCAGTTGGTGGGGTTTCTCTTTGTTTTTGTTATTGTCTCTTTTGCTGTGCAGAAGCTCTTTAATTTGATGTAGTCCCAGCTGTTTATCTTTGCCTTCACTATCACTGCTTTGGGTGATGTGTTTGTAAAGATGTCTTTGATGTGCAAATCACGTAGTGTTTCGCCTATATTTCCTTCTATATATTTTATGGTTTCAGGTCTTATGTCTAGTTCTTTAATCCATTTTGAGTTGATTTTTGTGTGGTGTAAGGTAGTGGTCAAGCTTCATTATTTTGCATGTAGCGACCCAGTTTTCCCAGCACCATTTATTGAACAAACTTTCTTTGCTCCAATGCATAGTCTTTGCTCCTTTGTCAAAGATTAGTTGACCATAAATCTGTGGGTTTATTTCTGGATTTTCTATTTGATTCCATTGGTCTGTATGTCTGTTCTTGTTCCAATACCATGCAGTTTTGATGATTATGGCTTTGTAGTATAGTTTGAAGTCTGGGAGTGTAATGCCTCCATTCCCTTCTTTTTTTTTCAGGAGAGCTTTGGCTATTCGGGGTTTTTTGTGATTCCATATGAATCACAAAATAATTGTTCTATTTCTTTGAAGAATGACATTGAAATTTTGATTGGAATTGCATTGAATCTGTATATTGCTTTTGGAAGGATGGCCATTTTAATAATGTTTATTCTTCCAATCCACGAGCAGGGGATGTCTCTCCATTTCTTTGTGTCTTCTTCTATTTCTTTTAACAGTGTTCTATAGTTTTCTTTGTATAGGTCCTTTACCTCTTTTGTTAGATTTATTCCCAAATATTTGATTTTTTTTGTTTCAATAACAAAAGGGATGGTTTTTTTGATTTCTTCTTCTTCAGATTTATTGCTTGTGTATAGGAAGGCTACTGACTTTTGCGTGTTGATTTTGTATCCTGCCACTTTACTGAACTGATTGATGAGTTGAATTAGCTTTTCTGTGGAGTTTTTGGGGTTCTCTAAGTATAATATCATATCGTCTGCAAATAGTGATAGTTTGACTTCTTCTTTTCCTATTTGGATTCCTTGGATGTCTTTCTCTTGTCTTATTGCCCTGGCTAGGACTTCCAGTATTATATTGAAAAGCAGTGGTGAGAGTGGACATCCTTGTCTTGTTCCAGATCTTAATGGAATTGCTTTCAGCTTTTCACCATTGAGAATGATACTGGCTGTTGGCTTGTCATAGATGGCCTTTATGATGTTGAGGTATGTTCCTTGTATCCCAAGAATTTCAAACTCAAAAAGATAAAAAGAGACCCCAATGGTCACTACATTATGATCAAGGGGACAATACTTCAAGAAGAAATAACACTCATTAACATATACGCACCAAACGAAGGAGCACCAAAATATATCAGACAACTGTTGTCCTCTCTGAAAACAGACATCAGAGAAAACACATACGTAGTGGGAGACTTCAACACACCACTATCAACAATGGATAGATCAACAAAACAAAAAATAAGTAAAGAAACCAAAGCTCTAAATAAGGACCTAGAGCAATTGGGCTTAACAGACATCTATAGAACACTAAACCCCAAAAAAACGGAGTACACATTTTTCTCAAGTGCACACGGATCATTCTCCAGGATCGATCACATACTGGGGCACAAGACAAACATCAACAGATACACCAAGATTGAAATCATATCAACCATCTTTTCTGACCATGAAGGCATCAAACTAGAAATAAACCATAAAAAGAAGGCGAGGAACTTTCCTACCTCATGGAGATTAAAAAACACACTACTGGAAGACCACTGGACTAATGAGGAGATCAAAGAAGAAATTAAAAAAATTTTTGAATTGAACGACAAGGAGGACACCAATATCCTAAATGTATGGGATGCAGCAAAAGCAGTAATAAGAGGAAAATATATAGCAATAGAAGCTCACATCAAGAAACAAGAAAGAACGCAAAGAAACAACCTAATCTCGAAGCTCAAAGATCTAGAAAAAGAACAACAAAAAAACCCCAAAACCAGTAGAAGAAAAGAAATAATAAAAACCAAAGCAGAAATAAATGAAATTGAAACTAAAAAAACAATCCAAAAGATCAATGAAACCAAGAGCTGGTTCTTTGAAAAAATCAATAAAATAGACAAACCCCTAGCCAGGCTCACAAAGGAAAAAAGGGAGAAAGCACAAATAAACAGGATCATCAATGAAAGAAGAGAAATCACAACGGACACAGCAGAAATCAAAAGAATAATCAGTAACTACTATGAACAGTTATATGGAAACAAGTTTAACAATCTAGAGGAGATGGACAAATTCCTACAACTCTACAATCACCCAAAGCTAGATAAAGAAGAAATAGAACACCTAAACAGACCAATTACAATTAACGAAATTGAAATGGTAATCAAAAACCTCCCCAAAAACAAAAGCCCAGGACCTGATGGATTTACAAATGAATTCTACCAAACATTCAGAGACGAATTAGTGCCTATCCTTCACAAACTCTTCCAAAAAATTGAGAAGGAAGGGACAATACCAAACACGTTCTATGAAGCCAACATTACACTAATACCAAAACCGAACAAGGACAACACAAAAAAGGAAAACTACAGGCCAATCTCCCTAATGAACACTGATGCAAAAATCCTCAATAAAATTTTAGCCATCAGAATCCAACAATGTATCCATAAGATAATTCACCACGACCAAGTAGGATTCATTCCAGGGGCACAAGGATGGTTTAACATCTGAAAATCAATCAACGTTATCCAACACATCAACAAAAAGAAATATAAAAACCATATGATAATATCAATAGATGCTGAGAAAGCTTTTGACAAAGTGCAACACCCATTCATGATACCATTCTGTTTTGATCATTATCGCTTTTTTAGTATGGATTGAAGATAGGGAGCATGATATCTCTACTTTCTTCCTTCAGGATTATTTTTACCAATGCCATTTTCATTAAGTCAACAACTTTATTTGGTCAATAAGCACACACTTCTCTGCATATTCACTATAAAGAGTCATTATATATTATTTATTTTCATTAATTATGTAACATTCTGGTGAAATAGCATTGATTAAATATTTTATACTTGAAATATTGACTCAAACGTACATATAAATATAATTAATTTATTAAAGTAAACAAAATAAAAACTTAACATATGTTTTGTGAGCAAATAGGTATGCAGTAGTTTACAAAATCTCTGCAACTGATGGTTTCCCAAATGTGCTGCCCCTAAGAAAAATCTGGGATTTTTAAAAACTCACAGTGCTAAGGTAATCTCCCATTCCAATTTAACTGGAATGTCTTGCAATGAGAGTGAGACATCAGCAATTGTTAAAATTCATCTGGTTTCAACCATTTGCAACAACTTGGAATCATGGTCCTAGTATTCTTTATTCAAAGTGTGGTCTTCAGTCTGGCAGCACTAAAAATATCTGGGAACTTTCTTGAGATGCAGAAACATGGGATCTAATCCAGACCATTAGAGTTTCTATTACTAGCAAGATCTCCAGGATAGTCTAGGCATGTCAAAGTTTGAAAAACCGTGATTGACATTTGAAAGATAAACAAAATTCCTAAGCCGGATAATATAGAGAAATAGTTTTGGCAAATACAC